>NW_004955449.1:4947763-4981172 GCF_000276665.1 Chinchilla lanigera
TTTTTTTTTTTTTGGTCTTTTTGAGACAGGGTCTTGCTATGCAGTTCAGGCTGGCCTTGAGCTCACTTTGCAGCCCAGGCTGGTCTCCAACTTGCAATTACCCTCCTGCCTCAGCCTCCCAAGAGTGCTGGGATTACAGGCGTGCGCCACCACACCTGGCTTGATTCCCAGTTCTAAAAAGAAAAAAAACTTGAACTCATGAAAAGTTTATTACTTGTATTTGTCTAAAGGAAATTAGGATCTGGGAGGTGAGGCAAGAGAAGTACAAGTTCAAGTCCATCCTGGACAATTTAGTGTGACCCAGTCTCACAATAAAAATATAAAGAGAGCCTGGGAATGTGCAAGTCCTGGGTTTAATCCAACATGGAAGGAAAGAAGGAAAGAAGGAAGGAACAAAGAGAGGGAGGGACGGAAGGAGGGAGGAACACTTTAAACAAATAGATCAATGTACTAATTTCCTTACTGTAGAACTATGCATGGGAATAGGGATATTAGAACATTACGCAACTTTGACCCTATTAAATTGCAAGTCAAAGGCAGGTGTAGTGGCACATGCCTGTAATCCCAACATTTAGGAGGCTGAGGCAGGAAGACTGCCATGAGTTAGGGGCCAGCTTGGGCTACATAGTCAGCTCAAGGCCAACCTGAAGTACATAGCAGAACTCCTGTCTCAAAAATAAAACAAAAGTATCAAGAGTCAGTCAAAGAATTCTCAATGTCTCTCTGCCCCAAATTTGACAGAGATTCTATGCAACAAACAATTAAAAGGACAAAAGTCAGCAGGCATGGTGGTACACACCTGTAATCCCAGGTATTCAGCAGGCTGAGGCAAGAAGTTCAAATGTTTGAGGCCCACGTTGGAAATTTATCAAAATTCAAACTCAAGAACAGGGGCTGGGGATTTAGCGGCAAAGCGCCTGCCTAGCAAGTGCAAGGTCATGAGTTCAATTCCTGGTACTGGAAGAAAAACGAAAAATGAAAAACAAAACAAAAAAAAAAAAACTCAAGAATAAAATAGGCCTCAGGATGTATCTCAGTGTTAATGATGCTTGCCAAATAACCACAAAGCCCATAGGTTTAATCCCCAGCATGATCATAAAAAAAGGTTTTAAAGCCATTTACTGAAACTAAAATAACTACCCTACTGTGTACCTTCACTGTAGCCTGCTCTCTCCTATAAAGTGTACTTATTTTTCTACTTTTACTTGGCACAAATTCCTTCTGCAGAGCCTGTTCCTTTTCCTACCTTTAATAAAAACTTAGCTATCATTAAAAAAAAGTGACAGCTAAAAATAAACACCAACTGTAATTCTGTTAAACAACATGAAATTACAGACTAAGAACTGTAACTATTGACTAAAGTCACTTTTTAAAAATATTTTAGTAATTTTATTGGAATTTCTGCAAAGGCAACAACATAAAAAGAAATAGATTTGGGTGCACATTGTTAGAGCTTGGAGCTGAGGCTCTTGGCTGGCCTATGGACTCACAAGTATAGGTATTGTGCTACATGAGGAGCAAAGTTTTCGCTAACACTCCAGCCCCATGGGTAGAACTTGATAGTAATCCTTGCTACAGGTACAGTGGGGAAAAAATAATAGATTTGGATTTCTTTTGATAATAGTAATTAGAAACAATGTAAAGTAAATCAGTTCATATGATAGACTACTTCTGAAAATAAGTTTAAAATTTTTTATTTTTTGATTTTATTTTAATTATTTTATTTTGCAGGGATTGCGACAAGGTCTCGCTATGCAGCACAGACTGACCTTGAACCTACTATGTAGTCCAGGTTAGCCTCGAACTTGCGGTGATCCTCCTGCCTCAGCCTCCCAACTGCTGGGACTGCAGCTGTGCATCATGATGCCCAGCACAAGTTTTTTTAATATCATAGAAAAATGTCTGTTAAATGCTAAATGAAAAATGAAATAAACTAGTATTATACAGTTAGAATTTTAAGTATTAAAAACTCATATACTGCCAGGCATGGTGGTGCACACCTGTAATGCCAGCACTCAGGAGGCTGAGGCAGGAGGATCGTTGTGAGTTTGAGGCCAGCCAGAACTGCATATCAAGACACTGTCTCAAAAAGACAAAAAACAAAAAACAAAACAAAAAAAACCCCCAAAACTCATATACTATATAGAGACAGTCACTGCAGAATTTTCCATAATAGCAAAGATTTTAAAAACAAAAAAGTAGCCAAAGCTGGGTGTGGTGGTACAAGCCTCTAATCCCTGCACTCCAGAGGCTGAGGCAGGAGGATCCCTGTGAGGCCAGCCTGGGCTACACAGTGAGTTCAAGGCCAGCCTAAACTGCATGAGAGACAGTCTCAAAAAGACAAAAGAAAAAAAAAGTAGCTAGATGTGGTGGCACAAGCCTGTAATCCCAGCACTTGGGTGGGTGAGGCAGGAGGATCGCTGAGAGTTCAAGGGCAACCCAAATTGCATAGTAAAACCCTAACTCAAAAAGACCAAAAAAAAAAAGTGTATACTACTAATAAGAATTAGTTAAAAAATTCTAATCTTATGAAATAATTACTTAGCCAACAGGAATTATATTCTTACATATTAAAATCATGTATTAGACTGGCAAAATTAAGAAGTTCTGACTTCATACATCGCTGTTTCTAGTAAAGATAGAATCCTTTGACTGCTAATTTAATAATGTATCAATACTACAGATGCATCAATACCCTTTGACTCAGTAACACCACCTCTAGAAATGTTTTATGTATATTCACACACATTTTTAAAATAAGGTATGTACAAATTACTCAACACACCATCATCTGTAGTACCAAAAGGCTATAAATCTTAACTGTCTTTGCCAGGCATGGTGGTACCTCCCTGTAATCCCTGTACTCCAACAGGAGAAGCAGGATTATAGAGTTCAAAAGCCAACCTAGACTGTACTAGCAAAATCCTGTCTCAAAAAAAGCAAAAACAAAACCCATCAAGGAAGGAAAGATTATCTAAATCATATTTATACAATATACAACATATGTATATAGGTTACACAAATCACTGTATAGCCATACAGTTCACAAAGCTTAAAAAAGCATCAGGCATGGTAAATACATGCCTGTAACCCCAGCTACTCAGAAGTTGAAGCAGAAGGATCACAAATTCAAGGTCAACATGGGCAATTTAGCAAGACACTGTTGCTAAGGTCTGAGGAGGTAGCTCAGCAGTAGAGGTCTTACCTAGTATATGGTCAAGGCCCTAGGTTCAATCTCCAGTAAAACATGCAGGCACACACATGAGGGAGGCGGGGGAGAATAGCTGCTTATGTACTGCTAGATTTAAAAAAAGAAAAGGCAAGGAAAGAACAAGATATGTTTTCTTTGTCTGTTTTTCAAAGCAGCAAAATAGTACGTATTTGTTTAATACAGAAGTGTCGGGTGGAAAAAAAAGGACAGCTAGAAAAAAGAAGTCTATATAACCTCACTTACGGTTCCAATTTTCTTTTACCACACAAAGACATTACCTATAAAAGTTATTTTAAAAATGAATAAAATGTGAAATTAAAAAGGAAGTGAAAAATGAATAAAACAAAAAAGACTGAAGACCATTTGTGCTTGAGATACTCATATTAGGTGAAAAAGCAAGTCACCTAATAAACAGTAATGACTATAGAATTCCATTTTCACACTTAGCAGTACTCAGGGGAAAAAGGCCAGGAGTTACACCAAATAGTAACAATGATTATTTTTGGATCATAGGTTTAAGAGTAATTTCTTATACAGTATAGACGTATTTTCAGAATACTAACAAAATGAGATATTTTGCCTATTAATGGCAAAGACCTTTTAAAAGGATAATCTAATATATGTACAAATGGAGAAAAAGAAGACTTTATAATATTACTAGTGACAGTATACAACTCCTTTGGAAACTTAATATTGGAAATTCCTAACTGGTTTAACTTTGAACCAATAAAACTCAAATGCTGGGAAGCTATCATAAGGAACTAACAACCTGGGCATAGTAGTACATGCCTGTAATCTCAGCACTCTGGGAGGCTGAGGCAGGAGGATCACAAGTTCGAGCCCAGCATGGGCAATTTAGTAAGACTCTGCTTCAAAAATGAAAAATTAACAAAACGGATTGGGGATCTAGCTCAGTGAAAGGACTTGCCTAGCAAGTAGGAGGCCCTGAGTTCAAATCTCAGTAAGGAAGAAAAATAAGAAGGAATTATCTGGAATTTAGAAAGCTTTCATGTATGAAGTTGGTGATTTTATTTACTTAATTTTTGTCTTTTTGAGACAGGCTCTCACTATGCAGTTCAGGCTGGCCTTGAGCTCATTCTGTAGCCCAGGCTGGTCTCAAACTCCCAATGATCCTCCTGCCTCAGCCTCCCACGTGCTGGGATTACAGGTTTACAGGCATGCACCACCATGCCCAGCTGAAGTTGGTGATTTTAGTGTTCTTAGTGACACATATCATGTCAGAAGCAACCTACCACTCAGTACTACAAAAACCATTTAAATTATGGTTTTTGGTTCAACAAAATATCATACTAAAGCAATGGTTACAACAGCAGCCACAGCATTTATTTGGTCTGAATGAGCTATAGTTACATCTGTAAAATCCAGATTTGAATTTTCCTTGAAGCAAAACTGTCACACCTGGCATTGTACCCTATTTCTGTATAGCAATAAGCATAGTGTGCTTCCATAAAATAAAGTATGTATGTTCTGGTTTGAACTAGTTCCCACTATTACCTAATAACTATTACCATTTATCATTCCCCCTAATTTCATGAACTTCATTAACTCATCTCATCTGGCTGACCTCACAAATTTGAGTAAGTGATACTGAATTTAATCTACTTTTTTCATAATGAAAATACTGTTTTAATAAAAGTCAATAAGCTCACTTAAAAAACTAGTTCATACAAGCTGGCATGTGGCCTGCACGTATAATACTAGCACTCTGGGAGGCTGAGGATCAAAAGTTCAAACCTGCCTGGGCAACATGGTAAGACTGTTTCAAAATAAAAAATTAGAAGGGCCCAGGCCCAGGATACAGCTCAATGGAAAGGCCCTGGTTTCAATCTCTAGTCCCACAAAATAAATAAACAGGTCATGCGAAAATGCACAAAATCCTAAAAGTAACTTTTTCACACTTTCATTATATTTATTTTTTTCCTATACTAATGATTATGATATTTAGTTTTTAATGTTTATCATTAATCAGTCACTTTGTCAATTTATTTATTTATTTATTTATTTATTTTTTGGTGCTGGGAATCGAACTCAGGACCTTGTGCTTGCCATGCAGGCACTTGTACTGCTGAGCTATCTCCCTGGCAGTCAGTTTGTTAATAAAGCAGTAACATGCTATATTATTAAATGCACAGATTTCTAAACTTCTGCAACAAAATACATTTTTAAAATGTCAGTAAGAAGTAACAAGTTCAACTTGTGCAGAAAATAATTGCCATACTCACCCTAAAATAACATAACAGAAGGATGCCAGCAAACAGTACAAGGATACAGGCAACTAATTATTAAATGTGATAAATGACATGGTATTTGTAATTCAGCAAACAAGTAGTGACTTTCTGGCAAGTAGTTATTTGGAATTTTCAATGTTCAGCATAGCACTAAGTCTTAAAAAGGCAGAGAGTAAATTCTTTTCAACTATTAATATACTAAGTCTGCCACTTCTGATTCCCTTGTTTAATTCCTTTTTTTTTTTTTTTTTTTGGTTTTTCTCCGGTACCGGGAACTGAACTCACGACCTTGCACTTGCCAGGCAGGCAGGCGCTTTTGCCGCTGAGCTAAATCCCCAGCCCCTCCCTTGTTTAATTCCTACATGTCCTTTAAGATTCTACTCTGGGAACATTACTCTGGTTCTTTAAGGGTTAAAAGATTCTCCCTCACTGATTTTCTTTTTTCCTTTTGTTGGAACAATGTCTCACTCTGTAGCCTAAACAGGTCTCAAACCCATCATTCCTTTGCCTGAGCCTTCTCAGTGCTGGGATTACCCAAGTGTGTCACCACACCTGGCTCCTCATTGAATCTTTCAAACATAAACTTCTATACTAAGCACAGTGCCTGGCCCAGACCCACATTACCAATTTTTTTTTTTTTTTTAGAAAGCTAGTTAATGGAGGCTGAGGCAGGAGGATCACCATGAGTTTGATGCCAGCCTGGGCTACAAAGTGAGTTCAAGGCCAGCCTGAACTGCACAACTAGCAAGACTGTCTCAAAAAATAAAATAAAATAAAATAAAAACACTAGTTAATGAGAATTAATAAAACTAAAAAAAAACCTAAAAAATAAAACTAGCTAATAATAGTTAATAAAAAATAAAACTAGTCTCTACCATTGCATTTCCCCCTATATATAGTGCCTCTATCATGCGGTATTGCTAACATTTATCTTTAGTTTGTAAATTTTCTCAGAGCCTGCCAGTAACCACCCACCAATGAAACCAAGCCCATTCCCTAAATCTTCCCACTGGGATGTATTCTATGAAGAAAAGTAGTCTCTCTTTCTGGAACCAGAGCATTCTACCACTGAATTTCAACCCTAATCCTTTTTAAAAATTTTGATAGGATTTTGCAAAATTGCGGAGGCTGGCCTCAAACTTGGGATCCCCGTCTCAATCTCTTTTTGTCGCCAGTCAACAATTTGCCATGGTGCCTGGCTACAGGTAATGATTTTCTTTTTATGCCAAATTACCACCTCTCAGTGTAACCATACGAGATAATTAAGACTATAGCAGATCTTTAAGATTACTTTCAAGGAAAGCACTTTAACAATCACACAAGCCTCTTTGATGTACTCCTGATAATAGTTCACATAGATCAAAGCAGAAATGAGAAGGAACTGCTTCAAAAACAGTACATTTATGAATGCCAAACTGCAAATAAAATCAGTAAAAACAAGCTAATATTCTGAGATGTCAGGAAGAACAACTCTGCTCTTTCATCTAATGTGATTTCCTTTGTTTCTAATAGACACAAACTGATGGGCTGACAGCAACTTAAGTGTATAGGCACTTGAGATTCTTAAATCTTCTAGAAAACTTAGAGAAAATATATAACATGTTAAAGTCAATGCTAAATAAAAATATTATACGCATATTACACATATGATCTCAGGAAGATAAAAATGTAATACAGCTATGGTTATGCATGCCTGTAATACCAACTAGTTGGGAAGCTGAGGCAGAAGGCCAAATTTGAGGCCAGCCTGGGCAACTTGAGACCCTGTCTCAAAACAATAAATAAAGGCTGGTGATATAGCTCAGTGGCACAGCAGCACAGTGCCTGCCTGGCAACACAAGGCCCTAAGTTCGATTCCAGGTACCAAAAAGTAAACAAACAACATCAAAATAAAAAATAAAAAAAATGTAAAAAGGGTTAGAGATGAAGCTCAACAATGGAGTGTTAAAATCAATCAGGAGCTCTGGGAAAAAAAAAAAAAAAATCAATGGAGTGTTGCCTATGCCAGAAGCTCTTAAGATGGGGACAGGGGGCTACTTAGTACTTCAAAGGTACACTAACACTATTCTAACCCTATGTTACTCAATCTAGTCATTCTTACATCAAAAATTTCTCTTAATACTTATAATACTGCCAATAATGCCAAGATCCAAGTGTTGCCCTACAAAAATAAAAATACAGAATATGGCATAAGAATATGGCAATCACATATACCTAAAACTTGGGGAAGACCACTGACATGTAAGCAAAATGAAAATTGAAGCTTAGGGCTAATATTAAATTTTTTTTTAAGTACATACAATACCACATTGTAGAAGATTTGCAACAAGTTCTTCATTATAGTCAATTATCTGTCATTCCTATTACAAATGCCAAGACACTGCAACACATTAGTGTACTACAAAGAAACACTGTTCTGATTTTGTTGAAATATCCTATTTGTAAAGCAACAGGGAAAAAAAATGGACATGTATTTCCTAAAAGGGGCAACAATTTAAAGAAGTGCAGACAGTGTTATGGTAACTAATAGAATTGGTCTAGCCTAAGATATTATAAATGGCTACCAATTTTCTTTTGCATAAAGAATAGATGCTATCTGACGGAAAATCTAATTTAAAATATGCAGAATACCAAAATATATATAGGCCACCTATACTGCAAAATCATAGATGCAAACACCAAAACTTTAAGAATTTAAAATAAGCCAGGTGGGGGCTGGGGATTTAGCTCAGAGGCACAGCACCTAGCTGGCAAGCGCAAGGTCGTGAGTTTGATTCCCAGTACCAGAAAAAACCAAAACCAAAAAAAATAAAATAAAATAAAATAAGCCAGGTGTGGAGGTGCATGCTGTAATCCCAGCATTCAGAAAGCTGAGGCCGGAGGATCACTATGAATTTGAGGCCAGCCTGAGCTACATAGTGAGTTCAAGGCCAAGGTGAACCTCATACTGGGACCTTGTTTCAAAAAAAAGAGTAGCTAGGCGTGGTGGCACATGTCTATAATCCCAGCACTTGGGAGGCTGAGGCAGGAGGATCACTGTGAGTTCAAGACGAGCCTGGGCTACAAAGTGAGCTCAAGGCCAGCCTGAACTGCATAGCAAGACCCTGTCTCCAAAATGACAAAAAAAAAAAAAAAAAAAAAAAAAAAAAATTTTTTTTTCAAAACAGGCCAGGCCGGCTGGAGGTGCAGTTCAGTGGTAGAGCATCTACCTAGCATGCGCAACACCCGGAGTTCAATCCCCAGGACCACACCCGCAAAAAAGCCAGGCATGGTGGCACATGCCTGGAATCGCAGCACTCCGGAGGCTGAGGCAGAAGGATCATTGTGAGTTCAAGGCCAGCCTAGAGTGCATAGTGAGGCCTTGTCTCAAAAAACAAAACAAAGTAAAACTGAAAAGAATTTGAATTTAGGCCTAACTGCACAGACCTATAATCCCAGCACACTAGGAAATGGAGGCAGGAGGATAATAAATTCAAGACCAGCCTGGGCAATTTAGCAAGACCGTCTCAAAACAAAAAATTGATTAAAAAGAATTGGGGATGTAGCTCAGTAGTAGTACAGCACTTGCACCTCTTCACTAAGAACTAAGATGGTCACTGAAAGGCGATTTTACAATTTTTAACAAACCTAAATATTTATTTTTCATAACCCAGGTGTGGTGGCACATGCCTGCAATCCAGCAGTTGGAGGCTAAGGCAGAAGGATTCCCGAGGGTTTTAGGCCAGCTTGGTCTACACAGTGAGTTCTTTTTTCTTTTTTTCGGTCTTTTTTTGAGACAGGGTCTCGATATACAGTTTAGGCTAGCCTTGAGCTCACTTTGTAGCCAAGCTGGTCTCCAACTTGTAACAATGCTTCTGCCTCAGCCTCCCAAGTGTCGGGCAGGTAAAGTTTCAAGTACATGAAAAACATGGAAGAGAAGCAACCTTTTTAGTTAGCTGCCTTTTCTGTATCTTACAGTGTGATTTCAAAATTTTAGAAACGTTCACTCCCACCTCCCCAAAGGCTGTTACAAACTAGCAATTAATCACCATCTTCGGCCACAAAACGGCAATAACATAAACACATATATATTTTTCTCCTTTCTGGTTTTAGCTTCTGCAAGTGAATACTGGCCTTACAAATTCCAGAAACATCTAGTTGTTCTTAGGACCTATTTGTGACCACTACCGGAAAAATATAGTGCTGCACTGAATGTACTTTTGTGGAGAGAAATTCAACACACAAACTGGTGCTTTTACAACGTTTCTAGAACGAGTAGGCATCCTCCTTGCCGGTGTAATTAAGACTTTGGGCCTTAAAAAGACCAAAGACAGGCCAAATTAGTTCATTTTCCTTTAAGGCGTACGGAGCTCTGAAACCATCACCTTCCTCCTAGAGCACCGTGGTCCTACCAGGCCTGCGCCGCTCGCAGCTCCTGGAAAACGTGGAAAAACTTCGAAAGAGCCAAGGTAAGGCTCTGGACCTGACTTCTACAAGAACGTGCGACAGTGTGCCCCACTGCGCTGAAGTATGCACGCGAGCAGCCGTCCTCCGAGCGCGAAAGGTCAGGGTCGGAGAAAACTGTACCCAACCTTAATCCCCGGACTCGCACTCTTCCCCGCCCTCTCTGCCCCGAACTTGACAGGACATCAGCTCGTGCCACCTCCTTCCCCGCCAGCCATCCCAGCCTCCCCCGCTGCAGCGCGCAGTCTTACGATTCTGAAGCATCAAAAAATCGGCCCCGCTGCCCGGAGTTCAGGCCGCCGTCGCTGCCGCCATATTACAGCCTGTGCGGCAAAATGCGTCAGGGAGCGAGGTGCGCGCCCCAGTGGGGAGGGCGGGGGCCGCCCGAGGAAGAGCCGTTTCCTAGGCCCCAGAGGCTGGGCTGGAAGCCGCCTACGACTGCCAAGGCCGTTCCCGGGGCCTCGGGGCCCCTGCGGGCCCAAGCGGTCTATATAGCTCGAGGGAAAGGCTGCTAACCCAGCCCGGCCTGACGCGCCAGCTCCGCCCCTCTGCCCGGGCCCTTCCCGCTCTCGTACCCGGACTGCAGCAAACGACGCCGCCAAAACAACACGGTCCTCGCGTCACCCACCTGTGCCACTAGGATGTCCTCTTCTATGGGCCTAGTCCTTCAAAACGCTTCAAATCTACCGCCGCCAGAAAAGGCGCTAAAGCCCACTAACCGCCTCCCTCCCCCACCCCAGTCCCGGCGTGGAGGGACAGCGTCGCGCCGGAAGTGCGTCACGGATCCGTGGACGGCGTCTTCCCGTGTTCCGGGTTTATGTCACCACGCCCTCCTTGGAATTACAGGATTTAGGTTTCTTAATCCCTCTGTGAGTTGACTGAGCGCTTTGTACCCATAAGAATGCCATATCGTGCGGGGTGTGAGGTACGAGGATCTCAAGTTCCCTAACCGAACCTGGGCAATTTGGTGAGACGTACATCAGGGTGAAGGCTCTGATTCAATCTCTAGTACCTGAAGGGGGAAAAAGGAGTGCCATATCGTTCCTGAAATAAAGTGCTTCATTTAATAAACATGTACTGATGCGCTGTTCAAGGTATTTGGAAAGACTGTCTACTTAAAGGAGCTCGCAATTTGTTTTTAGTAAGCCCTACCATACAAAGCCTAAAAAAAAGTAATCAAAAAAATTCTCTTTGAGGAAAAAATTGCAAAAGGCATAAATGTTTGTTACTGTTTTTAATTCTCAAGATATAGATTATATTTAGTAATGCATGTTGAAATTTAAGTGCTCTGTGAAATCGCAAACATTCCCAAATTGACTTGACATGGATGTACTGTCAAGAAGGATGCTGTCCTTTTAAAAGGAAATACCGTAAGGTCCAACAATACTATGGCTTTAAAGGATTTCTTTCTTATATAATAGATCTTAGAAGACTGGGACAGTTGAAAGGGCATCTCTGACCACGTAGTTATTCAGGGACTTGGGTTCTTTCCATTATGTTACTCTATCATACCCCAGGGTCTTGTCATTGAATGATTACAGTGTGTTGCTTTGGTTTTCAGCTGGCAGGAAGAGAAAATAAGGGGCAATGTCTCAAGGCCTAAACCCAGAAGAACTAAATCACAAGACAAATCATAATTGCAAACTTCGGGATGCTTGGCATGTACCCAGAAAAAAACAAAAAGGTATTTTAGTGGAAGATTAACAGAATTCCATTAAAAGATATTTCACAAAAAATTATTTTTACAGTCCTCTAATCCTGGTTTTTCAAGTAGTGGTTTTAATTATCTTTGACTTTAAGTGACTTTTTTGGTCCTTTTTTTTTTTTTTTTTTTTTTTTTTTGGTACTGGGAATTGAACTCAGGACCTTGCACTTGCCAGGCAGGCTCTGTGCTGCTGAGCTATATCCCCAGCCCTTTTTTGGTCTTTTTTTGAGACAGGGTCTTACAATGCAGTTCAGGCTAGTCTTGAGATCACTTTGTAGCCCAGGCTGGCCTCAAACTTGCTGTGTAGCTGAGGGTGGCCTCAAACTGGTGGTGATCTTCCTGCCTCAGCCTCCCAAGTGCTGGGTTTACAGGTGTGTGCCACCACACCCAGCTTTGAACCTTGTATAAATGGAATTATGTGGATGTACTCTTGCTTTTAGGGAATTTGTTGTTTGTTTTTATGGTGCTGGGGATTGACCTGGGGCCTTAAACATGCAGTGGTAAGTGCTTACCACTGAGCTACATCGCCAGCCCTTTGTATTTTAAAATTTTAAAACAAGGTCTTCCGAAATTGCCTAAGCTAGCTGTACCAGATGTGGTGTCCTTGCTTGAGCAGAGTAACACATCACTTGGTACTTGGCATGCAAACCATTAAAGAATTTCATCTTTACAATTCTGTTTCTTTAGAGCCACTCCTGGTACCAAAGTCTGTTTCAGTCAGAGCCTACTAGAGAAACCAATTTGGCTGGGTGTAGTGGCCCACGCCTATAATCCCAGTACAGAGGAGGCTGAGCCAAGAGGATGGCTGAAAGTTTGAGGCCAGCTTGGGCTACATAGTGAGTTCAAGGCCAACTTGGACTACATAGCAGACCCTGTCTCAAAAAAAAAGCAGATTTAATGAAAGATATACAAATATGTAAGAATTTACAAAATTGACATACAATGGACGCCACAGAGTCAGGTGTGGAAGAGTGCAAAAGTCTCCCTGCACATTACAGATCCAAAGGATCCAGTTGAAGGCTTGGAGCTCAGTGTGGTGCCACACATGACATTATACTGTATCAGCCAGAGGGTCTGTGCTGGTGACTGAAGAGTCTGTGCTGGAAGCCAGGAGATGACGTCCACGGTGTAGGCCAAGACTGGAGCTCCTCTGAAGAAACAAGCAATCCTTTGTTTGTTTCCCTTTTATACCATTCTGGCAATAATCCTCCCTAGGGTGGGTCTTCTACACCCAGAGCTCTGCTAAGCCAATTTAGCTGGGCTTTTTCTTTACTCAAATTGACACAGTCAATTAACTATCACACTGGGTTTGAACTGCTTCAACGTCTCAAGTAGCTGGGATTATAACCCTACACCACCACATCCAGTTCTTCAGGTTTTAGTTATGAATAACACTTCCATGAATTTTCTTTACCTACTGTATTGGAGCATATATATTTTGCACGTATGTTGGAGATACATAATATAGGAATATATACAACAGGAATGGAATTGCTGCAGCTTAAGGCATGGCTAGGTCCAGCTTTGGTAGATATTACTCAAGAGTTTTCCAAAGTGATTATCAGTTTATACTCTTGTGCAAACCTTTTGATGACAGTATTAGTCAGAGCTCTCGTTTCCAAATAACCAAAACCCAGCCTCAGTCGGCCTAGGTAAAAGGAATATATTGCTTCAAAAGCCAAAACGGACAGTGTGGTGACTTAAAAATATGACCATAAATTCATTTTTTTTCAGCACTGGGTACTGAACCCAGGGTCTTACACAGGCTAAGGAAGGTCTCCTCTGTTGAGCTTATCTCCTCCCACAAATTCTTTGTTATGACCTGCTTCTAATAAGCAGAATAAGGCAGAAGTGACTGTATTATTTCAGAGATTAGATCATAACGGATACTTTTATTTCTTTGTTACTGTCTCTTGGGTCACTAAGTGAGATGAAGTAATCTACCATGTCCTGAGGACACTCAAACAGAATCTGGAAAAAGCCAGAGAGGAAAGGAGGCCTCCGGCCAACAGGCATGTGGGCAGGTTATCTTGGAAGCAGATCCTCCAGCCGCGTTAAGGCTGCAGTCCTTGTAGACATGACTACAGTCACATGAGAAACTGAGAATGGCTAGCATTAAGAAATCAAATAATAACAAATGCCGGTGAAGTTAAAGGGAAAAGAACCCTTTTCTGTATGCTTGGTGGGAGTGTGAACTGGTACAATCATTGGAAATCAGCATAAAGATTCCTCAGAAAACTGAAACTAGAAATCCCATTTGA
Organism: Chinchilla lanigera; assembly: GCF_000276665.1. Lineage (NCBI taxonomy): Eukaryota > Metazoa > Chordata > Mammalia > Rodentia > Chinchillidae > Chinchilla > Chinchilla lanigera. The sequence continues at coordinate 4,961,633 of NW_004955449.1, forward strand.
CTCAGCTATTCCCTTTCTAGATATGTTCCAAAAAGAGTTAAAAGGCTTCATATTACAGTGATACTTGCACACCCATGCTTATAGCAGCACAACTCATAATAGTTAAATTGTGGAAGCAGCCTCTATTGTCCCTTGACAGATGATAAAGGAAACGTGATATTCACACACAGTGGAGAACCACTCTGCCATAAGAAGGATAAACTTGGGTCATTTGTAGGAAAAAAATGGGTATACCTTGAGACCAAATGTTAACTGAAATAAAGCAGACACATAAGCTTAAATATCTGTTTCTTTAAAGGGTCCGAGGTTAATTTTGGCTCAGTTTATTGAGGTCACATGGTTTCTTTTATATGAGAAGTTTGAATTACAAATCAAGAGCAAAATAAAAGATAATAGGTATGGATCCTTTTTTTTTTTTTAAGACAGTGTCTCACTATACAGTTCAGGCTGGCCTTGAACTTCCTAGGTAGCCCAGGCTGGCCTCAAACTCCTGACAATCTTCCTGCATCAGCTTCCCAAGTGCTAGCATTACAGGTGTGCAGCCCCCTAGCTTAAAAGATAATAGGAAGTAGGAAGATAGATATTTTTCAAATGGGAAGGGAATCAAGAGATGGGGGAAGGAGGGGAAGGGGATAAAAAAAATAAAGGAATTAAGATGTATTATGTACATGTGCCAACTCCAGAAAAGGAATGTAAACATTATATACTGCAAATGTACTAATGAAAAATTTTAAAACACAATAAAATTGACAGAAAAAAAGGAAGAAATTGAGTTGGGCATGGTGGTGCACAACTGTAATCCCAGTACTCAGGAGGCTGAGACAGGAAGATTGCTGCAAATTCAAGGCCATCCTGGGGTACACAGTACGTTCAAAGCCAGCCTGAATTACAGAGCAAGACTCTGTCTCAAAAAAAAATTGAGCCAAGACCAATTAAGCTAATTCCTAATTCCTGACCCACAAAACTATAGAAGGACAAATGTTTGAGGTCACTAAGTTTTGGATGACTTACTAAACAATAATGGATAACTGATACAGAGAAAAAAAAAGAATAAACAATATTTTGGGATCTCTTGCCTAATCCTACTTAACGTTTTTGTCATATTTATTTCTCTAAGAATGACTCATATCTTAAGAATCTGAGCCCAGGTTGGGGCTCAGTAGCTCAGTGACAGAGTTCCTGCCTAGTCTGAGTTCAAGGCCCTGGGCACTACAATAAATAAAATGCTAGCCAGGCGTGGTGGCGCGTGCCTGTAATCCCAGCACTCAGGAGGCTGAGGCAGGATGATCGCTATGCATTTGAGGCCACTCTGGGCTCCATAGTGAGTTCAACGCCAGACTGAACTACCAGCAGGACTCTGTCTCAAAAGAAAATCAATTTAAAATGCCAAGGAATTGTTTGATTAGCATAGCAGTGGCAGCCCAGAAATTTGTGCTCCCACTTACACTGAGAGAGTGTCATTTCTAGCTAACTCTTGGAATCTATGTAAGGATATGTAAATGCTTCTGGTGAGGGGAAATGCTGTGAATTATATGGAGGTGGAAATATTTATAATATGTGCTGTGCCTTTTTTCTTTTTACATTTGTCAACTGGATCAACATGAAGAAAAGTTTGGGCTTTTGGTGATTTTTTTAGAGGGTGGTACTGGGTGGAGACAACGCCAGGGCCTTTATACTTCTTTTTTTTTTTTTCTCCGGTACCGGGAACCGAACTCACGACCTTGCGCTTGCCAGGCAGGCGCTTTTGTCGCTGAGCTAAATCCCCAGCCCCTATACTTCTTTTTATTTTTTATTTTCATTCAAGTTCTTACTGAGCCACTAATTTGCCCAGGCCTGGCTCTAACTAGTGATCCACCTGCCTCAGCCTTCTAGAGTACTGGGATTACACGTGTGTACTACCTCGTCTGGCTGGATCCAGAGGTTTGTAAGGCCTGAGGTGTTATGGAAGAAACCTATGTCTTTGTCTGCTTAGAGTTGCTAACAAAATAATACCACACACTGTAAGTCTCAAAGAAAAGTTTATTTTGGTTCATTGGGCTTCCTTGAAAGTCCAAGGTAGAGAGGCTACTACATATGCTAGCAGTCATGAGGCGGTGCAGGCTATCACATGATGACAGATAAGGAGTATATGGATATCTGTTGGGCATCCTCTCTGTTTAAATGTCACTCATATTTAATGGGCTGAAAGGGATAGCTCAATGGAAGAGCACTTGCCTAGCATGCACAAAGCCTAGGTTTAGTCCCAGTACCTCAAAACAAAGAAAAAATAGCAACAACAAAACATACAAACAACAAAAAGAAGAAAAAAATAATGCCTCCAGTACGCCTGAGGCTCCACCCTGATACAGTATCTTTGTATTAACCAACACTTGAAACAAAATGTCTAATAGAAGAATGACTGGGCAAGTTATGGCATACTATACCCTGAAATAGTATTTAGGTAGTATAAAAATGCCAATGACAAATTTTTATGCAAACAAAAGCAAATTACAGAGTAAAATGACTGATATAATCTCTTTTTTGTCTAAGAAAGGAAAGAAGGGTTAACAAGAATGTTTAGTGGTAATACATGTAGGAATTTAATGTATCAAGGGAATGGAATTGAAAGGTGTTCTGGCTTATATCTAGATGTCTCCTAAAGCCTCATGTGCTCATAGGTGGGGCTTTTGGCAGTGATTGGATCATAGGTGCATGATACTGGATTAGCCCACCAATTGGTTAGCATAGTTGTACCTGTGGATGATGAACCTAATGAAGAGGTTGGGTGGGTGTGGGTGGCATCAACCAATAGGACTGCAGCCTGAGTGGAATAAAAAGGGAAAGAAACAGGAAGGCTCACTGCTTCCTGCCTGCTATGCCATGAACTGTTTCTTCTCTGCCATGCCACCCTGCCTTGGAGCCAGCCAGACTATGGAGTGAAACCTCTACAAACCGTGAGCTGAAATGAACCTTGCCACCTTTAACTTGTAGGTGTCAGGTGTTTTATCACAGCAACAAGAAAGTAAATAAGGCAGGAGATATATTAGGTTTTCCCTTGCTGGGACACAATAGAAAGATACTCCACTCCATGCATTCACAAGGCTCCACCTTGATCACCTTTAATGCCAATCACTTCCACTTCCAATAGGTTTCACCCCTGAACACCAAAGTCAGAGCAAGTTTCTGTAATGTGATTTTTTTTTTTTTTTTTGTAATGTGAATTTTGGAGGAAACAACCTGTATTCAAACCAGAATCTCTGTGTGGAGTTTTCTTCACCGGCCAGACATATCCACATTGGAATTCTGCATGCCAGATAAATCCAATTCTACTAGTTAAAAACACTGATGTTTGGCTTTACTCATAGAAGACAGCACTACTAATCGAATAACCCATGGACTCACAGTACTAGATTTGGCCCAGCCTGGATCATTTCAGTCTTTGTAATGTGAGGAAAGGAATCAGAAGAGATATAGGTGGGCAGGCTGCTACAGTTAATCTTTAGTTTAGAATAATGAACTTTTTTTTTTTTTTTTTTGAGACAGGGTCTCACTATGTAGAATCCAGGTTGGCCTCAGACTCACAGTGATCCTTCTGCCTCAGCCTCCTGCGTGCTGGTATTAGAGGCGTGTGCCACTATGCCCAGCTCATTTTTTTGTGTCTTAATTTGCACTGTTCCCCTGCTGTACTTCCTGGCTGCCATGAACTGAACATGTTTGCTTTTCTGCCATGATATTTCTGTCTTAGAGCCAGCCAACCATGGACTGAATCCCCTGAAACTAAGAGACAAAATAACCCTGTCTTCCTTTAAGTTGTGGCTTTTGTGTCCCAACAAGGGAAAAGCTGACTAATACAAGCTCCAATGCCATTCCCTTGAGGCTCCAAATTCCTGTATGTGTTATTTTTAAAAATTCTTGTCTAATATCCCTGTTTTCCTCCCTTTCTCCCTTTCTCAGGCAAAAAATAAGGCTATATCATACAATTTACTCTGCAATTTGCTTTTATTCATATATGAATGTAATTGACATCTTTCTTGCTATCAAAATACCATTTCATAGTATAGATATACCATAGTTTATCCAGTATTCTCCCATTGGACAGTTTAGTTGTTTCAACTTGGGTTAATACAAAGAAACCACAATAAATATCATTTTCCATATATCCTTATATTGATGTTTATAAATCAGCCAGGAGTGAGGTTATTGGATCACATATACTGCTAATTTTCAAAGACCAAGGGCTACTGCCTCTTTGTCACCATCTGTATCAGTCAGCATTTTACTAGAGAAACAGATATAACACAAAATATACAAATGTGTAAGAATTTACAAGATTGGCTTGTGATGGTCAGCCACAGAGTTGCATGAGGAAGAGTATGGAGGTGTCTGCACACTGGCAACTCAAGGTTTCATTCCAAGATCTGGAGTTCACTGCAGTGCCCCATGCAGGTCTGTACCAGGAGGCTGATGGGTCTGTGATGGAAGGCTGAAAAATCCACACTGGAAGGCTGAAGGTTCAGCAGCAGAAACGAAGAGTCTGCACTAGACTACGACAGAAGCCAAAGAGTCTGTGCTGGAAGGCAGGAGATGACGTCCAAGTTGAAGGTGAAGACGGAGCTCCTCCAAAGAGCAGAAGCAGCAGTGTCCTTCCTCACTTCCTCTTTATACCATCAGGGTGATGAGCTGCCATAGGGTGGGTCTTCTACACCTTAGGGTACACAATTGCTGAGCCGATTTAGTTAAGCTTCTCTTAACTAAAGTTCTCAAATTGACACAATCAATCAACCATCATACCATCCTTTTTTTTTTTTTCATGCCATCCTTATCTTTATTGTCCCCTAACATCAGGGTTGTGTTTTCCCTAGGGTCCCATTCCTTGGCCTTCCATCGCTATTGGTCTCCCAAAAGGGTTCCCCCACACATACAAACGAGGTGACAATTTGTGAAAAGGGCTATGCTTTCTGCCAGTCCCATGAAAACGTTACGTGTAACTGGTGGGACCTGGGGCAATAGCCGCATCTCCTCCTCATAAAAGGAGTAGAAAACCTGGAAACTGGATGCGTTTGGGATGAAGGTCAGTTTCTGGAGGAAGACAGTCACCCCAGGGTCTTTCCTTAGCCATTAACACAGGTTCAAATCATCTGCCTCTTTTCTATTTAGGGTCTTCAGGACTGCTGATAGTGAGTTTGAGTGTTACATTCCCCTGTAGGGCAGCCAAGGAGGGGAATGCCTTTCTCCAATATGCCTGAGCCCCGCCAAGAGGTGACACAGGACCAGAAAGGGCAACAGAAACTTTCCATGCATGGAATTACACCCATGCCACATCAGAATCTCCTCGTACATATATTTATCCTCACAGGTATACTGTCTTTCTCACCACTAAGTCCTTACATGAATAATCATACATGGGATTCCAAGGAGCAAAGCGAAGGGCCTTACATGCATTAAAGGACAGGATCACTGGAGAATTTTGCCTTAGTTGTTTGCTTTGGTTTATGAGTGATCTGTTTCCATGCCCTACGTGACGTTTGAGCCACCAAGTCTCAGGTAGTCTAAGGTCGAAATACAATGGTTGAAAGTCCTGTCCTATGTCACAGACCTTGTACACGGTCAGGTTGTTGTTATTGTGTTTTTTTGTGGTTTTTTTTTTGAGACAGGGTCTCACTGTACAGTTCAGGCTGGCCTTGAGCTCTCTTTGTGCTAGCCTTGAACTCGAAGTGATCCTCCTGCCTCAGCCTCCCAGGTGCTGGGATTACAGGGGTGCACCTCCATGCCCAGCTTACGGTCAGGTTATAAATGCAGGTTCCAATGACTGATCCAGCACACGAGTAATGTGTGGAAAAGCAAAGTGGTAGTGATGGTCATTCTAGTCCAGATGACCCACTGACAAGGACGACAGTCATCCATCATTGTGGCAGTGGATGCAGATTCACATCCAGTTGGGGAGGTCAGTGTTGGTCCTTTTCTCAGCAGGATGACTTTGTTATCGCTGTGTGGATCCCTGCAGCACCTCCACTCTGGGGTTGCAGCCTTCTTTACTCGACTGTGGTGAATCCATGTGGGGATTCATTCCACTCAAACTGCTGTGGAGGCAGGCAGCTGTTACCGGCCCCTTCCACCGCAGCGTGAGACTCTCCTGATGCCAGTCCTTTATCCACACTGGATCCCCAGGAGAAAAGGGGTATAGGGAGTTTGATACGCTGATGGGGGTTCTCTCTAATATCCAGGCAGCTATCTTTTGGGAGATCTTTCCCAACTTAGCTGTCTCTGTAAGGAGGATTTCCCCATTGCCCTTGCAGAGTGTGCTCTTCATCTCAGGATGGGGGGCCTGGGGCGCAGGGTCTCCTAATGGGAGTAGCCTGTATTCTTGTGTGGGGTGCATTGTGCCCAGAGGAGCACAAGTGGCAAAGCTTAGACCCAGTCCTCCCTCTTGGTAGAGTTTTCCTAGCCCTGTCTTTAAGGCCGTATTCATCCTCCCTACCTTTCCTGAGCTCTGAGGCAGGTAGGCCACATGCAGGTTTCAATTAATTCCCAATGATCATGCTACCCCCTGAACTACCAGTGCCACAAAGGCGGGTCCACTCTCAGACCTCATACTCAAAGGGAGACCATGGCGGGAAAGATTTCTTGTAGCAGCCGTTGTGTCACTTCAGGGCCTTTTCAGTTCGGCAAGGGAAAGCCTCTCCCCAGCTGGAATAGGTGCAGACCATGACCAAGAAGCAATGGAAGCCCCCACATTTGGGGAATTTAGTGAAACTGACCTGAATGTCTTCAAATGGTGCAGACCCCACCTTTTAGACCCTTGCTGGGGTCCCCGGGCCCACTTTAGGGTTATGTTGGGTGCAAATGACATAGCATTGGATGGTCTGTTTTGTCAGGGCTGTCATCCGGGGATGTAGAATAACTGGCTGAGCAGATTTCTAGTTTCTCTCTTCCTGAGTGTGTGGTCTTGTGAGCTGTCTGGACCAGCGGACAGGCACCACAACCCAGCTGTCCAGGAGTCTACACCATCTGTTGCCCCTGGCTTCCTTTTCCTTGTTCCTTCCACGGGATCTCTTACGGTGTGTACATTGGTTCTTCATCTTCTCCCAGGGGACTGCAGCAAGGAGTACAGCACTTGGCTTCATGCTAGCAGTCTTTGCCTACTAGTCAGCTCTCTCATTTCCCATTTGCTCCTTACACGTCCTTTTTTTTTTTTAAATGTACCTGACAGTGGACAACAGCGACTTCTCTGGGAGCCCAGACTGCGTCTAGAAGCTAAAGGATGTCTTGAGGGTACTTGATTTCTTTGCCCCCTGCCGTAAGCAGGCCTCTTTCCCTACATAGGGCTGTGTACATGCAAGGTTAGCAAGGCATACTTGGACTCAGTGTAGATGTTCAGTCTTTTTCCCTTTCCTAATCCCAGTGCTCAGGTTAGGGTGATCAATTCTGCCTTTTGTGCTGACGTTCCCTGTGGCAATAGCTGGGATTCCATGACCTCTTCCAGGGTGATGACCACATATCGAGCCTGTCGCCTTCCTGCCTCCTCCACATGGCTACACCCACCTGCAAACAGTTGCATGTCAGGCTGCTGGAGAAGCTGGTCACATAAGTCCAGTTGACCAGAGCAGACCTGCTCTATGGCCTCCTCACAATTATGTAGTGGTCCTTCTGGTTGGGGAAGAGGGTGATGGGGTTCAGGTTGTTGGAAGCCTCTACTTGGATGAGGGGATTCCCGCAGAGTAGACTGGTACTGAGCCAGGCATGATTTGGTGAGCCAATGGTGACCTTTAGCATTCGTAAGAGCAACAGGTGGGACGTGTACCCACAAGTCTTGGCCCTGGGTTAGCTTGTTGGCCTCCTTGGTCAAGAAAGCAGATGCAGCAAGAGCTCTCAAACAAGGGGGCCAGCCTTGGGCAACTCCATCCAGCTGTTAGGACAGTTGCCCCGGGTCTCTTCCAAGACCCCGCAGTCTGAGCAAGTACTCCAACTGCCATCTTTTTTCAATCAGTTACACAGAGAGTAAAAGGTTTACTCAAGGCAGGCAGGCCCAGCGTTGACGCTTCCTAGAGTTTCTCCTTTAAGGTCTTAAAAACAACCTGTTGTTCCATCTCCTACTTCAGGGGTTTTTTTCCTCCCCCCTTTGTAGCCTCATAGAGGGGTCCGGCCAGAATGGTGTAGTTGGGCATCCATATTGTATAGAAACCTGAGGCCCCCACAAATTCTCATGGTTGCTTTTGGGTCCTGGGCTTGGGCATGTTCTGGATCACTGCCTTTCAGGCCGCCCCCAATCTCCTCTCTCCCTTGGGCAGATGGACTCCCAAATACTTAACCTCAGTGCAGCACAACTATCTTTTTCTGAGACACCTAACATCCCTTCTGGCACAGATGTCCAAGCAGTTCTTCCATACCTCACTTGCTCCATCCATGGGACCTGTGCCCCAAGGGAAGGTCATCAACATAGTGCAAAATGAATATATCCCAGGTTCTATACTTTAATAGAGCAGAAGTCTTGGGCCAACACTTCCCCAAAAATGGTCAAGGAGTTTTTGAAACCTTGTGGTAATCTAGTCCAAGTGAACCGGCCATGGTGTCCTGTGTTGGTTGATCCTCATTGCAAAGCGGAAAGGGGCTGGCTCTCTGGGGCCAATCAAACCATCCCACCGAGGCTGGCAACCGTCCTAGAAGAGTATAGGGGTTTGGCATAGTGGAGCGTGGGGCCTCTGTGGCCTCACTGATTGATCAGAGGTCCTAAACTAGGTGGTGGTCCCCAGCGTTTCCCTTCTTGACTGGGAGGAGAGGCGTGTTCCAGGGTGACTGGTAAGGAACAAGGATCCCATAGCTTTGCAGTCTCTCACGGTGTGGTTGGATTTCCCCCGCTGGGCCTCTGGTACTGTCGCTAGGCGACTGGCTTGGCCCCAGGCTTAAATTCTACTTTGACTTGGGGCTGATCAACAGCTAGGCTGGCAGGATTGTCCTCCACCCACACTTGGGGCCACTGCCTAAACAAGTCCTTCTCTCCCTCGGGGACTATCCCAGCTCGCCAGTCATGGAATCTCCATTCCTCTTCCCGAGGGACAGTCAGGGTCAATTATCAGTCACAGCGACAGAGGTACATTTCTCCATCCCTGAAATCATTTTTTGCCCTTAACTTGGCCAACAAATCCCTTCCTAAGAGGGGAACTGGGCAATCCAGCATGTGTGGGAACTGGTGCATCACCTCGTGGCCTCCTATCTTACAAATCTGCAGATGACAAAAGAATTGAGTTTTAGACTACCCTGTGGCTGAGCTGATATTAACAGAGCCGAGGCTGAGGGACCAACAGATGTCACAACTGAATGAATAGCGTGCCCCTCTGTCTATCAGAAATTTAATTGGCTTGTCTCCCACCTATGTGTAGACCATGGGTGGGGTGGGGTGTGTGTGTCCTGTCAAATCTAGTCTTTCTCGGACCTCAAAGAGAGAATTTCCAGCTGGGCGTGGTGGCGCATGCCTGTAATCCCAGCACTCGGGAGGCTGAGGCAGGAGGATCGTTGCAAGTTTCAGACTAGCCTGGGCTACAAAGTGAGCTCAAGGCCAGCCGGAACTGCATAGTGAGACCCTGTCTCAGAAAGACTAAAATAAAATAAAATAAAAACCACATTACCATGTTAAAAAAAAAGAGAATTTCCTTCCACTGTGAAGGGAGAGCTGGTCGCCTCCTGGTTCTCAGATCACTCAGCCATCTTTCTCTTAACTTGAGACACTTGCGCTTATAATGGCCCTTTTCCCTACCACAGGCACACTGGTCCTTTTCTGTGGGTGGACGTGGCTTTCTAGAGTGGTTCCCTTCCTATCTGCACCTTGAGCTTCTGTCGGTCTGCCTGCCAGGGCCACAGCGATGAGGTCGGCCTTTGTCCTCATTTGTCATCTAGCATCTCTGTACTCCTCCACGTCTCAGTTGACAAATACCTCATTGGTGACTTGTAGCAGTTGGACCATGTTCATACCTGAAAAGCCTTCCAGCTTTTGGAGTTTTCGGTGGATGTCCTCAGCACTCTGGCTCACAAAGGCCATGTTGGCCATCCTCCAGATCCAGGGGCATGCAGGTGCAGCACACCTCACAGAGTTGCTCCAGGAACTTGACTGGGCACCCATCTCATCTCTGGAGGACCTCTCCTACCTTGCTGAAGTTGGTCACTTTTTGGCCCCCATGTTGCAATCCTTGTAGCAAGGCAAGTTTGGTAGTTGTCCAGTCAAATCATCTGGTCAGGGATGTTTGGGTCCCACTTCTGGTCCTCTGCGGGTGCTGCTGTCTAGGTGTTTGGACCAAGGGTGCCCGCTGCGGCATTCTCCAGCCAGCTACTGGCAGCAGCCAGGACACGCTGACATTCCTCTGTGCTGAAGAGAATGACAGAAGCTGATAACAATCAGGCCAAGCGGGGTTATGGCTCCGGAAGATGGGCTTGAGCAGGTGAAGGCTTGTGGCCTCTCGGTTATGAAGGAATGTGTTTCCAATTCAACAGGTCAGTGGTGGTAAAGGGCTAATAAACAAAGGTGAGGCACCCCAGAGTCATAGAGCCATCATTCTCAACTGTCAGGGGGGCTCTCTTAGACCTCTTGAAGAGAGAGCTGGAGTCCCATTTTGGGGGAACTCCACCAGAAAGAAGTCTCAGTTGACTCTGGGGAAGCAGGAGAACTTGGTGGTAGAAACTTAAGGCCGAAACACATTCTTGACTGGGTGTGAGGTGTGGTGGGAGCATAGGGTGGTTCTGGAACGGAGACTTCCTGGCTCGGTGTTGGGGTGGCCTTAGGATCGGATGCTGGGGGTGCTGAAGATCTCTGGCTCTGGCCTCAGGGAAAAGCGGGTGCTGATCTAGCGGCGGGGGTGTCCTTGGAGTCACCTATGGGGTTCCATTTTTTCAAGCAGGCTGCAGTGGCATCCAGAGCTTGGGAAAGGGGCTCCCTCAACCAAGGAGGGGGACAAATAACTAGCTGCAACCATGAGGCCACATAGGGAGACTGATCTGGGAACTGACTCCCTGCCACAGCCTGCCACACCCTCCCGACCAAAGCCCTTTCCAAAGGGCCCTGGGTAGGCCACCCAACCTGGAAGGATGGCCACTCCACTCCACAGAGGGTTCGGAGTTTCCCAGGAGTGGGGTTCTGCCCACAATCTCATCAAATCCGCTTTGAAATGTTTGCTCGTGACTTCTAGCCGGTGGACTTGCTTTGACTCTCTCCCATGGTTCCCGCCACCCACAAAGGCCAACGACACGGAGAGTCACCACGCGCTTGGTCCCCTCCTTTCCGGAGATATTTTAGGCCCCTCTTAGGGTGGCAGGGCAGTGAGACTGGCTATCACTCCAGGGTTGTCCTAAGCCTTATGAGGTGGCCCTGCAACCGAGGTTTGTGAATCCACTCGCTTCGGCCCCGTTCACCCAAACTGGAGTTCAGAGTGCGCTGTCCGTCTATTTCACACACACTCGCTGACACAGCCCAACAGGACTCCCACCCGCCCACAGCGGCCTAAGGAGTCCGGTTTCCCAGCGCCTCGGCAGCCTCGGCCGTTACTCTGCAGCGCAGCGGGTGATCAGCCCTCTCTGAAGGTCCTTCCTTGGATCTTCCTCTGGATTGGGGCCCCTAAACTGCACAGTGATTCAGACGTCTGCCGAACGCGCCTGGGCCTCTCCGTGGGAGCCCCCCTCGGACGCCGGCGGGGCTCTGCGCCCGCGCGGGTCACTTCCCCCGAGCCAGGGAACGTCCGTCAGCGCGCGCCCAGCAGCTCAGCCGGCCGGGGCGCTCCGCCGCATCGGGGTCGCCAGACGGGGCAGGAAAAAGGGCGAGTCCCGTACGGAGCACCGGGAACACGGAGCAGCAAACGGCCACCTTCCTGCTGGGGCTCTGCCGGGACTCGCGTCCCCCAGTGCGGCCTCGTGCACACCGGAGGCGGGCAGCGGCCGGGCTTACAGGGCAGAGCAGCGGGGGAGCACGCGGGGACTTCCGGCAGGACTTTCCAGGGTGGCTTTGCCCTCCTGCCAAGAGCGGTCAGGCGTTGCTAGGTCAGGGCAACCCCAAGGGGGGGGGGAGCCTGGTTTCCTCTATTATTATTACTACTAGTACTATTATTATTTTTGTTGGAGACAAGGTCTCGCTGTGTAATTCAGATTGGCCTCGAACTCACAAAGTAGCCCAGGTTTGCCTCCAGCTCGCGCCAATCGTTTTGCCTGAGCCTCCCGAGTGCTGGGATTTACGGTCGTGTGCTACCTCGACCGGCCCAAAAATTTAAAAAAAAAAAAAAAGGCTGGGGGTGAAGCCCAGAGCAAAGGCCCTGGGTTCAACTATCAGAACTGGAAAAAAAAATTGGTGCCTCAATTTTTTTTTGGATAATAGCAGAAGGATCACAAGTCGACCACAGCCTGGGCAATTTAGTAACATAGCGACACTTTAGCTCAAAATAAAACACTAAAAGAAGGGCTGGGGATGTACCTCTGTACGAAGGCCCTGGGGTCAACCCCCCAGGACTAAAATTAAAAAAAAAAAAAAAAGAGAGAGACACTGACCTAAGGGATCTCTATCCTTTCCAGTAACTTGGGAGCTGGTCTGCAGGTTCCAGCAGGCAGGCGCAGCTGCTCGCACACCCCATCGGGGTGGCCGGCCCGGGGAGCGCGCAGCTTCGGGAGGGGCGCGTCGGAAGCGGTAAGGGAAGCGGACACCCGCCTCACCAGCCACAGGGGCCGAGTCATCCCTGGCGATCAAGGGGGTGACAGCCGTGGCAGGCACAGCGCCCTCACGTGGCCCTCTCCATTACAGCAACTTAAACGGCGCAGCCCCAGCCTCTTTCCCTAGGAAAATCCGAAGCCCAGAATGCCCCGCGGTGCGTAAACGCCGCGACCCCGCCCCGACGCCGCGCGGTGCCCTCTGGGACGTGTAGTGCGTGCCCTTTCCCCGCACGCTGCCCTTGGCCCGCGCGCTTCTGCAGCTGGGGGTCGGACTATGCCCCCCAGGAAGGTGATGTCTTTCAAGCGGAGGGTAAGAACCGAGGGACCTGAGAAGTGAGCGATAGAACCCCGCCTGTTTCGGCCCTTGCTGGGCACCAGGGACAAGCGTGACTTCAGAGCCGTAGAACCCACCTGCTCTGGGATCCTGCGGGGAAGTTGGCAGACACTGGGGAGAAGAACTTGCGGGCAAGTCAGGGCTGGGAGCGGCGCGGTTTTTCTTTTTCCGGTCGGCACGTTTGGGATCTCGGGTTCGGCTGAGAAATGGAGACACCGTGTGAGTATTGGGTTCTCTGAAGCCCGAAGGACTGGGGTGGAGCCGATCGCGTTCGGTCCTGGGATCGTAAGCCCGGATTCATCTGTTCCCCGCCGAGGACGTCTTCATTGCACACCGCGCCGCTGTGAATCCTGCACCATACCTGTTCACAGCTCCTACCCGGATCGCACAGTCCTGAGGGCCCTCCTTTAGTTAAGTGACTTCCCTGAGGTCACCCAGTTTAGGCGGAGCGGGAGACACCTCTTTATTTTGTAACCTTCATTTTTGCTTGTGGATGGAGACTATGTTGAAGATGGTTACTTTGCCTTGTGCAGGGGTTTTTATGTAGGCATGTGACCCAGGTCAGCTTGGGACAGGAGGTACTGATTACCACAGAATAGAGTACAGTCACATGGTTTTTTTCTTGTGAACACTTCGCTTGTCACAGGCACTGGGAATGGTCTGAAGTATATTTTTAGTGATACAATAAGGACAATAAGGACTAGTGATACAGTAAGTGCACAGAAATGGGTTGTAATCCCCATCTTTTTTAGTACTATAGTGCTTAAAAAGCTTTTTGTTCTCAAACTTTTTAAGGTTTTTCTTATTTGTAAAATATTTTCATTTGTAAGAAAAATGAAAATACTATGTCCTTGAAAGTTTGAGAGAATTTAATCAGGTAATGTATGATAGAAATTGTTTGCCGGGTGCAATAAGTCTGGCAGATGCGGTGGCACAGGTCTGTAATCCCAGCACTTGGGAGTCTCAGGCAGGAGGATCACCATGAGTTTGACGTCAACCTGAGCTACATAGTGAGTTCCAGGCCAGCCTGAACTATATAGTGAAACCCTTCCTAAAACAACAACAACAACAACAACAACAGCTTTGAGCTGGGCGTGGTGGCACACACCTATAATCAGAGCACTCGCGAGGCTGAGGCAGGAAGATTGTTGCTAGTTGGAGGCCAACTTGAGCTGCATAGGGAGACCCTGTCTCAAAAAGAACAACAACAACAAAAAAAAAACTTTGTAACATGTTGCAGATGTGTTAGGTGATTGTAACCCAGCTTTTCAAAATGTAAGCATTTAGAATATATATAATTTTGTTTGTTTGCTTGTTTGTTTTTTGAGACATGGTCTCACTGTGTAGTTCAGGCTGGCCTTGAACTCCCTACATAGCTCAGGCTAGATCCTCCTGCCTCAGCCCCCTGATGAATGGTGGATTACAGATGTGCTCCACCATACCTGGCTAGAATATATTTTTAAAATAAGTTCTTTTTTATAATCTTCGGTTTGTATATAGTTTCTACATATTATGAAACATTTCTTGATTTAAAAATATTTCGTGATTAGTGCTCTAAGCATCTCCTTTATTACCTCAATAATGATTAAATTGTTTTTTGAGTTCTTTTAGGTATAAGAAGAAAGGAGCAAGAAAGTATTTCAAGAGCTAATATACCAGAGACCATCCTTCTAAAAGTTTTTTAAATTTTTATTTTATTTTTATCTTTTTTTGGTGGTACAATGTTTATTTATTTATTTTAAAAAATTTTTTTGGCACGGGAATTGAACTCAGGACCTTGTGCTTGCCAGGCAGGCGCTTATGCTGCTGAGCTATATCCCCAGCCCCTAAAAAAATTTTTTTTAATCAGGCAGGGTGGTGCATGAGTGTGATCTCAGTGCTTGGGAGGATGAGGCAGGAGTATTGCTTCAAGTTCAAGGCCAGCCTGGGCTACATGATGAGACCCTGTCTCAACCCTCCTCCCCCAAATTAAAAAAAAACTTGAATGGCTACTCATTAACAACTTTAAAGGTGATATATTTATTTCAAAGTTTTACTTAAAAGGACAGCTCTTAGGGCTTGAGGATAGCACACTTGCATAGTATGTACAAGGTTCTAGGTTCATCCCCCAGCACCACAAAATGGGGGGCGGTGAGGAAGACCATTCTAAGTTTAGGGTTTTTTCTCCGTGTTCTTTTTATGGTCAAATTTTAAAACTTTAAGTAAAGTCAGACTTAAACATTTTTTAAAATGAGGTCCAAAAATGTATAATAGGTATTTTGAAATAGGAAGAAGATGTTCAAGTGGGGAGGGGAACAAAGGAGAGGGAATGGGGAAAGGGAAGAAAGGGAAAGTAAAAAAAAGATGAGAAAAGAAGAAAACATGGAAACAAAGCTTTTGTAAATGAGGAAGGGAGGAGAGGTTGAAAGGAGGGTAGGAGAGTAGGGGGAAAATACCAACTTCTGTTATGTACAGGTACAAATTCTCTATGGTGAGTGTGGTCATTATGTATATCTAAAATGTAGCAATAACTGAGCCGGGCGTGGTGGCGCACGCCTGTAATCCCAGCACTTGGGAGGCTGAAGCAGGAGGATGGCTGTGAATTTGAGATCAGCCTGGGCCACAAACTGAGCTCAAGGCAAACCTGAACTTCATAGTGAGACCCTGTCTCAAAAAGACAAAAAATAAATAAATAAAATGTACCAATAAAATCAGATTGAAAAAAGTGAGGTCCAGAAGGAAGCCCACTTGTCTGGATATTTAGTTTTGGAGCAAATCCTGCTATCTGATATAGATTAAGAGCAAAGTCTGCTAATGTAGAAAATATTTGTTACTTGTAATTTGAATGTTGGAATAAATTTGCTGTTAACGAGGTACAAATAACCATGCTAAATCTTTTTTTTTTTTTTTTTAATAGAAACTACATATTGGAATGGATTTAGAGTCATCATAAGGGAAACAAAATCATGAAATTACTTTTATGCCAGCACATGGCACCTGCCTACTAGTTGCAGATGGTTTCTTTACCTAAGGATACCAGACTCACTGGCTTTGAGTATGTTTTGCCTAAGAGCCACTTGTCCCTTCTTCTGGAAAGTGTTTCGCTTTCGACCCTTCAGTTGCAAACCGCTGATTGTTCAGATGAATGAGTGCACAGATGAAAAGGAAATATTTGATGTCATTGACAGAAACAAAGCCACACTTTCGGCAAAGCAAGTAGGACATGCATTTAATGTACTTTGGCGGCTTCAAAGGCAGAAAAAAAGCTCATTACAAAACGCTGAGTGTGTCAGAGACCACCCCCAGTTTCCTACTCTGTATAACTTAACCACACATAAAATCGAATCAATGACTGATGCTACTCTGGTGAACGTGTTACACATTGCCCCACGGTAAGTTATTTGCAGATTTGATGGAAATGATTGAAGTTTATGTTTTAATTTCCTAAAAATGTCTTTTTTGTTGTTACTGTGTTTGGGTGTTTTTTGTTTTTTGTTTTTCGTTTTTTAATTTTGTTTTGAATCAGGGTCTTGCTCTGTAGTCCAGCTGGCCTTGAACTCACTATGTAGTATAGGCTGACCTTGAACTCCTCAATAATCCTCCTGCCTCAGCCTCCTGAGTGCTGGGAATGTGCCACCATGCCTAGCCTAAAAATGTCTTTAAAATAAAAATGTATGTCTTGTTTTCTCTTCCTTTTTCATTTTCTTTGTTTTCTAGCAGTAGTGGGGATTGAATCCAGGACCCCACACATACTAGGTGAGTACCTTATATATACTGAGCTACATCCTCCACTTTTGTCTGTAATTTTTTTTTTTTATTTTGAGACAGGGTCTCACTAAATTGCCCAGGCTTGCCATAAGCTTGTAATCTTCCTGCCTCAGTCTACCAAATTAGCTGGAATAGTAGTCCTGCATCACCAGGAAGGCTGAAAATGCAGTGTTTTTTGTCCTCCCAGAAGATAGTTTTGCCAGGTGTAGTGGCAAATACCTCTATTCCCAGTATCCCGAGGCTGAGGAAGGAGGATCAACACTAGTTCAGGGCCAGCCTGGGCTACCTAATGAATTCAAGGCCAGCCTGAACTGCATAGCAAGCCCCTGTCTCAAAAAACCAAAAATATTAGAAAATACAAAAAGATAAGATGTTTGGAAGATACTCTTTGGAGATGAGGAGTACGTCGTCTTAAGGGTTTGTTTTTTTTTTAATTTTAAAGAGTAAAAGAAGGATAACATAGTAATAGGGAGCTTACCAAGTTACAGACAAAGTGGTAGGAAATTATCAGTGGTTGTTGTTTTACTTACTGTTATCTACAAGATAGTTTCTCAGAAAAACAAATAGACAAATAATAGTGAGTTACAGACAAAAGAAGTAGGAGATTATCAATAGTTGTTGTACTATACTTTGTTATCTTCAAAGTGGCTTCTAAAGAAAATAAATAGAGCTATACATGAGTGACCAATTGGATCATCATTGACTATTCTCAATGGTTGTTGTAGGAAACACATAATAATAAACATACATCCATTTACAAAATAGCATAGGAACAATACAAACATTACAGAGTTACAGACAGATTAGTAGGAAAATATCAATGGCTGCTGCAATACATGGTGGTGTCTTCAAAGTAGTTTCTCAGGAAGACAGAGATGTGCAAGAAAGATCTAACAAGTAGTTACAGCCTCAAGGTTATGAAAAACAGCGTGTTACCTCCTTACCAGTGACTCCTTTCGCTGAGGTGTGACAGCTGGAAGGAAGGCCAGGATTGAAAAGAAGGACCGAGAGACTTGCACCTGTGTCTAGCAACAGGCTGTTTCTTTTTCCTCAATAGTCATGATTACCTGGGGCTCCTCCATGGAGGTGACAGTCTGGCCAGAGGGAGAAGGCAGAGTATGCCCCAGGCCCCCTTATTCCTGTTGGACTAACTGGTAGCATGGGTCTGAGCTCTGGGGCCTCCACCTCAGAGGGCAGACCGATCTCTAGTGGTCTCATTTGCATTCAGGGCATGGCCCATGGGGCTTCTTAGGGCAGTTCCTCTTGAGGTGACCTGGCTTTTAACAGTGGTAGCAGATGAATGCAGTCATTGAGTTCTTCTTGGGACCCTGAGAATCAGACTTAGGGTCTGTTTCTCTTGGTGCTGCAGCAAAAGCAGCTGCTTTTTCTCAGTCTCTTTGTTTTCTCTCCTTGGCCTCCTCATAGTCACGGCTATAGAATGCTGAGGAGGCAATTCTTACTAATATCTCAAGTGAGCCATCTGGAGTGAAAGCCATTTTTTGTGGCTTTTTCTCTCCAGCCTCCCATTGCATTGGGACCCCACAACCACTTAGTGTCCTCTCCCCAGCCATCAGCACAGGCAGCAGGAATCTCGGTGCAGACCTCTCCGGAGTTCCACATGCTCCTCCACCGCAGCCTGTACTGTCAGGGGAAGAATGGCTTCCAGGGGTTCTCCCCAGGTGTTGTGCAAGGTCCTCCTGGTTTCCAGCTTCCAAATGGCTCTCGTGACCCTGGTCAACTAGACCTCTGAGTCTTCAGGCATAGTCTGTATTCTTGGGTTCTCCGAGTCCTTGTTCAGCAGCTGCTCCTCTGCTGACTCTGGACCTTTCTGGTTCTCAACGGCAGGGGCAAGAGTGACCCATTGTGTGGCATGTATTCCCAGGGTTTTCTCCATGTCGGAATGATTCACGCATGTCCACCGGCGGTTCTCCACGGCCGGCTCATGGCAGGCCAGTTGTGTCATTGCTTCTCTGTGTCATGATAGTTCTCCATCATGCGGTGGTGGCCGGCTTGAGGGTGGCGTGCACCAGCGGTTACCGCTGCACGTCTTCCCAGGCGCCGGGTCCTGCCTCCCCCGCGCCTGCACTTTAAGGTTTTTGTTTGTACTGGGAGTCGAACTCAAGGCCTTGTGCTTACCAGGCAGGCGCTTGTGCCACTGAGCTATATCCCCAGCCACCTTTAAGAAATTGAATATAATCAATCATGAAAGCAGAAGTGGTCAACTTTGGGTATATGAATTTGGGTAATTATAGAATTTTGTAAAAATATGGTTGAAATAAGATAAGATATAATAGATGATCAAACTTCAGATTAATATCTAATAACAAACAGACAATACATTTTATCTTTCTTGGTGTGTTTGTAAGCTCTGGGTTCCATAATTGGTAGTAGATATATATTTTCCGGGGCTGTGGGTACAATATGTTGCTTCCCACTAATGCACATGAGAGAACACAAAATATCTGTTAGGTGTGGTGGTACCCACCTGTAATTCTAGCACTTTGGAGGCTGAGACAAGAGGATTGCAAATTGGAGCCCAGCCTAGGCAATTTTGCAAGACCCTGTCTCAAAATACAAAAAATAAAAAAGGTCTGGGGATGCAGCTTAGTGTGAAGGCTCTAGGTTCAATCTTCAGTGCTTTCCTCCCCCATACTACCTCATTTATATTTGAGAAGTGCTTCACAAATTGCATTCCATGGCTTGTTGACCGTGTTACATACGAAAGGAAACAAAACAAAAGTTTTCCCTTGCTGTTAGAAAAAACTTAGAGAGGGGCTGGGGATTTAGCTCAGCGGCAAAAGC
>NW_004955449.1:4981307-4991549 GCF_000276665.1 Chinchilla lanigera
TAGAAAAAACTTAGAGATAAAGTTCAGCATTAAGAAATTTTACAATGTTTGCAAAGAAATGTGGGCATTTGGGATTCTTTTCTAGATTCTCTGAAAATAAAGGAGTCAGCAGGTGCACAAGGAAGATATTAATCTTAGTGATGGAAGAACAACAGTTTTCTAAGAGCCCAACTTTCCAGAGTTATTTAAGTAGCTTTAAATGTCAGTGTTACACAAGTCAGAGATCTGGTTTTTTTGGGCATGGATGGGAAGAGGATCAGTATTTATAGGAAAGGGACTTTAGGCCTTACTTCATTGGGCATTGATGTTAAACTTAAAAAAAAAGAATTTCTTTTTATTTGGTCATCTTTCTAAGGTTACAGAGTTTATTCTCCAAAGTATATTAAGGGAATATTTAATGATTAAGATGACAGGTGGCTATCAGCGTTTTTCTATATTTTATATACTTTCTCCTATAAAATCTCCTATAAAATATTCTTATAACCAGAATAAAGTAATACATGTTATATATCCTTTTTTTTTTTTTTTTTTTTTTTTTTGTCTTTTTGAGACAGGTTCTCACTATGCAGTTCAGGTAGGCCTTGAACTCACTTTGTAGCCCCTGCTGGCCTCAAACTCTCAACCATCCTCCTGTCTCAGCCTCCTGAGTGCTGGGATTACAGATGTGGGCCACCAAGACTGGTTGGTGTTACATGTTCTTTTAGCATAAAATGTATCATTGAACTTTTTTTTTTTTTTTGAGAAAGTCTTTGCTATATAGTTTAGGCTGGCCTTGAACTCACTATGGAGAGCAGGCTGGCTTTGAATTTACAGTGATCCTCCTGCCTCAGCCTCCTGAGTGCTGGGATTACAGGCCACCACACCTGGATGAACATTTTGTTTGTTCAATAGAAGGCATTGAAATGAGCAGATAAAAGTATGAACCATGAGATAAAATACAGATATTAATTAGACTCTATCAAGACGTCTGAATACTGAAGTGAGGAGTAGAGCGGAAATGAGGACTGCCCATGTAAGAAGAAAATAAATTGAAATTCACTTTTTCTTTATAACTTTTATTACATGACTTAAATAATTTTTTAAATGTGTGTTTGTATAGAATTATTTTCTCTTGTTTTTATTGAGGTTTGCTGTCGCAGCCCACGACCCGCTAGTTGAATCACTAGTCACAGAAGCATGGAAAAGGTTGGAAAGGCAAGTATTCTGGATTCCTCCGAGGTCAGGGCCTTCCTTTTCTGGTATGCACAGTAAGTTTTAGTGCTGTGGGCGTCAGAAATTGCAAGCCTCCCGTGGCGCAAGAAACAGAGCAGGCACTTGAAGCGGTGGAGAAAACCAAGCTCTTTATTAAGCCAGCTCTCACCCCGAGGAGATAAGTTCTCCACATTCTGGGCAACAAATAGTGGGGCCGGGGAGGTTTTATATGCTTGTTTAAATTGGGGGGGCAGAGCAAAAGGGGGAGCTAAGTGGGATTTTGCAGAAACACTTTGCGGAGGTTACATTTTACAGTTAGGGGAGGTTTTAGGTACAGGGCAGGAGTTCACAGGAACATTCTATCCTTGACAGACAAGCATAGAACATTTCCTGCTGCACTTGGGGCAGGAGGCAGAAACTTGTAGAAACAGAGGTCGGGGCTTCAGGCTTTAGGGTTCCTCTTTAATGGGAAAATACTGGGGAGCTGCTGCCTGCCTATTAAACTTAATTGAAAAAAATGTATTTAAGCGCAATTTAGTTTGAGGGCTTTTGCTTATGTAATGTGTATTCTTTTGTTCTCTTCTTTTTCATTCTGGTTTGGTTTGGTTTGGTTTGGTTTGGTTTGGTTTTAGATTAGGTTTTTGAGGCAGGGTCTTGCCGTATAGTTTAGGCTGACCTCAATATGTAGCCCAGGCTGACCTCAAACTCACAGCAATCCTCCTGCCTCAGTCTCCCCAGTGTTAGGATTATAGGTGTGTGTTACCATGCTCAGCTTGTGTATTCTTTCTTAAATAAAGGAAAATCCAAATGTTTCAAAAGTACAGTGTACTTTTCCACATAAATAATTGAATATAAATGGGGTAAAATATGTAACAGCTATTCATGGGACTCTTGTCTGGAAGAGTTCTGTTTCTCTGATTGGCTGGAGTTAAAACCTAAAAGTGCGGGAGCCATAAAAGAAGAGGGGGCACAAGTTCAATAGCCTGAAAGGCCATGGAATGCTTTTTATGGGCATCTGCAGCTGCTTGTGCCTCACTCTGTTTTTATGCAGTTAGTAACCGAGCTTATGAGTGACTTCGACCCTTTTTAAAGAGAGTATGTTTTAGGTCCACTATGGTGGACAGTATTAATTGAGATGTATTTTTTGTACTATGCACGTTACATTTTCAGCATGTTGCCATAATCGATAATAATCAAGAAAAATGAGAAATCCACTGAGGGTATTCTTATCAGTATAGGGAAGTTCATTTTATGAGTCTATATGGGAAGATCTAGCTGAGATAATAAAGCTCATTTTAGAAAAGCTTCGGCTATTTTTGAAAACTTTGAATTACTTTTTAACCTGGGAATTCTCAACAGCTGAGAGCCGTTATTAGTGAAATAGGCAAATGGCAGTGAGGAAAAGGAAAATCAATATGGGGAAGAGAGAGGAGGGCTTGAAAAACCACAGAACAACCCCCCTTGAAAGCAAATAGAAGCTGGGTTAGAAAGGAAAGGGCTGTCCATAATAAACAGCTTCGAGGAGAAGAGGTTTGTTTTGGCTCATGGTGTAGAAGCTTCAGACTTTGCAGGGTTGGCAGCACGGTGGGAGGACGGCTGCTCAGGTCCTGGCATTCAGGAAGCAGGGAGACAAGGGACAGCCAGGGAGGGAGGTGCACCCTAGCAGGCCATGCCCTCGCCATTTACCTCTTCAGACCAGAGCCTGCCTTCTACCGTCACATTCAACTAGGGTGCTCACAAGGTGCATCCACCTTCTGAAAAACTGCAGCTGTAAGTGCAGGGGGATTAAGTGTACGAAGACGTGAGGGGCCATCCAGACGCAAGCCGTAACAGGCTGGGTTCAGTTAAAGGGGGACAGAACAGTTCTCTAGGTTTGGAATTCTGTATCCACTTCCTGAGCCGTGGTTTTAGTTAGTTTCACTAAAACTAAACTCCTCTGTCTTCTCATCACTCCATCCTTGCATGCTCTCTACCTGTAACTGGAGTCAGAGGCCTTTCATGTTGGGTGAGGACTGTAATCTACTTATTTCTGTTTTGTGTTTTTGAGATAGGATCTTGCTACATTGCCTAGCTTAGCCTAGAACTTGTGGACTGGAGTTTTCTGCCTGCCTCAGTCTGTCTATGGAAGTACAGCCATATACCATGATACAGTCCCGAGGGTAATCTTACATCCTTGTGCAAACAACAAATAATACATACTGTACTTACTATATCTTTTGGGTTAAATTTGGTCATTGTTTTATTTATTTATTTATTTATATAATGATCATTGTTAGTAATAGGTCAAAACAAATTATTTTTCCTTTTAAAGCACTAAGCACTAAGTGTAATATAAATGGCAGAGCATGAATAAATCAGTTGTAAAATAGATTATTTTGGTTTTAGAATCTATGAAATGATTAAATTTTACACATACAAGTGGACTTCCCGAGGAATCACTTTTTCTTTGTGAGACAAGGTCTTGCTTTGTAGACTGGCCTTAAACTTACTCTGCAGCCAAGGTTGGCCTCGACCTCTCAATGATCCTTCTGCCTCAGCTCCCTGAGTGCTGAGGTTACAGGTGTGTGCCACCACACCTGGCCTTACTGTCTATTTTATATCCTTTATTTTGCTCTGTATTTATATTTTAGCTTTCTCATGTTGTGGAAAGCATGCGATATTTAAGTTATATATCTGATTTGTGTCACTTAACAGTTGGTCTCCGGGTACATCCATTTACCTACAGATGACTCATTTTCCTTCCTTATGGCAGAATAATATAGTAAGTCCCCAACTTATGAGTGAGTTCTGTCCTCAGAGATGTTTGTAAGTTGGATTCATTCATAAGTCCAACAAAGTAAATCTTACACACCTTTGAAATGTAAAACATTAAAAAACCTAAACACATACACAAATATAATAAATAAATTATTTTTACTTTTTTTTCCAGTTTCCTTAAAATGGTGGGACAGTACAGTGCAGCAGCTGGCGTCTGGGGGACCACCCAGAGTGGACTGACAGGAAGGGTTACTGACTGGAGGAGGCAGGGCAGGTGGGAGACGGAGCTGAGGGGTCCTCAGCAACAGGGGAAGGAGGGCAAGATGGAATTGCACTCACAGCTGATGTTGATGAATGGGTTTTTGATGGGTTCACTTCTGCCTACCCTCTTGAGAAAACGATCCGGTGATGTCTGAGTACTGGCTCTTTCTCCCTCATCATAGATGACTTAGTATTCCTAAACGGCATTCCGAGCAGCTGCTGCAACCTTTGTGTATCATCCCACGCTGGAGTCCTGTGCCTCAGAACCTAACAGTGCTTCTTCAAGTAAAGAAAATCCCCTTGCCATTTCCTGTGTTGCGAGTCTCTTTGGTTCTATAGTTCCTCCTTCTTCTTGACCCTCTTCATCTTCTTGCTAGGGCTCTAGTTCCATCAGACCCTCAGCAGCAAGCTCCTCATGTTCCACAACAAGGAGTTCAATGGAGTCGTCTTCTTACGGATCCAGCTCCAGCTTCTTGCTAAGGGGCACCAAGTTGTTGAAGACCTCTTTGGACTCCTTACCCATCCCCTCAAGTCCATGAACTTCATGACCAAACTGTGGGAAAAGTTCTTCCAAATCCCATTCATGGTGATAGCCAAAACCTCACACCAAGCGAGGTGGAATTTTTTATGGCCTTGTACATGTTATAGTCTTTCTAAAATTGTTGCAAGGTTATTCCTGTTTCATCAGTTGCCTTCACTGCCTGGCAAAAAGTGTGATGTAAATAATATTTCTTGGAAATCGCAATAACTCCTTGATCCAGAGGTTGGATGGGTGCTATAGTATTCGGTGGCAGATGCACTACTTTAATGTTGGGTTGAAAGTCATCCATGAATTGGGGGTGACCTGGCATATTTGTCAAGCAGCAAAAGAGTGTAAAAAAGGATATCTTTCTCCAAGCAATATTTCTCTATCTCTGGGATAAAGTGGTGGAAAACCCAGTCCTGGAAGATGGCCTGTGTAACCAGGTTTCGGAGTTACTCTTCCACACAGCAGATAGTGAGCCCTTGGCTATGTTTTTGAGGGCTCTTGGGTTCTCTAAATGATAAATTAAAAGAGGCTGCAGTTTCACATTGCCAGAAGCATTGCCGCCAAACAACAGACTAAGTCTTGTCCTTTGCTGCTTTGGAGCCTGGCATCACTTTTCCTCTTTCCTGATGTAACTTCATTCTGGCATCCTCTTTCAGAGCAGTCCTGTCTCACTGATGTTTAAAATCTGTTGGGGTAAATGCGCGCCTTCATCAATAATTTCTCTAAGGGTTGCTGGAAATTCTTGAGCAGCTGTGGTATCTGCACTCACAGCCTCACCACTTACTTTCTGTTGTAAAGGTTGGCTATAGCCTTGAATCTGTTAAACCAGCCATGCTGGCAGTGAAAGATGCACGTTTACCCACTTTATCTTCAGGTCTTTAAACAGGCTTTAGCTTTTTCTTAAATAAGCATTAAGCTGAGTGGGACTCGATGCTGATGCTGATGCTGATCCTGATCCTGATCCGGTCTTTAAACAGGCTTTAGCTTTTTCTTAAATAAGCATTAAGCTGAGTGGGACTCGATGCTGATGCTGATGCTGATGCTCATCCTGATCCTGATCCTGATCCTGATCATGCATCCACACACTGAGAAGTTTCTCCACCTCTATCACTATACCATGATTTATGGATATTATTGTTGACTGCATTGGCACAGCAGACTTCACATGTTCTGTGATCCTGTCCTTGTCCTTTAGAACTATGCCAAGGGTGGAGCAATTCAGGTTACGAGAACAAGCAAGATGTACCATCTTTTTGCCTCGGTCCAATCTCTCAATTATTTTCACTTTCATGGTGATTGCTGTGTGCTTCCCAGCGGTCCCCTCCACATCACCACTGCTTTTTCTCTTCTGCACATCCTGGGCTCTGAGCACTGCACTACAGTATGCTACCACACTGTACAGTAAGCACACAACAGCACCACTATGACAATGTCCCGCAGACACGCGAGCCAGCTCTGTGATTTGTTTCCATCTATGAATGTTTGTAACGTGAGGTCCCATAGCATCTGTGAAAGTTCGTAACTTAAATGTTTATGTAGGGGACTTACTTATTCCATTGTGTGTAAATACCACATTTTCTTTATCTGTTCATCTGTTGATGGACAGATGTCCATAGGCTGCCAGCAGGAAATGAAACACGGAGTGTGCTTGGAGTTTGCAGATGGCATAGCCAGGAAATAAAATCCATTCGTGTGAATTGGCCGGGGCAGTTCTGTGTGTGGTGTGCAGGCTGAAGTTTTTCACAGAATTATTGTAGTAGTGGTTCTCAAAAATTGTCCCCTTAAAATTATAAGTAAATGATTCAAATAATTTTGAATAATTTTCCCTTTATAATTTGTTACTTTTCTAATAATAATCAAAATTTTAGAAAAATTTATACTACTACTATTATTGGTTGGTTGCTTTTTATATTTTTACATTTTTAATTAAAAGTACTCTGAGAAACTCATTTAGAGATAGCAGTACACAATGTATTGACCATTGTTACCCTCCTATCATCTTGTTTTGAAATTTTGTTTTTTGTTTTTCTCTCTAAAATAAAAAAAAGTACTAATACTCTTTTGTGTATTTCTTTTACTAGGCTTGATATTAATGTGCTGTCAACATTTTCTGCTTGCCTAGCACATCAACATTTGCGCTGCAGTCCATTAATGGGCAAAATAGCTGATATTGTAAATAGGAAGTTGGAATCTATACAGGACTTAAGGTAAACTCATTTAGGGACTTGTATTATGGTGGAAAGGTCTTAGGCTTTCGATGCAGAAATGGATTTGCCAGTGGTATTTATGGGGCTTAAGGCTAATTTGCTCTCCTCATCTATAAAACAGTAATACATGCTGTGCAATATTGTGGTTGGGATTAGAGATAAGATGAAGTATAACATAATTTCATAGAGATCTGTGAAGGGTCTGTTGAGATTTTTATCTTACAGGCTAACAGATTTTCCTGGCACATTTTCTTTTCTTCTTTTTCCCTCCTTCTCTTCCTCCTCCCCCTCCTCCTTTTTATTTTTAATTTTTTTAAATTTTTTGGTGCCACTGATGGAATCTCGGGCTTAATGAATGTTGGGTAAGTGCTGTCCCAGTGAGCTGCATCCCCACCCCATCTGCTAGATGATCATACTTGCAGGCAGAAGACATTAGTTGCCTACATCTAAGGGAGAGAGAGAGAGGAAAGAGGGCAAACATTTGAATGCAAACATGTGTGTAGTTTAATCCCCAAACACCCTTTTCAGATGAGCATTTATACCTTCATTTGCTGCATAGGAAACTAAGGCTTTGTGTGCTCAGACAAGGTCTTTCTAAGTTGCCCAGGCTGGGCCTCAACCTGCCATCCTCCTGCCTCATTTCGACTCCCAAGAATTTACATTAGGTCTTCTCTGTTTTGCACACTTTATTATTATCCAGCCTTATATTTGTAGTTTTCTGGGTTTTGTAAACCTATTAATGTAAAATAGTCTGTTGAAAACACAGACTATGCTGAGGTGGGAATTAGAGCTGGCACAAAACCGTTGAAACAACTTGGCAAAATCCGTCAAAGTCACAGAGACCCGGAGCAGATTCCCAGAACAGGATCCAGGGTGCCTCTGTGAATCCTGCACACTGAAAACGGAACCAATTAGAAAAGTGCATTTTCAGTCATTCGTTTACATAGGGCACAAAAACAAGTGAGTCTCTGAGTGGTGCCAGGCCAAGTGAGTTTTTGGTGAGACGACGGTCCCAATTCCTTATTTGCATGAGAGAAAACCCAGTCTAGGAATTTCAGGTCCAAAAGAGCCCCTTCCCTTGTGCTCAAGACTGCTGGGAGCCAGTTCACTGGCCTGTTCCTTCGGAGTGTACGCTTTTCCACCTTCAATAAATGTACATCTGTGCTGCTGCCGCCTTTTCTGTGTGTTTTGTTCAAGTCTTTGTTCAGGACACAGAAAACCTGGAAAAAATTTCTTGGGGACCCATTAACCAGCAACACTTCAGTAATTTTGAAGTCTTTCATAGTGCCTAGAGAAGTGACTTATGCTCTGTAAGTGTCCACTGAGTAAAGGAATGTTTAGTGCCACTCCGCGTGCAGTACTGCCTTGCTGTTGTATTAATACCAGCATAGCTTGAAATGCGGAAACATGACATCATTCACAAAGGTTTTAGTAGTAAGTCGGGTGTGGTGGTCCATGGCTGTAATCCCAGCACTGGGAGGCTGAAGAAGGAGGATTGCAAATTCAAGCCCAGCCTGGGCAATTTAGCAACTTAGTGAGATCCTGTCTCAGAATAAAAAAGAATGTCAAAAGTCTGGGTTCAGTCTCCAGAAAGGAGTAATGAAAAGATCAACTTGCAAAAATACAAAATGAGATTTTCATTGCCTATTGGTCCAAAGTTATTTCTTTGTAAATTTCACTAAATTTTTTTTCTATTGGCAGTTTGTCTGTAGAACAAGATATTTTATACAGTTAGTGAAAAAGATTGTTTTAATTATTTCTGTCTAAAAGTGCTCGATTACTAGGTAATCTGAGTTTAAGTCCTACCAGTATTTAAAAGAAAAAATTTTGGCCAAGCGTGGTGGCGCATGCTTGTAATCCCAGCACTTGGGAGGCTGAAGCAGCATTGCCGCAAGTTTGAGGCCAGCCTGGACTACATCATGAGTTCAAGGCCAGCCTGGAAATGTAGTGAGACCCTCTCTCAAAACAAAAACAAAAGCAAAAGCAGAAAGGTTTTATGGTATAAAACAATCTTTTCACCAATTCTTTTCCGTATCTAATTATTTTGTTTTAGAATAGGTCATTTTCCTCGGTAATGTAAAAATCTTTGTGTCTTTTTCCATTTTTTAGGTCTTTGTCTGTCTTGATGACCAACATATCTTCTTTAATATCACAACATTTTCAAGAAAAATTAATAAAGAAAACAGAACTTCTTTTTGACACCATAGATTCTTCTCAGGTCAGCACTGCAAGAAAAATAGTACAGTTTCTCAGGAATGTTAAATGTACTCATTACCCACTATTAGAGCAGTGTGATAAAGTGTTTTTAAGCAATGCGGCGCACCTTGATTTGGATTCCATCAGTAACATACTTGCTATGTATCAGTTTCTACGGTTCGATAGTTTTGAATTTGTTTCAGTGGCTAAAAAGAGGCTCACTGAGATGATTCCTTTGTTCGAGCACCCTGAAGCCTTTGTGAAATTGTTCGTTGCGTTGGGACCAGTGGCAGGACCTCAAGAAAAGAAACGGTAAGTTCAGCTTAAAATGCTTTGTATTCTTGTTTACAAGGTATGGAGCCTTCCAGCTTGGTCCCCTGATCTCTGGGAGGCTCAGAAATAACCCCACTAGACTGTTGAAGCCTAAATAATCTACGTTGTTGTGCTCCTTGGTTCTTTTTCTGGTTATTCTCTTTTACATCTGCTACCCTTAGCTGGTATGTTCTGAGGTTCACCAAGAAATCCATGGTACTGGACCAACACAGAAAAAGATGAGGAAATTTGGGTTCTTTTATTCTCTTGTCCTAGGCCCTTTCCCACCCAGCACTAATGGAATATTTAGAACTATAGTAGTCCTAGTCATGGACCATTTTATACTTTGTTGTCCTCAACATGTTTGCCATCAGAGTACTTGAGACACGGTGCCATCTGTCCCCACATCAGGTTTGAGTGGATTTGTCTCGATTATCCCTTTTAGGAGTTTCCAGCTTTGCTAGATATAGATAGAAATACCTGGGGTGTAAAAATGAACAAATATTACATTAATACATAAGATTATTATGACCGGTACATAAGAATTATAGTAGTCTTATGCCAGGGATATAGTGGCATAAGCGCCTGCCTAGCAAGCACAAAGTCCTGAGTTCAATTCCTGGTACAAGAAAAAAAGAATTTTAGTTATCTTTCTAGATAGCTGGGTTTAGTAGATTCACTTAAGCAGGGCTTCTAAGAGCTCATGCAACAGAGAAAGCTGCATCATTATTCTGTTAGGAAAAACTTTATGGGGAAGTTTTATTTTATTTTATTTATTTTATTTTTTTT
>NW_004955449.1:4993055-4999574 GCF_000276665.1 Chinchilla lanigera
TTTTTTTTTTTTTTTTTGTCTTTTTGAGACAGGGTCTCGCTATGCAATTCAGGCTAGCCATGAGCTCACTTTGTAGCCCAGGCTGGTCAAGATCTCGTAACGATCTTCCTGCCTCAGCCTCCCGAGTGCTGGGATTACAGGCATGTGCCACCATACCTGGCCTCATTAAGAGTACATTTTAAGAGATTGTATCTAGATGGAAACAATATTATTCTTTTTTTAGTTCGTTTATTTTTGTATTTTTGAGGCCAAGTCTCACTCTTATTTAAAATGACCTTGAACTCTCAATGATCTTCCTGTGTTAGCCGCCCAAGTGCTGGGATTATAGGTGTGCCACTACCCCTGGCTACAGTGTGATTATTTTAAAACCTTATTGGAAACATTTTTGTCACCAAGCACTATTTATTTCATACATGCTAAAGTGTACAGAAATCAAATTTAACTGAGTTTCTGTGTTCAAGGAATTTATATTTTTTATTTTATTTTTATGCCGTACCGGGAATTGAACTCATGACCTTGCGCTTGTCAGGCAGGCGCTGTGCCACTGAGCTCTATCCCTGGCTCAAAAGACAATCTTGATCCTTTCATTATTGTAGCACTTTAGTTGCAGTTTCAAAATGGATCATCTTGGTTAATTTTCAGTTCATAGCATTATAGCAAATGTCTAGTATTTAAGCTTTTGTTAATATGAAGGTAAATTGACTTTCTGGTTAGATCTTACCCAATTTTAAAACATTGGGATGTTATTAGCTCCTTTGCTGCTTAGTACTGTATAATTTAACTGAATCATGTTTTATAACCATTATAACTTTCTTATTTGAAAAACCACTGAAGACCTTTTATTTGTGTTTTTTAAAGAAATAGGGATTGGCCTATATGTGGCCTCAATTGCTTTGAAGAAAATATATATTTTTTAAATTAATAATATGCTATCCCCAAGTATGTGGGGAGAAAATTGGAATTACATGTTGAATTCAGTTTTTGTCCATGTCTTCTCTACTTGTTAGCAGGGAACTGAGTTTCTTTGTCAACATAAATTTTTTTTTTTTTGCTTCCAGACTAAAGTCAACTCTGTTACTGATGTCAGAGGAGCTGACCAGCCAGCAAGCCCTGGCAGTGGTGGAAGCAATGGAAGAAATGGAAAGCAGAAATTCACAGCTGATTCAAAAGTAGTGTTTCCTAAAATGCATGGTGTTAAATTTAATTGTCATTTATAGGTAGCTAATTTTTCTGAGTAAAAAACTATCTTCTCTAATTGTTGCATCAGGGCTAGTGATGCAGCTCAGTGGTAGAACGCTTGTCTAGCGCGTGCAAGGCCCTGGGTTCCATCCCCAGCACTGCAAAAGAAAAAGTTCTTTTGGAAAAATAAGGACTGAGCCGTTAAGCCATTATTTTCATGTTCTAATTTCCTTCATCAAGATAGAGGGATAACAAAGTTATTCATTGTGTCTTTGTTGTTTTTTTAACAGTAGCAAAGTTTATTTGAAAGAGGAAAAGTGAAGAGTAAGGGAGAGACTGCTTTGCAGAGTGAGCGTGGGCCGGTAAAAGGGGGGAAAGCAAGATACAGGAACGCCCAGGGGGCAGCAGGGTGGGCTGTCGCAAGGAAGCCGCTGTAGCCTGTGCCTCTTTCATTTCATTTACCGCGCCATCTCAAGCAGAGCACAGTCCTCACAAGTGCAGTGCATAGAGCACAGATCCTTTTTGTTCAAAAGGGAAGTTTCTGCAGAAGGGAAACATCCACGTGAACTTGAATTGTCTCACATGGAAATGTCACCTTGAAACCATAATGTTTCATGTTGGCTTTTTTTGGTGACTTGAGATTTAAAAAGAAAAAATGTAATTAAATTATATATATGCTTAATTTCTCATGATCTATTATATGTTCCATCATTTTAATATTTCTTCTGTCCCATTTCCCCAAGTCTTACTACCTCTTTCGCAGTGCTTTTTATATGACTATTTCTTTTTAAATTTTCATTTGAATTATTGACACATATTAATTGTGTGAGATTCATTGTGCTGCTCCCATGCACGGAGTTGTTGTGTGCTGGCGATATCCGTCTACCCTTCTTCTACCCTCCCCTCCCCTTCCCCACCCTCCCTGCACTCCCCTGCCAGTCCCTAACTGCATCTCTTCTACTCTCAGGTCTGGTTTTTTTTTGTTTTTTTTTTTTTTAATGTTTGCACACATGAGAGAGAACATATGATGCTTGTGTTTCTGGGTTGATTTGTTTCACTCAGAACAGTGTCCTCCGGTTTCATCCATTTTCCTGTAAATACAATATTTCATTCTGTATGGCTGAATATACTCTGGGATTGTGTGTATGTGTGTGCGTGTGCATGGATGTACATATGTGTATATTTTGTCCTTTATCCATTCATCTGTTGACAGCCACCTAGGCGGATTCCATGGCTTGGTTATTGTGAATAGTGCCACGAAACCCGGGTATATGGGTATCTCTTTTGTAAGCTATCTCGATTTTCTTTGGAGTGGATCTCACCAGTGGGATAGTTGGGCTTTGTAGTAGTTCTATATTTAGTTTTTTGAGGAACCTCCATGCTGTGCTCCCTAATGGCTACAGTAATTTGCTGTATAAGGATCCTGTATAGAGATTCCTTTTCTCCACATCCTTGCCATAAGACCCCGGCTTCAGTATGCCTTCCTATGGGGCTAACTCCTCAGCCCTTTTTCATTTCTTATTTTGAGATAGGGTCTTGCTAAGTTACCAATATTGATCCTCCTTAGCCTCCCAGAGTGCTGGGATTATAGGCATGTGTCACTAGGCCTAGTTTCTTTTCTTTTCTTTTTTTTTTTTTTTTTTTAATAGCAGCTATCCTAACTGTGATGCGATTGTAGTTTTGATTGTATTTCTCTGATGGATAAAGATACTGAATATTTTTCATATATATATGCCATTTGTGTTTCTATTGAGAAGTGTTTGTTGAGGTCATTTGCCCATTTTTAAATTGGATTACTTGGTTTTTTGTTAAGTTTTCTGAGTTCTTTATATGTTGTAGATATTAAATTTCTGTCAGATGAATAGGTGGCAAAGGTTTCTCCCATTCTGTAGGTTGTTTCATTTGCTGTACAGATTTTTAATTTGATATAATCTCCTTTATTGATTTTTTTTTTGTTTTGAGACAGGGTCTCACTATGTAGCTCAGGCTGCCCTTGAACTCATGGCAATCCTGCCTCAGCCTCCCAAGTGCTGGGATTACAGGCGTGTGTCACCACACGTGGCTTCCATTTATTAATTCTTGCTTTTCATTCCTGTGTTTTTTGATTCTATCCAGGTAATTGTTGCCTGTGTAAGTATCATTTTTTTTTTTTTCCCTGTATTGTGCTTTAGTGGTTTTGGAGTTTGGGGACTTACACTAAGATCTTTGAGGGTTTTTCTGTTTTGTTTTTGGTATTGGGGTTAATGTAGCTCTTTTTTAATTTACTTTTTTGGCGGGGGGAGGTACCAGGAATCAAACTCAGGACCTTGCCCTTGCCAGGCAGGCACTGTACCACTGAGCTATATCTCTGGCCCCCATGGTACTGGGGACCAAACCCACAAATGCTCTACCACTGAGCTACATTTTCAGCCCATTTTATTTTTTTAATCTGGAGATGGGGTCTTCAGTTTTGTTTTGATTTTTTTGTTATTTTGTTTTGTTTTTTTTTGAAACAGGGTCTCACTTTTGAAGTTCAAATTGGCCTTGAATTCATTGTATAGCCCAGGATGGCCTTAAACTTGCAACAATCTTCCTTTCTCAGCCTCCTGAGTACTAGGATTACAGGCATGGGCCACATGCCTGGCTTGAGACAGGATTTTGCTATATTTCCCAGGCTGGTCTAGAATTTGTGATCCCCTTGCTTTAGCCTAACAGATATCTGAGATTAAAGACATGTACCACCATCCCCAGCACTTGAGTTGATTTTTTTTTTTTTTTTTTAACTGAAGACTGAACCTTTGTACTGAGCTGTATCCCCAGCCCTTTTTCTACTTTTTATTTTGAGACAGGGTCTCCCTAAAGTGCCAAATCGTCCAGGCTGGGCTTGAACTTGTGATCCTCCTGCATCAACCTTCCAAAGTTCCAAAGTGTTGAAATTATGGGCATGCAGCACTATGCTAACCTCGAGTAGATTTTTGTACAGGTTATGAGTTGGGTTTCAGTGAACTCGTGTGGATATCCAATTTTCCTGTTACCGTTTGCTGAAAAGCCTGTTCTTTCCCCAGTGTATATTTTTAGTGTCTTTGTCAAGAATCAATTGACTGAAGATGTGTAAAATTTATTTTTTGGGTCTTCTATTCCATTGGTCTACATGTTTGTTTTTATGGCAATATTGTGTTATTCTGTTCTTTTTTTTTTTTTTTTTTTTACTATGACTGTAGTATACCAGGAAATCAGCTTTATTCTTTTTGCTCAAAATTTCTTTGGCTGTTTGGGATCTTTTGTGCTTCAATATAAAGTTTCAGATTATTTTTTCTAGTTCTGTTAAAGATGTTAGTTGTACTTTGATGGGGATTATATTGAGTCTGTAGATTGCTTGGAGCAGTATGGATATTTTAACAATATTGATTCTCCCAATTCATAAACATAGGAAGTCCTTCCACATTTGAGTGTCTTGTTGAATTTCTTCAGTGTTTCATAGTTGTTACTGTGGAGGTCTTTCACATCCTCAGGTTTGTTACTAGGTGTTTTATTTTTTTAGTGGCTATTGTAAGTGGGATCATGCTTTCCTAATTTCTTTCCCAGCAAGTTCATCGTTCAGGTATAGAAAAGCTAGTGGTTTATATATGTTGATTTTGTTTCCTGCTATTTACTGAGTTCATAAGTCTTTTGGTGGAGTCTTTAGGTTTTTTTATGTATAGAATCATATCTGCAAATACTGTAGAGATATTTGGTCTTGACCAAGGTGTATGATCTTTTTAATATGCTGCCGAATGTGATTTGTGAGTATTTTGTGGAATATTTTTGGTCTGTTCATCAAGGATATTGATCTATAGCAGCGATGGCAGAGCTTTCAGAGCTTTCAGTGATACAAACAGCCTGCTGCAGCACGCAAGTCATAGCTTTGCCACCACCGGTCTATAGTTTTCTTTTCGGTTGTGTGCTTGTCAGGTTTTGATAACAAGGCAGTGCTGGCTTCATAGAGTTTGGAAGGGTTTTCTGGAACCATCTGAGAAGCATTAATGTTAGTTCTTCTTTAACCTTTGGTAAATTCAGCAATGAAGCTATCATATCCTGGGCTTTCCTTTGTTGCTACACTTTTTATTACTTATTCAATCTCATTATTCATCATTGGTCTATTTAGATTTTTAAAATATTTTTTGATATATTTTAGATTTTTGGTTCAGTTTTAGTAGGTAATATGTGTTTGGATATTTGTACACTTGGAACTTTTCCAAATTCATTAGTACGTATTCTTTCAAAATATTCCCTAATGACCCTTTGAATTCTGTATTATCAGTTGTAATGTCTCCTTTTTACTCTCTAATTTTATTTGGATTCTCTTTCTGTCTTATTTATGTTTATCTTTCTTTTTCTCTTAGTTTAGCTACTAACGGCGTGCAAATTATGTTTAACTTTTCAAAGAACCAATTCTTTGTTTCCTTTATCCTTTGTATTGTTGTTTTAGTCTATTTCAGTTATCTTTATTTCTTTCTATTTCTTTTGGCTTTGGTTTGTTCTTGCTTTTTCTGACTTTAAGATACATCGTTATGCTGGACATGGTGATGCACTCCTGTAGTCCCAACATAGTGAGTTTAAGGACAGCCTAAACTACATAGCAAGACCCTGTCTCAAAAAAAAAAAGTTTATTTGAGATCTTCCTATTTTTTTTTTAATGTATATACCCATTATTATAAACTTCTGTCTTAGAACTGCTTTTGCTGTATCCCACAGCTTTTGGTATACTGTACTTCCATTTTTGTTTGATTTGAGGAATTTTTAAATTTCCCCTTTGACTTCTTTAATGACCCACTGTTTATTCAAAAGTGTGTTGTTCAATTTCCATGTGTTTTTATAATTTCTGTAGTTTTTCTTGTTGTTGATTTCTAGTTTTATTCCATTGTTTTATTCTATCCAGAGAAGATGCAGGATATTATTTCATTGTTAAAAATTTGTTAAGATTTGATTTGTGGCCTAATACATGGTCTAATCTAGAGAAAGTTTTATATGCTGATGAAATTAATATGTATTCCACACCTGTTGGGGTGGAGTAGTCTGTAAGTGAAGTCTGTAAGTGTAACTTAACTCTGATTCTTTATTAATTTTTTTTGGTCTTGGTAGTATGTTCATTGATGAGAATGACATATTGAAGTCCTCCAGTATTGGGATTTCTCTCCCCCTTCATGTCCTGCAGTGTTTGATTTTTAAAATTGGGTTCTCTGACATTTAGTATGTATAAATTTATTATTATATCTTGATGAATGGTTCCCTTGATCAGTATGCATTGACCTTCTTTTCTTTTTTTTTTTTTTTCTCCGGTACCGGGAACCGAACTCATGACCTTGCGCTTGCCAGGCAGGC
>NW_004955449.1:4999894-5063063 GCF_000276665.1 Chinchilla lanigera
TTGTTGTCTTCAATATTCTGTGTTCATTTCTTGAAGTTGGATGGTTTCCTGTATTAATAATGTTTGATTCTTTCCTCTTTCTCATTTGCGTATCACATTTGCAGAGCTCAGGATCCTACTTCTTGTAAGCATCTCCACTTGAGGGCCAATGGATTTAAGAAAGAAAGTTAAATCAGTTTTGTTACTTGTTAGTAACCTGGTAAATTTTTGTTTGGGAGAAAGTGGTATTTGATATCTACTTTAAAGAGGTTTAAATTTTTTTGAGTAGAGAGTAGAACTGCATTTCTCTCCTCGTGCTATTATAGTGGAATATTATTTCATTCACATTCATTGATTCTATTCCATTTTATTTTAATTCTTTATATTTGTGTTCAATCTTGAGGCAGCCATATAAGAACAGAAAATCTTGCCTTATTTACTGCTATTTCTGTAGCATAGAACATTGGCTGGCATGAAAACTTCACAGTGTTGAATAAGTGAGAGTTTGTTCTAATATATGTTTTATTCTGTTCTAGAATTGCTTCAGTTCTGCATAAAAATTTGGAAAACTATAGACCAGTAGAGCTGTTAAGGATAACTCAAGCATTAAATGTTCTACATTTTCAAAGTAAAGAGGTTTTCGTGAAACTCAGAGAAGTACTACTTAGGTAAGATTCCAAAAAAGAAGTGTCTGGTTAGTGTTTCATTTTATAATCTGGCTGCAATCTTTGTTTTGTTAACTGTATGCAGAATTACTGGAACTTTTGGAGTCAAAATTGGGTAACTTATTAAAAATATTAAGGCCTGAGTGTATGGCTGAGTGGTAGGGCACTTGTTCAGTGTGCTTGATACCCCAGGTTCGACCCGCCCCACCAAAACTCCAAAAACCAAAATAAAACAGTAGTAAGATCAAACCATTAAAAATGCTAAGACACTTACCTCCCTCTGTGACCATTCTGCCAGTGTCTTTGCTTGCTATATGTTGAATTGGTGGTACATGCCTAAAATCCCAGCACTCGGGAGGCTGACCAGGATCTCAATGAGTTCAAGGCCAGCCTGTACTATATAGTGAGAACCGGTCTTAAAAAAAAACAACAAAAAGAAATTAAGCCTATAGGGTGGTTGATGGGAGGAAGACAGTAGCAAGTGAATAGCCAGGCTGTTCTTTCCTGTAGGAATGGAATAACAGTTGAAAGATTGAGGCTGTTATGAAGGGCAAAACTCCATTCAGAAGCTCATAATTACAGCACTTTGGTCTGGCTCATTCCCTTTTTTTAAGTTAACTTCCCTGGCAGGGGAGGCATCTGTTTATGCCGCTCAGGTTGTCCTTCACCTTGTGACCCCTCTGCCTCTGCCTCCCAAGTAGCTAGGATTTCAGGTATGTGTGATCAAGTGCAGCTTAATTAGTTAGCTTTTACAATAAGATATGCCGTGTAACAGACATGTTAGTGAAGAAGTGTTTTCATATAGAATTTTTCCTTTGTAATAATGTAAACTCATTTCTATGGATATAACAATTTTTTTGTTTTAAAGAGAAAAAACAATAACAAAATAATAACAACAAAGACAAAAACAAAGCAACACAAAAACAATAAAAACAATACAGGATTTTAAAACAAGATGATAGGAATTAACAATAAACAATTTTATTTTTACTAAGAAGTTATTCCATTTTTCATTGACTTTTATATTGTTAGGCTAAAATGAAATTTTCCATGAAAATTTTTATTTTAAAAATTAGAACGGGCAGGGGTGGTAGCACATACCTGTAAGCCCAGCACTCAGGAGGCTGAGGCAGGAGGATTGCTGCAAGTTCATGGCCAGCCTGAACTGTATAGTGAGACTCTGTCTCAAAAAAAAAAAAATTAGAATGGGGATGAGTATATAACTTAGTGGTACAGAACTTGGATAACATTCTCGAGGCCCGGGGTTCAATCCACAGCACCCTTCTCCCCAAAAAGAGTAAAAGAAAAGAAAAAGACTAAAATAATGTCTGAGATGAAGTGAGGTTCAAACCAGATTTATATTTTTCCCTCCATTTTCCACTCGTGCTTGTGCTACTATACCCAGTTTATATATTGTTTATTTTTTAACTTAAGTATAATCTACATAAAATGTACACCTTTTCCTATTACTTTGTCCTCATTTTTACGGTTAACTACTATTTCTCCTTCTAACTATATGGATTAGTTGGGCCTTTGTACTTTATTTGTTGATTTTTTAGGCCTTGGAACCGAACCAGAAAGTTCTGAGTCATATCCTTTCATTTTCAGACAGTGTCCCAGTTGCCCACATTGGCCTGAGTGTGCAGTCCTGCCTCAGCCGCCCAAGAAGCTGGGATTATAGATGTGCACCAGCGTGCCTGGATGCCTTTATATTTATATAATGGAGTCATATAGTATGATTGATTTTTGTGTCCAGGTTATGTGTAGTTTAGGTTTTTTCCCTGGATTTGTTTCCTAGGTAGAGCTTCTTCACATCAAATGATATAATTACTTTTAAAGTACTTAAGCCATACTGCTCAGTTACTGTACAGAAAAATTACAGCAAGCTTTTAAGTTTACTAATAGAAAATAAGAATGCCTATATCAGTGTACCATTGTAGTGTTACATTGATGCACCTTTCTAGCATTGAATTTTTTTTTTTTTTTGAGATAGGGTCTCACTGTGTAGCCCAGGCTGGCCTTGAACTCATGGCAATCCTCCTGCCTCAGCCCCCTGAGTGCAGGGGTTATATGTGTGTACCACCATACCTGGTTTAACACTGAGTATTATGATTATTTTATTATGCTATTTTTTTCCCCCAAGTACTAGGAATTGAACACAGGGCCTTTGCACTGAGCTACATCCCCAGACATTTTTTATACTGAGACAGGTCTTACTAGGTCCTAAATTGCCCAGGCTGGGTTTGAACTTGCAATCTTCCTGACTCAGCCTCCTAGAGTGCTGGGATTACAGGTGTATGTCACCATGCCAGGCTAATTTTGTTTTAAATTGGATTATTCCTTCTACTACTTACAAAGATTCTCTAAAGGCTCCAAGTTTTTAACTTGTGGTTTGACTGTTGCTATGCTGGAGGTGGGACTGTTGTGGTTGGACTTCCTACATACGAGGCATGAGAAGAAAAATATTATTGAGCGACCACTGTGGGCCAGGGCCTGTGCTAGGTTGTATCAGCTTCTGATAGGTCAGATCAGAAACCAAACCCAAAGTCCAGCTCCAGTGATAGCGCTGGAAACATCGTTCCAACAGCGACATTTTGTTAGCCAGGGACTCAGGTTTTGTTTTGGAGGGAAAAGCTAGGACATCTTAGTAAACCTTCAGGACCTGTCATCTTTGAATTTATCTAAGTCTTCTTAAATTAATTGTATTTTAGGCCTAGCTCACCTAGTAATTATAAGCATAATGGTAGGCTCATAATTTAATGCGTATTGTTTTGCTGCTGGTCTAGTGGCTTTGCTTTCCTTCTCTCTGCTTGCTTTCTAGTTCCTTGAAGGGTAGCTTCCGCGTGATGGAGACTGCCAGCCTGCTCTGCGCCCTCTCCTTGCTCCCTTCTGCTCACCAGGACGAAGCCGTGCTGTCCCGGATTGAAGCGTTTTTACCCCAGTGTGACCTCAGTAGCCTCACTAATTTCACCACGTTTGTTTTAAGATGGATCGAGAGTGATCACATGTATTTCGGTAGAGTTATTGGGAAACAGCTGAAACTCCTTCACACACTAAATCTCTACAGTCGGCAGAGATTACGACAGAGCAACAATCTACATCTCTTATGGGAAGAACTTAAATATGTAAAAGGGGACAGGTTACATGAATCGGTTCTGGAGGAAACAATTGCTGCTTTGCAGCATTTGATGGATGAAATTAATTACACAAATGTTGCAAAGATTGCATCCTTTGTGTATGAAAATAACTACCTCAGCACTTCGCTACTCGATAGGATAGCAGCGGTGGTTGTTCAGCAGATTGAAAAGGTGAAGTTGAAAAGTTACATATTAATTTGATCTATTTACTTTTTACTTTTAAATTTTTCCTTTCACATATTAATTATAGACTTGCTAGCTTCTACAAGCATAATTTTTTTATCATAAGTACTTTTGGAAATTGGAAAAGTATTTGAAGTTTAAAAATGAAACTCTGGTTTCTGGTTCAGCAATTTGTCAAGGCTTTTGCCTTAAAGCCCTTTCTTCTTCTGGCGTAGCAGGCGTGGCTGAGTCAGCAGTGTCTGTGGCCTCTCTGCAATATTGTCAACATCAGGAATCAGAATTGTAAGCCGGGTGTGGTGGAGCACGCCTGTAATCCCAGCACTCCAGAGGCTGAGGCAGGAGGATCGCTGCGAGTTCGAGACCAGCCTGAGCTACAAAGTGAGCTCAAGGCCAGCCTGAAGGGCATAGTGATACCCTGTCTCAAAAAGACAAAAAAAAAAAGGAATCTGAATTCTTTAACTAACAAGGAAGCTGTGTAGTGAGATAAGATAGTAGTAAGATAGTGGTGTATGTTTGCTTTCTTTTTTCTTACTCTCTATAATCCAGCGGTGTTTAAAAACATTTACAAAGTTGCTGGTTAGGCATGAAAATTTAGAAAATGATAAGGTATCTACTGGCACCATTGTTCTTAAATTGTCAATGTATCTTTTTTCTGATTCATTTCTGGAAATAACTTGCAAACTATTGCTCTGTGGATTATGTGAGAAGCAGCACAGAATCACCATTGTATGTATATCAGGATAAGACTTTTACTGAGAGGGTAGTTTTTCTCACAAATGAAAATAAAAGTCTGTTTGCTTAGCTTAGTGCTTGGTAGTCATTAAGTATTGAATTGGGTGAATGAATAATGAAATTTTTAAAAAAAGAATAAAAGAAAAATAAACACTATGATTATTATTAAGAAACTTTATATTGTATGAGGATTCTATAAAATATACTAATATCAAAGATATGAGTGATATTTCATCTCCTAAATTCATGAGTAGTGTATTCTGGAAATGAAGGATTGTTCATGTAACAAAATTAATTTGTACATTATCTGACTTTTTCCATTAACATTTTCTGAGTTACTAATAAATAGTCACAGGGTTAAATCATCTATACCAGAATGGAATAATTAATGAGTAGAATGGTTCCTTTATCATTTATAGTCATGTTAGAAAAGGATTTCATCTAAATAATAATTAGGCTAAAACTTGGTTTTATTTTTACTAAAGTTTAAACTATAAAAATTTCTGTTCGCTTTATACAGATCCATCCTTTCTCAGTCCTGGCTATTATTCTACCATTCAGCCGCTTGAACTATGACCCACCTCAAAGGGATGAGTTTTTGGGAGTGTGCGTGCAGTGCCTTCACTCTCACTTAGGTAAGTAAGTGTGTGGCTGGGTAGCGGGTTGAATTAGTAGATCACAGGGTACTGAGCTAAGAGGTCCCTCATCTTGGTGTAGCTATAGCAGCCATTGTTGTGGTTTATATCTGGATGGCCCCTGGAGCCTCCTGAGCTCATAGGTGAGATTACCGGAAGAAGGCAGGATTATGGGGCTATAGCAGGCTTGCTGCTAGGAGGCAGGTCACTGCAGGCGTGGCCTGGAAGGTGCGTCTCCCTCCTGCCTCCTCCCTTCACTCTGCTCCCTGGCTGCCTGACCTGGCGGGTGGTTCCAGCCTTGCCGGTGCCAGGCCCCTCTGCCATGCCGTTCTGCCTTGAGGCCAGCTGACTATGGACTGAGGCATGAGCCAGAATAAACCTCCCGTCCTCCTTACTGAGTGTTGGGTATTGTGTCTCAGCAGTGAGAAAATGACAGAGACAGCCGTGGATTCTGAACCTTAAAAGGCGCTGTGTGTTTATACAGTGCATGTTTTGTATTTTGGGGGGAAATTTATTATGGGAAATGTCAAGCTTATATGAAAGATTGAAAGAATTGAACAGGGAACACCTGTGTGCTCACGCTGGAGGGTCAGTAATGTCACCATTTTACCATACCTGCTTTATCTCTTTGTCTCTTGCTCACTCTTTTCTGTGCCATGTCAGTGCCGTGTCAGTGCTAGGAATCGTGAGCCTCACCCCTAATGACTGCGGATGCAGCTGCTAAGAATGAGGACGCTGTCCTGTGACGCCACATGCCTCTAGCACACCTAAGAAACCTAATATTCCCCAGATACCTGTAGACAGCTTATGTGTAAATCTGCCTAGTCGCTCCCAAAATACTTCTTAGAGAATTCCAGTCAAAATCCACATTTTTTGTTGTTACCTGTTTGTCTCCCATAGTCTATATTTTCTTCTCTTTTCTGTTACTTTTCCTCATTTTTTCCTGTATTTATTTGTTTATAATAGATTGATCATTTATTATAGATTGTATCACAGTATAGATTTGTCTGATTGATTTGGTTTTTTAAATTTTATTTTAAAGAGAAAAAGATAAAACAAAATTTCAAAACAAGGTAATAGGGGAGTAACAATCGTTAACACACTGCATATTGTTATCTTAAATTAGTTACTCAGAGTGTAATGCTGGGGATGTAGCTCAGCGGCATAAGCGCTTGCCTGGCAAGCCTGAGGTCATGAGTTCGATTCCCAATACCAGAAAGAAAAAAAAAAGAATCAGAGTATAAGATATAGGCATTTAATTGTCTAAACAGTATTACTGCAAACCTTTCTTTGCACTAAGAACTAAGAGAAATTAGTAGTATAACTACTATCTTAACTATCTTGTGTGTATATGCCTGTGTATATTTATATATATATATATTTTTTTTTTTTTGCTTTTTCTTCTTTTCTCCTTTCCCCCATCCTAGTCTGTCTTTCCTTTTGAAGTTTCTTCCCATTTTTACAGTATCTGTTATACATTTTGGATCTTATTTACTCTTTCAGCTTCTCACACTAGGGAGACAGTAACGATTTTTACACATGTGCGTCTGGTTTATTTCACTTACGAGTATGGTCTTGATTTGCATCCATTTACCTTTAAAAGGCTCCAGTTTATCCTTCTTTATGGCTGAGTAGTACTCTATTGTATAAAAAGACCACATCTTTTTTATCTACTCCTCAGTTGATGGACATTTGGGTTGTTTCCAAGATTTAGCTATTACAAACTGTGCTGCTATAAACATGGGTGCACATATATTGCTGTGTTTTTAATTCTTCTGGGAAGATATCCAGAAGGGAAATAGCAAGCTCAAATGGGATCTCTAATCCTGAGTTTTCTGAGGAATCTCCGATTTCCTCAGAATTTCTACAGTGGTGGTACCAGTCTACACTCCCACCAACAGTGGAGAAGTGTTCCTTTTTCCCCACAGCACCTTCAGCATTTGTTATTGGTGGGTTTCTTGATGGTAGTCATTCTTTCCGGGGTGAAATGGAATCTCAGTGTTGTTTTAATTTGCATCTCTCAAATGACCAGCGATGTTGAACATTTTTTCATATATTTATTTGCTGTTTATATTTCTTCATCTGAGAAGTGTGTATTCATCTCAGGTGCCCATTTTTGGATTGGGTCTTTAAATTTGGGAGGTCTCATTTTTTTATTTAGTTCTTTATCTGCTCTCGGTAGTAATCCTTTGTCTGAGGATCGGATGGCAAACATTTTTTCCCACACTGTGGGTTGTCTCTTCACTCTGTAGGTGGTTTCTCTTGCTGTGCAAAAGCTGTTTAATAAGATGAGAACCCAGTTGTTGATTCTTTGTGATAGTTCCTGTGCGGTAAGGATCATTTATTAGAAATTGTATCACATTATGGATTTGTCCGATTGATTTGTTCTAACTTGCTCCTCTATCTCTTATATTTCTAGTGAACTAGGAGTTAGGTAAAGAAGCTTAATTAAGTTCAGAGTAAACATTTTCAGCAAAAATACTTTGCAGTGCAGTATAACTTTCCTTATATCATATCTGAAAGCATGTAACATCGAATTGTTTTTTATATGCCCCCACATACATGTATTGAGGACTGAACCCAAGGAGTACTACATTCCCAGCCCTTCATGTTGTATTCTGAGATAGAGTCTTGCAGAATTACCCAGGCTAGTCTCATACCTATGATCCTCCTGCCTCAGCCTCCCAAGGGCTGGGATTAGAGTTGTGCACTACTATTCCCAGCCCACTTAATGTTTGAAAAATTCTTTTTTGGGGGTCTTTTTGAGACAGGGGCTTGCTATGGAGTTCATCCTGGCCTAGAGCTCACTTTGTAGCCCAGGCTGGTCTCGAATTCACAACAGTCCTCTTGTTTCATCCTCCTGAGTGCTGGGACTACAGGTATGCACCACCACACCTGGCT
The DNA here is from genome assembly GCF_000276665.1 of Chinchilla lanigera. Lineage (NCBI taxonomy): Eukaryota > Metazoa > Chordata > Mammalia > Rodentia > Chinchillidae > Chinchilla > Chinchilla lanigera. Next base: position 5,008,127 of record NW_004955449.1, read on the forward strand.
AATAATGGTTTCTTTCTTTTTTTTTTGTCCTTTTGAGACAGGGTCTCCCTATGCAGTTGGCTGGCCTTGAGCTCATTTTGTAGCCCAGGCTGGCTTTGGAACTTACAGCGATCCTCCTGCCTCAGCCTTCCGAGTGCTGGGATTATAGGCATGCGTCACCACACCTGGCAATGTTTGAAAAATTCTTAGAGACCTTCATAGTAAAATTAGTTAACTGATGGACTAATAATTTCCTTTGTTTTAAGTATACATTAGTTTTGATGGGATAGTTTTGCTGGTAGAGATCATTACTGTTAGCCTCATTTGTGACTTGGCCTTACTTTATTAAATAAATTCATGGCAGATGTGGTGGCACACACCTGCAATCCCAGCACTTGGGAGGCTGAGGCAGGAGGATCTGGTAGTTCACGGCTAGCCTGGGGTACATAATGAGTTCAAGGCCAGTCTGAACTATATAACAAGATCCTGTCTCAAAAAACAAATAAATAAATTCAGCAAAAAATCCGAAGGGACAGATTTAATGTTGGCTTTTCTGTCCTTTATAGAAATACACAAGTGAGGCCATGCATACAGCTCAGTGGCACAAGTGCCTGCCTGGCAAGTGCAAGGTCCTGAGTTCGATTTCCAGCACCAAAAACAAAAAAACAAAAAAAACACCAGTGGGGCATTTCAGTTGGCCCCTCCCCTACCTCAGAACATCGGCTGTGCTGTGGGGGGCAGGTCGGGGGAGACGCTAAGGCCAAAGCCGAGCCCCTGGGGCGTGTGCTCAGCCTGGATCTGAGTCCCCAGAGAGCAGTGTGTGTGGTGGAGCCGGGCTCTGAGTCTCCCCCACCCACTCACTACTCTGCTGCCTCACAGAGCAGAGCAAATACCGCTGCCGCCGGGTCAGCCAGCCTCGCTCCGGCGCGAGCTCTATCTCCAGCACTCAGTGTCACCAGACTCCGCGCCCCGGAGCGCTTCTCCTCCAGGTACCACTGTCCTTTGGGTTTGAATTTTTTTCTCTTTTCAAGGCGGTTCTTAAAATTATAGGTAAAGTGCAATTCCAGCAACCACATTCATTTAACTTAGTGTAATAGCTTGAATTTTCACAAACTGAATCTTTCAAGGACTTAGTCCCTGGGTCAGGAAACAGACTATTACCCCGTACCGTTGCGCTGCCCCCTTTCTTACCTGCCACACCCAGAGGTGACCCCTTCCTGACTCTCAAGCAGAATGGACTGGTGGTGTCCATGTTTCTCACTTTTTGTGGACTTAACTCGGGCTGGCTAGACAACGCGGGTGTGCGGGCGGCGGTGCCTCCTTTACTCAGTCTCCGTTCTCTTCCAGGTGCACTGTCTCCCCCTGTGTTAGTGCTTCTTGGCTACGCTTTGGCCACACTGGAATATTTTCCAGAAGATCTGCTGAAGGCAATTTTTAACATCCAGTTCTTAGCCAGATTAGATCCTCAGCTCGAAAGTACGTATACATTAAATTATCCTTTGTATTTTATATCCAAACTTCAGCTCTACCCCTACTGAAGCTCTCCTTCCTCCTCGCCGGGGGGGTTAAACCGAAGGCCTTGCACTAGCTGTTCCCAGCCCTTGTTTTCATTTTCCTGCAGTTTGGGACAGGGTCTCCTCAAGCCCCTAAATTGCCCGGATTTGTAATCCTCTTGACTCAGCCTCCCAGAGCACTGGGATTATAGCGATGTGCCACCATGCCCAGTTCCTACTGACTGCGTTTAAATATTAGTAACATTTCTGTTAATAAAAGCGTTTCGTGGTGGCTGGGGCCGTAGCTCAGGGAAGAGCACTTTCCTAATGTTGATGAGGCCCTGGGTTTGATCCTCAGCACCACCAAAAAATTCCTCTTGTCATGATTATTGTAAAAAATTTGGAAAACATATGAAAATATAAAACGTAAAAGCCAGGTGTTGCGGCAGCTACCTCTAATGCCAGCATTTAGGAGACTGAGGCAGGAGAATCGCAAGCTCAAGAGAGTACACATCCTGACTGTGTGTCGAGGTGAAGGCCAGCGATGGACTACACAGTGAGACCCGGTCTCAAAAAACCATACAGAAAGAAATACCCATAATTTTAACCACCGAGTAAAACTACTTCATGGATTGGTTGGTACTGGGGATTGGAGGTACAGGGCCTCACACATTAGCTGAGTGCTCTAGCACCGAGCTACATTCTCAGCCTAAAACTACTTTTTAAAAATATTTATTGATTGATTGATTGATTGTCTTTTGGAGACAGGGTCTCACTATGCAGTTCAGGCTGGCCTTGAGCTCACAGTAGCCAGGCTGGTCTTGGAACTTGCAATGATCCTCCTGCCTCAGCCTCCTGAGTGCTGGGATTATGGGTGTGTGCCACCATGCCTGGCCTAAAACTACTTTTTTTTTTTTTTTTTTTGGTTTTTCTCCGGTACCGGGAACCGAACTCAACGACCTTGCACTTGCCAGGCAGGTGCTTTTGCCGCTGAGCTAAATCCCCAGCCCCAAAACTACTTTTAATGGTTTATTTTTTAAAAAATATTTTGTGGGTACCAAGAGTCAAACTCAAGACCTCATGCTTGCCAGGCAGCGATGTTCCACGAGCTGAATTGCCAATCCCTGGCCCCTGCTTTTAATGTTGTAGAGTAGTTCTTTTTTTTTCCTTCATTCCTTTCTCCCTTCCTTCTTTCTTTTCTGTTTTTCTGCGTGTGTGTGTGTGTGTGTGTGTGTCTCGAGACAGGGTCTCGCTGTGTAGCCCAGGCAGGCCTTGAACTCACAGTGATCCTCCCGCCTCAGCCTGACTATGGGGATTACTGCAGTACACCACGGTGCCCTGCTTCCCTTCTTTTTCTTTCTTTTCCTTTTCTCTCTTTCCTTCTCTTCCCTTCTTTTTGCTCCTCTGTTGTCCCTGTCCCTATCTCCTCCATTTGTTTGTTTGTAAGAGTTCGAGCCCACCACGTGCTAAACATGTATTCTACTGCCCCATCCCTTGGAGTATTTCTTTTCTGTTTCTCTCCTGCTCTTACGTATCATGCATTTATATACATTCTAAAACAAATTTGAATTATTTACATATTCACTTTGGAATGTTGCCTTCTTTGTCTAACTACATTTTGAATAATTTTCCATATCATTAATTTTTTTATATCATTCTTATTGGATATATAATATGCCATTATATAGACGTAATAAAACTTACTTGTTCGAGACCAGCCTGGGCTACATAAGTGGGTTTCAAGGCCAGCCTGAACTAAACAATGAGACCCTGTCTGAAATAAATAAATAAATAAATAAAAATGAAAAACTTACTTGTTATGGTATAGGTTGTTTCCAGTTCCTCATTATTACATGTAATGAATTATTAGAGATGAATCATTTCCTCAGGATAAATTCTTAAATATAAAATATTAGGTCAAGGAAAAAAAAATTTTTTTTTCCAGACAGGGTCTCAGTGTGCATTTCAGCCTGGCCTAGACTCACTATATAGCCCAGGGTGGCCTCAAACTCACAGCAATCCTCCTGCCTCAGCCTCCTGAGTAGTGGGATTACCAGCATGCACCATCACACCTGGCTAGAACTACATTTTAAAATTTATTTCCAGAGCCAAGCATGGTGGCGCTCACCTGTAATCCCAGCACTCTAGAGGCTGAGGCAGGAAGGTTGCCGTGAGTTTGAGGTCAGCCTGGGCTATATAATGAGTCCAGGCCAGCCTGAACTATATAGCAAGGCCCTGTCTTAAACAAAAAGTACAATAGTTTTTAAATGTACAATTAATGATAATAGTGTAGAAGTTGATCCTGATGATGCTACTGACTATAATAATTTTAAAATATAAGGCATTTGTACAGAAATAAAGTGATTTTATATAATATGAGAATAAAAGTATCCCTAATAGTGAGAATAAATGATGAGAAAAAATGAGTTGTTTTCTGCTAGGCCCGGAGTATCAAAGTCCATGAGCGTTTCCTTTTTTGTTTCAGTTTTAACTTCATCTCTGAGTGGCAAGGTCCAGTTTCATCTGATGGAGTTGAATAGAGCTGTCTGCTTGGAATGTCCTGAGTTTCAAATTCCATGGTTTCATGACCGCTTCTGTCAACAACAATGTAATAAAGGTTTGAGTCTTCTTCTTGTGAGATAGTGAAATTTAATTAGGAAGTAAATTTTTAGGTAAGACATTGTTATTATTAAATCTAAACATGGCACTAGAATTTCCAAGAAGGCCATCACCTATTCATGTTTTAGGTGAGATATTGTAGGTGAGCGTTGTGTAACAAGGGATAAGAATTTCTTGCTGGGCGTGGTGGCACATGCCTGTAATCCCAGCCCTTGGGAGGCTGAGGCAGGAGGATCATTGTGAGTTCAAGGCCAGCCTGAACTGCATAGCAAAACCCTATCTCATAAAGACAAAAAAAGGGGCTGGGAATTTAGCTCAGTGGCACAGTTTCTGCCTGGCAAGTACGATGTTGTGAGTTCGATTCCTGGTACTGAAACCCCTCCCCCCCAAAAAAAAAACCACCCAAGAATTTGTGAATTAGGACATTAAACATTTTTATTGAGAGCAAGAACTTGTATTTAATTTGGTGGTATGACATCAAAGTTCTTGGAAATAGTCTTTGATTTTCAGTGTGTAGAATTGGGATGGTCACTCAAAGTCTGACTAACTTAGGTGAACTATCTGTTTTTATTTTCATAAAGATACTGGCAGCATAAATGGAGCACAGCAGCAGATTTATAAAATCCTAGCAGAGGCACTAGGAGGACCCAGTTTTGTAAAAGCCTCTGTTCTGTCACCGTATTATCACACAGTAGGTAAGTCACTGACCAGGAATTACTACTTCTGAGGACCAAGCTGATTTGAATACAAGCGTCTCATTAGTTGGAATTTTTTGTTTTGTTTTGTTTCCAGTACTGGGAATCGAACTCACGACCTTGCGCTTGCCAGGCAGGTGCTGTGCCGCTGAGCTAAATCCCCAGCCCCTTCATTAGCTGGAATTTAAGAAAAGAAAGTTTAAAATTTTTTTTTTTGTGGTTGTTATAAAAATTTACAAACAAATAGAAAGAATATAATTAATCTTCAAATTCTCATGGCCCAGTTTGGATAACCATCGGCATTTTGATGTTTTTCAGAAAAAAAATTTAAGGGCCAGGTGTGGTGGCACACACCTATAATCCCAGCACTTGGGAGGCTGAGGCAGGAGGATTGTTTTGAGTTTGAGATCATCTTGGGCTACAAAATGAGCTCAAGGCCAGCCAGAGTGAGCCCCTGTCTCAAAAAAAAAACGACAAAGAAAAGAAAAAAAAATTTAAGGTCAACTGTGTGTAAAACCCAGATTAAGACTCAGGACTGCTGGGCACTGTAGGCTCAGGCCTATAATCCTAGCACTTGGAAGGCTGAGGCAGAAGGATTGCTGTGAGTTAAAGCCCAGCCCAGGCTACAGAGCAAGACCTTGTCTCAAAAAAATGAACAAAAGACTCACTGGATCTTCAAAGATTCTGTTCTCTATCCAGTGCCTATTGGATAGAGAACAGGAAAATTAATTCTTGTATTATGATTCATTATTGTAAGTTCATCTCTAAAACTAACTTGAGTTATCAGCCTGGACTAAGATTTTCAAAGATACTGTGCATGTGACCCTAACCTGATACCTTAAATGAAAAAGATAAAAGTTTAAGAGGATTGCACAGATTTTTTAGAAAATATCTGCTTAATGTAATGGTTGCCAAAATCAAATACTATTTTTAGTTGGGCATGGTGGCGCACGCCTGTAATTCCAGCACTCAGGAGGCTGAGGCGGGAGGATCGTTGTGAGTTTGAGACCAGCCTGGGCTACAAAGTGAGCTCACAGCAGAACTACACAGTGAGACCCTGTCTCAAAAAGACCAAAAAAAAAAAAAAAAAAAAAAAAAAAAAATCAAAAACCAAAAAACAAATACTGTTTTTGCTATACTAATGCTAACACAGTTGGTAACCTCACTGCGTCCTGTACTTCACATTTTTTTCCCTTTTGGCCTGATGCCCTTTTGAGAGACAGTGACAAAAGGGTCTAGAAACAGAGGACAGATTGGGAAGGACCTAGAACTCAGTCTTAGAACTAGAGAGGACTACAGTGTCATGGAGTTCAGAGCTTGAGCAACTTCTTTTTATTAATTTTTCTGTTTTGGCAGTATTGGGGATCAAAGCCAAGGGCCTTGTGCCTGCTAGGCAAGTGTGCTCTATCACTAAGCTATATCCCAGCCCTTTTTAAATATTATTTGAGACAGGGTCTCACCAGGTTGCCCTGTGTGGCCTCAATCTTGTGATCCTCTTGCCTCAGCCTCTGGAGAAGCTGAGATTACAGGCATGAGCCACTATGCCCAGTTCCTTGGTAGTTTCTTTATCTGTAAAATGGGGATAATAGTGCCGGTTTAGTAGGATTACATAGGCATTCAATGTAAAGCATTTAAAAAAAAAAAAAAAGAATGTAAAGCATTTAGTAATGGAACATAGTACGTGCTCAATACATTTTATTTGGAAAAAGAATCTAGGGATGGTTAGTCTGAAAAATAGAAGTCTTAAGGGGAACATAACTTTGTTTGCCCCAGCACCACAGTATAATAAAAAAATCCAAGACCAAACAAAAGAAAGACATTTGAAGGAAGGATGTGTGGAAGAACTAGGTACAGTATCTCTGTTTCAGGGATGGAAAGATTGTAACACTTAATCCCAGCAACCATAATCCCAGCACTTGGGAGGCTGAGGCAGGAGGATTGCCACAAGTTCAAGGACAGCCTGGGCTACATAGTAAGTTCGAAGGCAGCCTGAACTACATAGTGTGACCCTGTCTCAAAAAAAACATAATGGTATCTCTGTCTTCCTGAGAAACCACTTTGAAGATACCACCATGTATTACAGCAGCCATTGATATTTTCCTACTAATCTGTCCATAACTCTGAAATGTTTGTATTGTTCCTGTCCTATTTCGTAAATGGATGTATGTTTATTATTATGTGTTTCCAACAGCAACCATTGAGAATAGTCAATGATTATTCAATTGGTCACTCATGTATAGCTCTATTTATTTTCTTTAGAAGCCACTTTGAAGATACCAAAGTATAGTACAACAACCATTGATAATCTCCTACAGCTTTTGTCTGTAACTCACTGTTATTTGTCTATTTGTTTTCCTGAGAAACTATCTTGTAGATAACAATATGTAAAACAGGGGCTGGGGATTTAGCTCAGTGGCAAAAGCGCCTGCTTGGCAAGCGCAAGGTCGTGAGTTCGGTTCCCAGTACCGGAGAAAAACAAAAAAAATAAAAATAAAAAAAATAAACAATATGTAAAACAACAACCATTGATAATTTCCTACCACTTTGTCTGTAATTTGGTAAGCCCCTCTATTACTATGTTATCCTTCTTTTACTCTTTAAAATTAAAAAAACAAAAACAAAAACAAAATATAACGGAAGCAAAGAGAATTATGGGCTGCTCTGTGAAAAAGTAAGAATGGGGCAGAGGCGGGGTGGTCAATGACCATGGAGGTAGCTGTGTGTGTGTGTGTGTGTGTGTGCGCGTGCGCACCCGTATTCTACACTGGGCAGGAGGTAAACTGAGTAATCGTTGGTTTTTTCATTTTGCACCAGATTGGGTTTAGCAATGAGGAACAAAAACCCACAAATAGGAGATACTTAAATCACCCGTTTCTTTCCTCTCATACGTGCAGAGTCCAGGGCTGGGCCGGCAGCTCCACAAACAGCAGGGTTGAGTCTTTGTCTTTATTTCTTTTTGGATGCGCTATTCTGGCTCCCTCCTAAGGTGACCAAGAGACTTAAGGAGATAAAATCCTTAATAGGATTTGGCCCAGCCTGGTGCTACCTGCAGCCCTGTGCTGCAGTTTATTAAGAACTGCTGATTGATTTTGATTGTTTTCAAAGAGAGGCGCCCGTGGACCAGATCTTAGAAAACAAGTTGGATGGTTAGGGAGGCTTGTCGTTCTTCCATGCACATGCGCACGTGTGTATGTACACACCGTATATTTGTGTTAAAAATATATCTTCATTGTCTGCCTGTAAGCAGGTACCTAATTACACTGTTGGTTCCTATACTTCCATAAGATTTTGAATGTATCTTGGATAAAAGAAAACAGCCTCTTTCTTACGGAAGCCATAATGCAACTTTGGGGAACCCAGCAGGAATGTACTGGGAATCAAACATCCAAACAGTGCGATCAAGTCTTCCATCTGGAGCTGAAAGGTAATGTGTTTCTTAATTTCAAATTTTATCTAAATGTAAAATCTGGCCTTATAATATGACCTCAGCTTTCAAGGAGCAATCATAGGAGCCTCTGCTCTTCCTGCAACTTACACGGTTGTCCCGTGGACCTTCGCCCTCCTGTGCTTGCATCTTACTGTCTTACCTCATTGGGTCAAAGCCGGCAGTGTCTAACCAAGGTGCTGAGCGGGTCGCCTAGGCTGGGAGTGAGTGGTGTCTTCCCACGCCTTTCCGCTGACCACACAGCACTCACTACTTCCTCCCTTGCGGTTCCTCCTGTGTGCTCTGTTACACTAAGCCACTTGCTTTATCTTCATGTGTGAGCTCCTTATGCATTGTGGTTGTGTAATACATATATACTGAAAAAAAATAAGTATATATTGGATAAAGGAACAAATGCATGAAAGCCGGGAGCTCTTTTACTATCATCTAGTTTAAACAAATAGGTATAGTCAGGCGTGGTGATGCATGCCCGTAATCCCAGCACTCAGGAGGCTGAGGCAGGGGGATCATTGGGAGTTCAAGACCAGCCTGGGCTACAAAGTGAGCTCAAGGCCAGCCTGAACTGCATAGCCAGACCCTATCTCAAAAAGAAAACAAAAATAAAAACAGAAACAAAAAAAGAAACAAATAGGTTTAATTGTTATCAGTTACTAATTTCTTTTCTTTTTTTTTTTTTTTTTGGCAGTACTGGGCATTGAACTCATGGTCTTGTGTATGCTGGGCAAGTGCTCTACCACTGAGCTACATCCTCAGCCCTAGTTACTAATTTCTTAAGTAGAAAAAATAACATGGGTTACTCATTTATATTCATCTGGCTTTCATTAGCTTATACATTCTTATTCCTGAAAGGCTTATACTTATTCAGTTTCTCACTTTAATTTTGGAAATACAGTATTTTTTTTTTCCTTATGTAGGATTGCATTCGAATTCCTGAACTCAAAAGCTTTTTGTAGAAATATTCCTCACTTAAAAGGAAACCCTGCTATGAAGAAGCGACACTTAGAAATTTTGGGCTATCGTGTGATCCAGGTATGACACACTCATGTAATTCATCCTGTAAACAACAGAGAGGCCAGGTGCAGTGGTGCACTCCTGTAATCCCAGAACTCTGGAGGCTGAGGCAGGAGGAGCGCTATAAACCTAATGCCAGTCTGGGCTGCACAGTGATTTCAAGGCCAACCTTAACTATATAACAAGACCCTATCTCTAAATAAACAAATAAATAAATAAATAAATTCAACATAAAAAGCACAGAGACACTGGCTATACAGGTATTTCCTTTTAACACGAAAATTTTAGAGTTACTTTTTCATATTAAAATGGTATATTAGGATGTCTGTGATACCGAATATGTTTTTAGTAGACTAAGAAATGAAAATTACTTCCTTTACTGTCTTTAGTGGAGCTGCTGATTTGCACGTTCACGTCCCGTGGGGTGAGGCCCTGTGGCGGGGCAGACTCAGGAGGAAAGGCTTGTGCTGTGGTGTGAGCACTACGCATGTCCGTGCTGCCACTGTAGGAACCGGGGTCTGAGAGGAGGACGGGTCAGGAAAGGTCCTCTGGGCAGTGTGAAGGAGGAGGAGCCACTCAGCCCCTGCACGGACCCAAGGCCAGGCTGTGAGGCCGCACCATGGGGCTCCCCTAGCTCCCCTCTGTGCGGCTGCTCAGTTTCCCTGTTTTCAGTCGCTGTTGAAACTCTCACCCGACTCCTTGCTTACCTTCCAGATCCCTCACTTCGAGTGGAACTCCATGGCACTGTCAATCCCAGATGCTCGCGTGGACTACCTGAGACAGCGTATATTTGGAGACGGGAAATCATGATTGTTATTTTTATTTAATAAGATTTGGACATGGTTTTGAGGGTGTCCTCCAACGGTTCACATGTTAGAGGCTTGGTCCTTGGTGTCACAGTTCTTTTTTTAGGGGGGAGGTACTAGGGATGGAACCCAGGGCCTTGTGCATGCAAGACAAGAACTCTACCACTGAGCCACATCCCCAGCCACAGGCCTTTTTATTTAAAAGGAATTCTTATGGTGCATCACCTTTGTATGTGTTATCCTGAAGTGAAAGCTGCCTGGTATGTTTGAGAATAACAAAAGAACCACTGTGAGGTGGGCAGAACAAGCAGGTTGCCAGGTGTGGCTGATGCCTATAATCCCAGCAAAGGAGAGGCTGAGGCAGGAGGATTGCTGTGGGTTTAAGGCTAACCTGGAATACATAAGTGAGTTCAAGGCATGCCTGTACTACCAGTAAGACCCTGACTCAAAAAAATCCTTCAGCTTATTGGGAATGAGAAGTTGCTGCCTATTTGACCTAGGCCCTGGTTCGTTTCCACTGGCCTATAGTATTGTTTATGACTCTTAAGCAATCTCAGTCTTGGCATACCAGGTAGAACAACTGATTAGAACAATTGTGTCACCTTAGCTAGAGTAGTATAATCAGCAATAACAGCATCAAACACAGGCTAGAAAATGACAAACTGTGGTAACTATTAATGTTATGGTTGATACACTGTGTCAAATTGGGGAGTCTAGAGGTTTGGCAAGTGACTCAGCAGTTCTACCTCCTGGGGTGAAAAGGACATGCCCTTCCTGCTCTAGGATGGTGTTCATTGTGTCAGTGTGAGAAGTTTAGAAGGTTAACTGTGTGACTCAGCAGGGAGCCTGTGTGCTTACTTTGTATTCATCCTGAGCCTGTGCAGGAGGAGGGCATGGGGATTGTGTGGCTGCTACAGGCCCCTGGGTGGGGGTAGCCCACTTACAATATAGGGAGGGAAAGAGGCTTGCTCAGTTTGCCGCTCCCCCACTTTGCTCTTGCTTTGCTATCTTTCACCGCGAGGGCTTGCCCTCTGCCATGTACCACTCTGACTAGGAGCCAGCCAAGTATGGACTGAAACCTCCACACACTATGAGCTAAATAAACCTTTCCTTCCTTAATTCTGGGTGTCAGGTATTTTGTCTTAGCAATGAGAGAAAAGTAACGAAGACAATTAATTTGCTACCTTTGAACTAGATTTGTGGTTATATAACAAAATCTAAAACAAACCTGAAAATTGTATACAGCAAATATGCCCTCAACATGTGGTTTTTACTCTTAGAGGAGAAAATTTAAAAGGGGTTAAGGGGTAAAATAGAGAAATAGAAGAGGCAGAGATTAGAAGCAAGGCTGGAGGACAGAGGAAGATCACAGAAACTTTGGGAAACTGGTGAAGACAGGAGGGAACAAGAGAAGGAAGAAATTAAAAACAAGAACAGAACAGCAACAACAAAAAACTAGAAACACTGTCCACATTCATATAAAAACACCAATCAAGAAAAAAACAAAAATGAGAAAAGAGAAATAAAATAAAAGTCCATTAAGAGGCACATCTCTGCTGTCAGGGTAGACAAAGCGGGCAGAATCCAGATCATCTTGATTAATGCTGGCGAGCCAGCAACCTTCGCCTTTATTTCCACTGAAGTTCACCCTGCTTCTTGGATGTGAGGCTGGAATCCAGTTTGTGCAGCCTGCAAGACTCTACTCCTTCTGCTGGCTTGAATTCAGTTCCCTGCTGTCTTGAACTCGGCTTCTTAACCTCCTGCCAGATTGGACTTGGTTCCACCTCACCCTGACAGTGGGAGCCCCTAGATAGAGTCAACCTGCAGCTGCTCTTGAGTTCTGAGCTCAGTTGGCCCCTCTCCAGGATGGCTCCTAGCCAGCCACCCTCTCCTGGGGGATGTCTGAACCCAAATAACTCACCAGCCACTGCAGTCTGCTGCATCCACTGCTCCGTTCCACTGGTGCATTTCTCCGTGGAGACCTCTGGGGTCACCAGTCATCACTGTGTGTCTGCAGGTTTGAGCTGCCCCTCCCATGCGGTGAGTCAGGGCTCGGGAGAAAGCACTGTTTACCACCTCCTTCTTTGTTGAAGTCTCTCTCTTCACTCTCCCTGTGGGCTTCAGTTCTTGCTTCAGATCCTTGATAGGTCCTGGGGACTCAGTTCCTTCCTTCTTCCTCACATTACTATATTCCACTGTCTGGATACCACATCTCAGAGAGGCTGTTTATCTGCTGTTCACCACTCCACCATCTTCCCAGCAGTCCATTCTGTTTTTATGGTAAGCACTTAGAATTTTCTCTCCCAGGAGTGCATCTTTGGCCATAATTTACCCCATCCCTTGCCATTTAAGTTTAGCTTGCGTGTGGGTTTGGGGCTTATTTTTGCAAGGGGAACAATATAATATAGGACACATACTTCATATGGTTATTTATAATAGTCACCCAAAGAACAGTGTACAAAAGAGTGCAGGAAGTCTGTCCACACACTACAGACCAGGAATCCAGCTGAGGGCCTGGATCCTGAAATAATGTCCTACGTGAGTCCAGCTGAATAGAGCCCATAATAATGCCTCCCATGAATCCAGCTGGAGGCCCAGGGCCCATAACAGTATCTCACACAGGCCTGTTTCACGGATCTGCGCTAGGACGGCCCAAAGGTCAGTGGTGGAATCTAGAAAGTCTGTGCCAGCAAGATGAAAGGATCTGTGCTAGCAGGCTGAGGGATCTGCACTGGAGCCAGGAAGTGATGCTCAGAAGAACCAGAGCTCCCCGGAAAGGTACCACAGCCATCCTCGGCAACAGTGAGGTCCTGAGCTCCTCTGATGATCAAGATGGCCAAGTTCATCAGGAAAGCCAGCATAACGAGCTCCCAACAGCTTCTACCAGCTCCCAACAGCCTCCTCCAGGTCTGCCTCTTATGCTGCTGGCAACAGTCCTCAGGTGGGCCCCCCACACCCAGCACCACACTTAGTCAGTTCTGCTGGGGATTATAAATTGACCACCAGTTATCAATCCACTACAGCTTGTAAGCAGCCTGCTCCACTCCTTTCTCCTAGTAGTTATCTGCTGAAGACCTTTTTTGGGCTTCCAACCTTCGGGATTTTTGATTGTGTACTCCTGGTACAATTTGGATCAATGGTTTTTTTTTTTGAGACAGAGTCTCACTATGTAGTTCAGGCTGCCCTCTAACTTGTGGCAATGCTCCTGTCTCAGCGTCCTGAGTGCTGGGATAACAAAAAACCAGTCAAGTTTCTACGTAAGAGATTCAAAATAAAACTGATTTTTAATATATTTCCATATTTATGATAGAGAAAGCTGTGTGAACATGCATCTGTTTTGTTTGATTTTGTTGGTTTTTATTTTGTTTTTGTATTGGGAGTTGATTCCAGGGCCTTCACATTGAACTACATCCACAGACCTTTTTTTACTTTTTATTTTGGAGACAGGTTCTCACTGAGTTGCCCAGGCTGGGGTTAAACTTGTGATTCTCCTGCCCCAGCCTCCCAAAGTACTGGGATTATAAGTGTGCCCCAGCACACCTGGTTTATATCTTTTTTTTTGTGCAATTACTTGACAAGTTATCATGGAATTCTCAGAGAACAATGTGTAAGAAGTCAAAAAAGGAAGAAGAGGAAGGCAGGACTGCAGTGTTGGTGGGGCTGTGTGAAAATGACCAAAGTATGTTTTGTGGATGTACGGATCTTCCAAGATGAAGCCCATTAATAAACCCTCAAAAAAAAAATTTTTTTTTTTTTTTCCAGGGCCGGGAATTGAACTCACGACCTTGTGCTTGCCAGGCAGGCGCTATGCCGCTGAGCCACCGAGCTAAATCCCCAGCCCCTAAACACTCAAAATTTAAAAAAGAATAGACGTTAAATAAGGATCTCTGGGCCAGGGATATAGCTCAGTGACACAGCGCCAGCCTGGCAGGCGCAAGGTCTTGAGTTTGCTTCCTGGTACAAAAAAAAAAAAAAAAAATGGTTCTCTGAGAGTTAGGTGAGACCTGCGTGGAGGCATGGCTAGGATAAAAATGACTTGCATAGAATTGGAGTTGATGATTAGCGTCTAAGAGGTCAGTTTCCTCCTTTCCACTAGGAAGAAATGGTGAGTGTAGGGCCTCCCATCCCAGGAACCATCAGAAATTTAGCAAGTAAGTAGCCCTATTATGGGAAATACAGCGAGAATTTAAAACAGTGGCTTTCTGCCCTCCTCCACATCCCCCTCGGCACCAGAGGCTTAAAGTATCAATTTGTCTCCTGATGGTTCTTCCCCACTACCCAGCCACAGATGCCGCAGGCAAGGGCAGGAGGACTATAATTGACTTTCAGTTTTGTTTTGTTTTGACACAAGCTCGGGCAGGGGATATAGCTCAGTGGCAGAAGCACCTGCCTGGCAAGTGCAAGGTCCTGAGTTCAATTCCCAGTACCAAAAGATTTCTTAGAGCCCAGGCTGGCCTGGAACTCTCCTCCTGCCTCAGCCTCCCAAGTACCTGGGATTATAAGCACATGCCAGCACACTGGGCTGTTTACTCACTGTCAATTTAAAATTTTTTTAATTTGATTTGAAAATTGCAAATAATACGCCAGTGTCACAAAATGAATGAAGAAAAGTGGACGCCCATTTGAGTTTCACTACTTTTACTTACAGACTTTTGCCCTTCAAGTGAGACTCATTTATTGCACTACTTAAATAGCATTTCCAAGTATCTTTTTCCCCTCTTTTTCCCCCCCATGTCCCCTTGAGGCAGGGTTTCACTGTGAAGTTCAGGGTAGCCTGGAACTTACTTTGTAGTCCAGGCTGGCCTTGAACTCCTGCCTCAGCCTCCCAAGTGCTGGGATTACAGGTGTGCACTGCCACACCCAGCCTAAATATCTTTTTATTGCAAGTAATTTTTTTTTTCAGGCTAGCCTTGAAACTCGCAGCGATCCTCTTGCCTCAGCCTCCTAGTGGCTGGGATTACAGGTGTGTGCCACCATGCCAGGCATTAGTCTTTAATGTACAAGATTTCTGTCATACTTGAAAGCATGTGGAAAATTTTTTGATATTCTAGACATTTTTTAAAGTGATTATATGTGTTTCATTTGTAATAGAAAGCAAGTATGAAGGAGGTACCCTAACAAAAAGGCTTAGTAAACAACTCAAATTTATGATGTTACTGTATAATCCATTGATTGAGACAAAAGAGATCATTTGTTCAACTGAACCTTTAATTTCTCATTAGAAAATGGTTTTAAACTCTGATCAATACACAGAAGAGTCAAATGACAGAGGTTCTGATACTGCTTAGACAATAACTTACTGAACAATTTCTACATGAATCTCTGTACAGGCTTTTAAAAAACAGAATAAATGAAAGCCCTATTATCCAAACAAACCGCATCTCAGTGTATCCTATTACGTCTCCTTGTTTATAGTTTCGACAGTTTGAAGAGATTTAAACGTGTTGCTAGGCAACTAGCTCCCGAAGCGTAGCGGATCTCTTTTAACATCCCAGCCCATTCTTTCTTATCATCTTCATACCTGATGGAGGGAAAAAATCAGTTAGTGGCTTTTGAAAAGATGCTTCTATAGGTTTACCTTTTATATGCAAATATGGATTAGTACATACAAAATGGATCTTTGAAAAAAAAAATGCATCTTTGAAAAAAACTGGCTCTTAGCCAGAGGAGGAGGCCGCTCCGGGCCTGGTAGAGCCACACTTGCATCTCCCTCCAGATGTGCGCTCTGAATGACTGAGCGTGTGTCTCACTGGACACCTAGCACTTCGGCCTTCCCTGGGAACCAGGCTGTCCCAGGAAAGGTAGCAAGGGAACAGCCGAGCCGTTAACCATCCCCTGAGGAGGACCACGGCCGGTCTCTGTGAGCCCTGGGATGCTGAACTGTTGGGATCGGCAGTAGCGATTCCAGCTGTGCCCCTGCACTGGCGGCCAGCACAGCACCTGGTGACCTAGTGGCTACGCCGAGAAACTGTGTTCCTCTTCCCCATGTTTTTGTTGGAAGACCCCTCCTGAACTTCGTGCTTGACTTTAGGGGAGAGCTGGTCTTCAAGGTTATAAGGTAGAGACATTCAAGGTTATAAAGATAGCTTGAATTCTTCTGAAAGGTGCACCTGACCCAGCTCTGACTGGAGCCCGGAATGCTGTCCTGTCTCTGTGTGAGAAACACGTAAGCACTTTCTCCTCTCTGAAGCCTTCCTCTAACAGAGTTGTTTTCTTCATTTCTCATATGGTCCTTTATTTGGTATTTATTACAGCAACTATCATTCCACTTAAAAATTTCTTCCTCGTGGGGTGTGGTGGCACACACCTGTAACCCCAGCACTTGGCAGGCTGAGGCAAGAGGATTGCCACAAGTTTGAGGTCAGCCTGGGCTACACAGTGAGTTCAAGGCCAGTCTGAACTATATAGCAAGACCCTGTCTCAAAAAAACAGAACAAAAAAAAATTTTTTTCTTCCAGGGTCTGTTTAACAAGCCCAAAGGTATTTAAGGGCAAATAACATATCTGTCCACATTAGTATCACCTGTCCTCCAGAACCTACCAAGCCTTGGCACACAGAAATAACCTCAAATAAGTCTATGGTGAATGAATTAAATTTAAAATAATTATTAAAGTTAGTGCCTACATGAGATATGCATCAACTTCATCAATGTTCCAAATTTAATTCTCAACAATTGTATATGAACTGTGCTATTTTTTCTCTTGTTTTTTTTTTTTGTCTTTTTGAGACAAGGTCTTGATATGCAGTTCAGGCTGGACTTGAGCTCACTTTGTAGCCCAGGTTGGTCTCAAACTTGCAAGGTTCTTCCTGCCTCAGCCTCCTGAGTGCTGAGATTACAGGTGTGTGCCACCATGTCTGACCCTCTTGTTTTATTTTTTTGTTTGTTTTGTCTTTTTGAGACAGGGTCTCACAATGGAGCTCAGGCTGGCCTTGAACTCACTATTAGCCCAGACTGGCCTCAAACTCACAGTATTCTTCCTGCCTCAGCCTGTGAGGGTGGGAATTATGAATGTATCACCATGCCTGATGCTGTGTGATTTTCTACGTAGAGAAAAGTTGATAAATATTGTACTACTAATAAAATTTGGGGCAATAAATTAAGAAATAAAGAATTTTAAATGACCTAAAAAAAAGTGACCGCATGTGTGTCAGTGAAAAGTCAGTTTGTTTTCAGAAGATTAAGTCCCTAACTGGCAGGCTCCAAGCAGGAACATCATGGCAGAAAGGCATGGCAGAGGAAGCCTGCTCACTTCACGGCCATCAGGAAACAGAGCAGGGGATCTGTCAGTGCTTCTCTGACCTGCTGAGTACTGAATTTCCTTTCTGAAGTCTTGAAGACCACTTTCATTCTCAGGTCCCTGTTTGGGCGCCAGTTATTGGGTTCATAACATCCCTTAGTTATTGCAGACTGATCAGGTCTGCAAACTCCCAAAAGGGTGTACAGTGAACACTAAATAAAAAGAGGCAAATGGAATGATTTCAGGGCTCCAGGAAGATCAAAGCCCTCTCACAGAACTTGAGATTCTCTCTGAGCTAAGACTACAACCTTCTCTGGGTGGCCCATATTTATATTTAGTTATCAAAAGAAGGGAGGGGAATACTCAAGAAGGAGGGAACCACTCAAGGACTTCTCCAAGTAAGGGATTAAATTAACCCACCCAGGAGTGAAATGCCTGAGGCTATCGTCTTTTTCTAGTTGAGATCAGATCCAGATGACCTTGGCTGTGATCTTGTCTTATCCCTTCAGGCTTTTCATTTTCATCCACCATTACAGGCTTTAGTAGGGATTAACGCCTCACAGAGGTTCACTTACTATGAGTCTACCACCCATCTCCAGACAAAGAGTCTAGGTCTTGGACAGACTCACAAGTACACATGAAAAGCCAATTGGTTAATTTAAGTCCTGGTCAGGGCTGCTTTGTAGTGGTCTCTATCACATGCGGACATTAAGAGATTGGGGTTAAACAGGTTT
Organism: Chinchilla lanigera; assembly: GCF_000276665.1. Classification (NCBI taxonomy): domain Eukaryota; kingdom Metazoa; phylum Chordata; class Mammalia; order Rodentia; family Chinchillidae; genus Chinchilla; species Chinchilla lanigera. The sequence continues at coordinate 5,026,147 of NW_004955449.1, forward strand.
TAAAATGTTTGGCTCCTAGCAATTTTTTTCTTCTTGGTCAATCTCAAATAACAGTGATTTTAAGAAATAAGTATAGCACAAGAATGGAAAAAGCCTTTTTACGCATCATAGCAGGAGGGTGCCTGGGTCTGGGGTGTGGAACTGAGTCTCTGAGGCTGGAGAGGCTTGCAGGGGAGGAGCAGGCACGGGCAGCTGCCTCCCTCCAGCCCAGCTGCTCTGGACTTTAATGCACACCCAAGTTGTCTGAGGGCTATGAAGGCACAGACCGCCAGACCGCCCAGGCTACCCACTGCTTCCAGTTCAGCAGCTCTCAGGTGAGGCCTGAGAGTGTGCATTGCTAGGAAGCATCCACGTGACACTGACCTGCTCTGGGAACCACTGTAGTAGGCTGCTTCCCAAATTTCACACACAAATGAACCCCCTGGAGATGTTCACAAACTGCATTGCCTGGTCCCACCCCCAAGACTGACATCATGAGGATGGCATGAGGATTTTTTTGTAAACAAGGTCTCACTGTGTAGGCTGGACCAGCCTTCAACTTACCATGTAACCCAAGCTGGCCTTGAAATCAAGACCCTCCTGCCTCAGCCCCCTGAGTGCTGGAATTCAGGCATGTGCCACCAAGCCTGCTCCCTAAGTGATTCTTATATGACCAAAGTTTGAGATTCATTGCTCCAGACATTCCCCCAAATTATAAAATACTCATGTTTAAATATAAAATTTTACAGCCAAGAAGCAAACCCTTCCCCGGTCCAGTGGTTCCCCCAACCTTTTCTGCATATACAGAACTGCTGGGGATCCTTTAAACTTTTCAAAGCCCAGACTGTCCCCCAAACCAATGAAATCACAGCCCGGTAAGTTTCTGATGAAGGCCTGCATACTTTCCAAATCTCGCAGTGGTTCCAGTGTGCACACAGGCCTGCGCATCACACACAAACCACAGCCAGAGAAGATCCCGCCTTCAGCTTTGCCCCAGCAGCTAAGAGCCACAGGCAGCGCTGGGCTTTGCTTCTGTTGCCTACAGCGTCCTCCCACCCAGTAGCTTGGCTCTCACTCATTAGGGACTGCAGCGGCTCCTGCGGTCAGCCGACAGCTGGCTGATTCCTGGTCCTCCGTTTTTCCCTTGGCTGCTTATTAGAACCAGCTGAGGTTGGGAACTAGTGGCGCTCAGGCCCTGCCTCTGAGATTCTGCTATCCCTGTCTGTGTTAGGGCCTGACCTGCGGCTATTCAAGCGCATCTAGACAACTGGGGCACACTCAGGGTTGACAGTTGCTGCCGACTCACCCTCACCACCTGCTGCTGTTTTCCAAAACCCCTGACCTTCTCATGTTTCCATCCTTTCCCTTCTCTATTGCTTCTGTCTTTCTTGCTCCCTAGAAATCTTTTCTCCTCTGCTTTTGGTGGGGATGGGAAATAGTTAACTTGTTTTATAGCTGCTGTTCTCTTTTGATGCTCGGTGCATGGAGGTGCGGTGCGGCTAAGCTATCAGCCTGTCAGCCTTCACGATCCGTGATTACGGCACTGGCCGCTGCACGTACAGAACAAACAGTACCCACTTTCCCTTCTCAGGCTTAGAGCTCTGCCTTCAGGGGCCGGGAATGAGGGATGCTCTTCCGAGGCTGTGCACGCAGTCCTGTTAAAAGGCGGACTCTGAGTCAGCAGGTCTGAGGTAGGGCCTGGGATTCTGCAGAATCTTGGGAGCTCCCAGGAGAAGCCAGTGCTGCTGTTCACCCTGGGGCGGGACGGCTCTCAGCTGTAACAGCCCAGGGAAGGGCTGCGCGATGCCCGGGAAGGCACGAGCACGGCGGGCTCGGGGTGCACGTGCAGCACAAACTCACTTGTGTTCACCTGGGCATTTGGGATCGCCCTCCTGGAGGCTCAGACAGTGCAGTGCCGGGGCCGTAGGCTGCAGGGGCCACTGGGCAGACTCAGGTGGTGTCCTGAGGGTGACCAGGTAGCTCCACACCATGCACCCTACCAGGATTATGCGATTCCATAACACAAGCTTCTGTCCTGAGACTTCCTGGGTGCACTTTGGTCACCACATGGCATTTACTGTATTAGACACTGTGATAGGAGGCTGAGGATTTAGCTCAGCAGCACAGTGCCTGCCTGGCAAGCGTGAGGTCATGAGTTCGATTCCCGCTACCAGAAAAAAACAAAGACACTGTGATAAAATGTGCCTCCCCCCAAAAAAACACCTTGACAACCTTTTTAGTCCTTTGACTAAAATAGTTCAATGGTAACACTTGTGAGTGTGGCATTTGAAAGAATCACTTGGGTGATAAAATGGATTGCTACTTTCACATTTTTTGTTTCTTGTTTTTAATTTTTTTTTGAGATAGGGTCTCACTACCTAGTGCAACCAGGCCTTGAACTCCCTTATGGAGCCCATGCTGGGCTCAAACTCACGGCAATCCTCAGCTTCCCAAGTGCTGGGATTACAGGTGTGCACTACCACGCCTGGTGTTATTTTCTCTTTTTTAAGTAACACTTTGTTGCTGAGCGTGGTGGCACACACCTGTAATCCAAGCACTCAGGAGGCTGAGGCAGGAGGATCGCTGCGAGTTCGAGACCAGCCTGAGCTACAAAGTGAGCTCAAGGCCAGCCTGAACTGCATAGCGAGACCCTGTCTCAAAAAGGCAAAAAAAAAAAAAAAAAAAAAAAAAAGGGTTTGTTAGATGAATCCTCAAATAATTGGAAGACTTTTTTTTCTTTTTGAGGTAGGTTCTTGCTCTCATTCAGGCTGGGCTTGAACTCACTATGTAGCCCAGGCTGGCCTCAGGCTGATGGCGCTCCTCCTGCCTCTGCCTCCCAAGTGCTGGGATTACAGGTGCTGCCACACCCGGCCTGACAATTTAAATTAGATTGAAAATAGATTTAATGAATTCATCCCCAGAAAGCTCAAGAGGTTAAGTATTTCTTTAGAGCTGTGTTTTCTTAGGAAATAAACTACAGAACTTGATCACTAGGTGGCTCGTGCAACGGCTCCACCAGTCTTCTGGTGTTCAGTGCACCACCAGGAGGGAGAGTGCCGGCTGAGAAAGTCTGGCTCATTATTTACTACAAAATTGTTACTGGTTGTCAGTGTCCTGATTTAATACATGGCTGTAAAAACTGGAGTGAGGGGAACTTACTTCCATATGTCATTGACTTCAGTGGGTGCGAACTCTTTGGACTCCAGCTGAATCATAGCAAAGCCACCAATGGCGTACAGGGACCCAGCCAGGCTGACCAAACTGATGGAGCTTCTCTCTTGGGGAAACTCGGTCATGACTTCCCATCTAGGGAGGTATAGAAGATCCAGTCAGTAGGAAACGTGAACAATGCCAGTACTTACTGAACAGTTAGAACAGATTATAATTTAAAGATTCGGCTAGCATAAATTCAGACATAATCAGAAATAACATGTTGGTGCAATCTTGTCATTTTTTAAAAAGTATGTAAATATAAGCATCTACAGATAGGAATAAAACTAAGGATACTGAGAATCTACTATTTCCTATGCTGATTCTTTTAAGTTTGTATACCATGAGTCTACTCATGTTATAGAGTCTGTAAGAATATATTTAATAATTGCCTAGGTCTTTCTTTTGTGGTATTGGGGACTGAACCCAGGGTATTCACACTGAGCTACATCTACAGAGACAGGGTCTTTCTAAGTTACCCCGACTATGCTTAAACTTGCAACCCTCCTGTCTCAGCCTCCCAGAGTGGTGGTATCACAGGAGTGTATCATCATGCCCAGCTGATTGTTTAAATCTTGCTCCATAAAAGGTTTTTTTTTTGGTGATTTTTAGGTATCAAGGCCTATTTTATAAGGAGACATACATGGTACCTAAAAAATATAGTAATAACGCTTTATAGTTTCTTCATTGCTAAACCAGGAGTATAAAAAGTCTATACTTCATAAGCTGTATGAGCACAAAAATTTATAAGACTAATTTTATATAGTGTCTGACAAGTATCTTTTTACATTGTCAATAAAAGTTTTAAAATAAAAATTCTAGAAAATGAGGAAAAGAATTTGAAGAGAATTACACAAAGCACAAAGGAATTAAGCTTCTGAAGCATTCATACTTTCCAGATGTCAGTCAGTAACAGGCAAAGCTCTCCTCCTCCTTAAATAAACTACGTATCTGAAATCAAGTAACTCTGTTAGAGACACGTACTCGCAAAGTTAAGAAGTACGGGCGGGAAGAGCATACCCACGGTAACTGGGGAGTCATATGTTCCAAATTACAAATGCACGCAGTGTGCCACTCGGCAGGAACTTTACAGCGGGTGACGCAGAAGAACACCCAATGAAAATACTTCCTCTTTATGCTTCTTGCCTCCCCTGCCCTTGTCTGCGTTCGAAAACGTAATTTCTCTCCAAATGTAACAATTACACAGTGCGGTGAGTCGTGCGCCGTCGCAAGACAACTCACTTGTTGGTTTTGAGGTCAAAAGCTTCCACGGCGGCGGAAAGGCCGTCTTCGGTGACTCCTCCCGCGACCACGATCTTGCCTCTGTGCACGGCCACGCCGAACATGGAGCGCGGCGTCTTCATGGGCGCCAGGTCCTTCCAGTCTCCCTTCTTGGGGTTGTAGATAAACACCCTGTTTGTACACTTCCTGGAAACGTAAGGCGACAAGCACTGCGCTTATCATCTTCTCTTGGGAAAGTAACTTCCTTGTAATAGTCTGGCTCTGTGACTCTGTGTCTCAGTACTTCCCTGGGAGAAATCTGAGACTGGCCCCTGGGCTGAAGAGGGACTAAGACGGTTTTATACGTGAAACGCTATCAGAAAAAGTTGGACTTTTTTTTTTTTTGTCTTTTTGACAGAGGGTCTCACTATGCAGTTCAGGCTGGCCTTGAGCTCACTTTGTAGCTCAGGCTGGTCTCGAACTCGCAGCGATCCTCCTGCCTCAGCCTCCAGAGAGCTGGGATTACAGGCGTGCGCCACCACTCCCGGCTTCAGTGTGTTTCTTACGGTTCCTTAACGTTATCCATCATGGAGTGACGGAAGTCCAGAAGTCCCAATGATTAATTAAGTCACTGCATATATTTGGTAATGGCAAAACACCAAAAACCTCCATCCCAACTTTTTGGGAGAGTATTTTTTTTTCCTTACAAAAGAATAGGTATCTGGAGTAGAAGCATTTCTTCTCATATTTGACTATGCTTATCTGGTTGGATGGTTGGTTTTTGGTAGCAGGAACTGAACTCATGACCTCCCGCTTGCCAGGCAGGGGCTGTGCCCCGGAGCTATAGCCCAGCCTCTGTGGTGCTCAGGTGGAAGTGTCAACCTGACTGGCTGTGGGATCTGTGCAGGGAGTTAGTGGAGCACACTTCTGGAAGGGTCCTGGAGGCGTGGACTTTGAGTACTAGAGCTGTGATGGAAAAATATAGCGAATGTTTAAATTCTTAAAAATTTTACTACAGTAAAAGCCACACGGCCGCTAACACCGCTCAGAATATTCCTCCTCACTGTGAACATACTTATCCTACTGTGCTTGCTGCTTTTTTGCTGTTGTTGTTGTGGTAGTGCAGGCTGTCCTTGAGCTCAGTGCATAGCCCAGGCTGGCCTCGAACTCTCAGTGATCCTTCTGCCTCAGCCTCCTGAGTGTAGGGATTGCAGGCATGCGCCATCACTCCTGGTTCTTGCTGGTTTTTTTTGTAGCAGTTCTGGACATCTTCTTTAGTGAATGTCTTGGGTGGCACTGCCTCGGCTGCCTCAGTGTCCTGAGTCAATTCAAAACATTTACTTTTCATGGTCATTTTGGTTCTGGGGAGGAATCAGGAGTCAGAGGTGCCGGATCTGGTGAATAGGTGGGTGAGGGCACACTGTAGTATCTTATAAGCCTGCCTTTCTGTTGGATGGCACTGGGCAGCAGCCTTCACAGTGTTTTTGATCACACTTCACAAAGACACTTACAAGACAGAATTTCCAGAACTGCTTCAGAGAATGGCAAGCATGATGGGTAGGCATGTTTGAAGTGAGGGGGAATATTCTGAGTAGGATTAATGGCAATGTGTCTTTTTCTGTACACATTTTTAATTTAAAAAGTCCCGTATATTTCGATCATCTCTAAAATTATAATCCTTGGTCCATTTCCTGGCTCGCACTGTCCCCCGGTTCTGCTTCCCAACCACCATGAACTAAGCAACTTCACTGCACCTCACCCTTCTGCTACACGTTCCTGCCTTAGAGCCAGCCAACCACTGACGTAACCCTTCGAACTGTGAGCCACATTAGACATCTGCTCCTTTAATTGTAGGTGTTCGAGTATTATGTCTCAGCAGCGGGAATGCTGACTAGTCCAGGATATCACTGGAAAACTTCATAAGAGCGTAATACAAAACCACGTTCTTAGAATTCATTAGTGCTAACTAGTAAATTAAGCTTTTGTTTTATTTTATTTTTTAGCACTCTGCCACTGAGCTACATCGCCCGCCTCCAGACTTTGCTTTTTAGATTATGACTCATTTCAGAGTTCTTGACTTTGACCTTTGTCAAGCTGTGTTGTCTTGGTAATCATATTCTCAAGATTAATATATTCTGCCTGGCAAGACCTGTATGCTTCTTACGGACGTATCAGGTTTCCTAGTTACTAATGCTGCTTGAAGGAAATCATTTAAATCATTTGGACGAGTTCCAGTGTTCCCAAAGGCAGCTTAATAGATTTTACTCATTCCATTTGCACAGGCTAAAGGCCCAAAATAGGATTTGGCCCTGGGTGGGTTTGTAATATACCTTCCTTGTAAGTATTCACTTAATAGGAAGAATTCTTCAAAGGAAAGGGGAACAAGGGAAGGGGAGGGGGAAAGGAAAGAAGAGAAAAGTAAAAAAAAAAAAAATGGGAAAAGGAAAACATGGAAACAAAGCTTTTGTAAGTGTGGAGAGGAGGAGGGACTGAAGGGAGGGGAGAGGAGTTGGAAGAAAAAGAAAAGAGTTATATCACGTGCAGGTACAAATTCTCTATGACGAATGTGATCATTATGTATATCTAAAACATACCAATAAAATATGATCAGAGAAAATTTTTTAAAAATATTTATCGGATGGAACTATCAACAACTAAGGGGGAATATTGATGTGCTGTATAAAAACCACTGCTTTTAAAGTCACCTTTCTCTGCTGTATTTGTCACGTCCTTACAATTCTCTCTATTCTGGGTGTCTTCGGTTTTGTTTTGAGGTGGGTGTCACTGTGTTGCCCAGGCTGGTCTCAAGCTCCCGGGCTCAAGTGTTCCTCCTGTGGCCTCCTCCCACGTAGCTGGGGCTACGGGCATCCGCCCTGTGCCAGAGTGTGCCCCTGCGCTTCACACCGCATCGCCCTTTCCAGGGCCGTCTGTCTGTATTCCGTACACAGCCAGGGCAAATGACCAGTCCAGCTGGGCCGAGCTTTCAGGGGCAGAGATTAGCTCTTACCATGGAAACTGAAAGTGGCTTGGTTTTGGGTGGGGATCCTGTAATGGGGTCCAGGGGGTTGATAACTCAGGGCCTTCACACTGAGCTGCACCTCCAGCCTTTTTTTTTTTTTTTGGTACCGGAAATCGAATTCAGGACCTGGTGCTTGCCAAAGGCGCTTATGCCACTGAGCTATATCCCCGGCTCTAAATTTTTTTTAAACTTAAGAGACAAGTCTCACTAAGTCACTGAGTTGCTGAGCCTAGGCTTAGACTTGTTACCCTCCTGCCTCAGCCTCCCATAATGCTGGGATTGCAGGCGTGTGTCATCGTGCTCAGCTTGAAAGTGTTCATTTTCCCAGCCAGGCTACTGGCGTGCTAGACTGATCTCTGCAGCACTTTGAACTCACATTTCCTCTCCCCGAGTTGTAGGAGCTCTTTCCTAAGCACCCCTTCCCTGAGAAGTGCTCTGAACTCAGGTTGGTACATGAAGCTTCATCCTGGTTTTCTCCTTAAGAGACTGGCGCTGGGGGAGAGCAGGGAAGATCGGGCCCTGTCCTGGTTGTGCAGGGCCTCTTTCAGACACCACCTCTGCCGCGGGTACATACCTGACATGTGGCAGAGGCGTAATGGTGCTCTTTCGAATCACCATGCATTTTTCAGTTTCAAACTGAACTTTCTAAATTCTCTCTTACGAATGCAAAGTACAGATAGTATTTTCTATGCACCGTTGTTTTAGTAGATACATTTAAAATACTATTTTAAACACCGCATTTCAATTTTTATCTACTTCTGGCTAAAGAATAAGAAAGCCCATTGTTTTATTTTATTTATTTATTTATTTTTAAAGCCCATTGTTTTAATGTAGTTATAAACCAGGGAACTCAAACCAGCTAAAGAAACGACTCGGTCATACCCCTTGGGGCTGCCCTTCTGCTATCGATGCTTAGATTTCAGGTGGTATTACACTCATTTCTAGCAGTGTGTGGGGTATCTACACGATTTCTTATTTATTTATTTATCTTTTTGAGACAGGGTATCGCTATGCAGTTCAGGCTGGCCTTGAGCTCACTTTATAGCCCAGGCTGGTCTTGAACTCGCAACGATCTTCCTGCCTCAGCCTCCCAAGGGCTGGGATTACAGATGTGCGCCACCAAGCCCGGCTACATGATTACTTTAACCATATTTAAATTTAGTTATTTTCCTTTGGAAATCGTGTATAATATCTCCCAGTAACTTTTTAGGATTTTATTTTGAAATTTTACCCCCAACTTATAATGGGTGAGATCCAACTCCCACTCCCACAGGTAGACTCAAGTGAAAAGAAAAAGAATAAAACATGTCTTGAACGTCAATCACAAGGAAATTTCAAAGCACTTACTTGTCGTCTGTCTTTCCGCCTAGACAGTATATCATCCCATTATGCGCAACCACATTGTGGCCGTACACTTTGATAGGGAGACTTTTTACTTCGTTCCATTTTGCAGCCCTAAAATTAGATGATGACAGGATTTATGTTTTCAGTAAATTCCAGGTTCTGAAAACACAACTGTGCTGCAGGCACTCATATCCTGACTGCTTAGGGAACGGAAGGCCCTGCCAACTTACCCAGGATCATAGCACAATACTGAGTCCAGCGAAGCCTCTGTTTGAAGGTCTTTGCCTGCAACTACATAGATTTTCTCATCTACCTCTCCCAGGCCGAAGAGACACCGGGCTGAAGGCAGAGGTGGAAGTCCAACCCACTCAGACGCTACGTTATCAAGCTGAAAAGAAACACATACAGGAGGGACTGTGGTGGTTGGTAGGAAAGACAAGCGTAGCAAAAAGTATGCTATACTTCAAATGCAGCTTATAATTCATTGAGATAGTCAAAAATCTTTCAAGTAAAACTACACCCTCAGAGCATTATATTATTGCTCAGAATTACCAAGAAGAGTGAGAAAAATCTACTTGGCCTTCTAAAATATAATCAACCAAAATTGTCAAGACTTGAGAAAGGGGCCAGGCATGGTGGTGCACGCCTGTAATCCCAGCACTTGGGAGGCTGAGGCAGGAGGATCATTGCAAGTTTGAAAACAGCCTGGGCTACAAAGTGAGCTCAAGGCCTGCCTGAACTGCATGGTGAGACCCTGTCTCAAAAAGACAAAAACAAACAAACAAACAAACAAAAAAGACTTCAGGGAGAGCGTAAAATAGAATGACCAGAGGTTAAACATATTTTGTTCCCTGTTTTCTGTTCAGCTTTGAAACAAAGAATCAATCATTTTGATAATGAATAACACTAGTAATATGTGTTCAGAGTTATAATAATAAAAATACTTTGAGGACACTGGGGAAAGAAGTTGTCACAGCAAGGGCACACAGCGTGTGATTGAGCCCGGGATGCTATATTTAACCCAGTCCCCACGCCCTCGCCGGAGACAGCTGGGCCTGTCGCTCAGTCTACAGACAACTGGGGTGTTGGGTGATCTCTGTTTTCATTCTTTTCAACATTTTTAGTTTCCCTGTGTTTTGCTTTGTTATGCTGCGACAGGCAGGTGTTGTGTCCATGTCCTAGTCTGTGGGGTGTCCGTTGAAATCTCCTTGCTCTAGTCGATTCTGCTGTGGCCCCTCTGCAACGCTGTGGTGGCCAAGCTGTGCCCGAGAGCAGGGCTGGGAACTCTGCGTCCACAGCGGCACTCGCTGTCTGTCATTTATGGTTTTCCACTTTGCATTGTAGGAGTCAAAGAAACAAGAAAAATTTTCTGAGTGCAGCAGCAGATTTGTTCTCTCCGGTGCCACTTGCAGGTAGAGAAGACAAACATATAAAATGGAGATTCACTGACTACCAAGAATAGCCGTGAGCGGAAGGCTGCTGCGGGGATGGGGTGTGTGCAAGCCACGGTACCTGGTCTATAACCTCAGTTAAAGCGTGAGGACCAGGTGACACGGTAGGGGAGGGGTTAAACCCTTTGTGTGTGCTGTTAGCTTTGCATTCACTAATTTCAACATTTAGTTTGTTTTTGTTTTTGAAAAAAATTGTTCGATTAAAAAACTGGTATATCCGGGTGTGGTGGCTCACACCTGTAATCCCAGCATGCAGGAGGCTGAGGCAGGAGGACTGTTGTAAGTTCGAGGCCAGCCTGGGCTACAAAGTGAGCTCAAGTTCAGCCTGAACTGCATAGCAAGACCCTGTCTCAAAAAGACAAAAAAAGAAAAAAAAAGTGGTATGGAGCTGGGTGTGGTGGCAGATATCTATAATCTCACCACTCAGGAGGCTGAGACAGGAGGATTACCATGAGTTTGAGGCCAGCCTGGGCTATGTAGTGAGTTCAAGGCCAGCCTGAACTATATAGCGAGACCTTGTCTCAAAAAACCAAAAAAATAAAGTAAAATAAAATAAAATAAAAATGGTATGGAGCTGAGGCTATAACTCTGTAGTAGAGGCCTTGCTGAGCACATGTGATACCTAGGTTCCATCCCCAGCACTGAAGGAAAAAGCGGTATATAAGATAGCATAAATAATAATAAACATATATGGAGCTTTGGCTGTGTGTTAGGCTTTATGCAAAATGCTTTAGACAGGAATCTCACTTAGTCTCCAGGATAGGCTGTTGAGACAGGGTTTTGCCGTGTAACCCAAAGTGGGTTCAGACTCCCACCTTCCTGCCTCAGCCTTCTGAGTGCTAGGATTATAGGTGCAAACCATGCCTGGCCTAGATTAGAAAACTGATGCACAGAGTGCCTAAATAATTTGCCCAAATCCACAGAACTTTTAGGTGATACTCAAGTCCAAGCTAGCTAAATTTATGTTTTTTTCTTAATGGAAAAGGCGGCGTCACAACCCCACATCTGAGGGCTTAGTTCCCATGGCAATGTGGCCCCTTCTCCCCCAGGCACTTTCTACAGCAGGTCAGAGTAGAGCGGCTTCTGCCAGTGTTTTTTACAGATGAGCTGTCAAGCTGTTTAAACACTCAGGTTCTACTTTCCTTGTTGTTAAACTAGGATTTCGATCCAGATTACTGCAGAACCAGGTGCTGTTCTGTTAATTCTATGGAGAAAAAACCCCAACCTCTCTTAGTAAAGCAAGACATTCTTCTCATCATCGATTTATAGCATGTATCAAAGGTCAAATTATTCTTTTTGTTTGTTTGTTTGTTTTTTTCCGGTACCGGGGATCGAACTCACGACGTTGCACTTGCCAGGCAGGCGCTGTGCCACTGAGCTAAATCCCCAGCCCCTCCAATTATTCTTAAAGTAATGCATTTTAAACACAGGTGACCAAACAGGAAAATACAAAACCCAACATTCTTACTTTTTTTTTTTTTCAGGGCTGATGATCAAATACAGGGCCTTCTGCACGCTGGCAAGCACTCTACTACTAAGCTATATTCCCAGCCCCTCATATAAATATTTCCCTGTGAGTCACAACCCTCTTTCACAGTCAGATGTTTTTTATCCTAGCACCTTGTTCTACTGATTTTGCCTTTTAAAAGCAGCAACAGGGCCAGGGAGATAGCTCAGAGGTACAGCACCTGCCTGGCCACTGCAAGGTCCTGAGTTCAATTCCTGGTACCAAAAAAATAAAGTAAAATAAAAGCAGCAACACCTGGATGGTGACAGGGCATTGGCCATCCAACTTTGTATAACTGCTTTAGTAGCTTCAAAGAACCACAAGCAGATTTTTTTGAGCCAGAAATAAGATGCCACGTCAGTAAAAGCAAGGGACTAATAGGATGGAAGAGGAAAAAACATAAGCAAAAGGATAGGGTTCCAGATGTATAAATTAAATACAAAATGGAATTCAAAAACTCTAGGAGTTTTAAGGAATTCTTCTGTGGTTATAACTATTTATAATTTGTATCTATTGTCTTTCTGTCTTTTGATAGTTTTACTTCCTGAACATATGGACAGTTTTTTAACTGAATTGGCCCTTTTGGTTTCTGTTTTCTTTTTAATGTGCCCTTTCTACAGTTTATCTGAATTTGAAATTAGTGCTTAGGAACTTTTCTGGCCCAAAGTCAAATACTTAATGACATTTTTCAGCGGAGCTTTGAAAATTAAGAAGCATAGTTTATATGTATTATTATGACACTTGTCAAGACGGGGGACAAAGCTGGTTAGAGGTAGTATTTTGTGACGGTACAGTAGAGCCTATTGTGACTGTGATCTGACATTCTGCATCTGCTTGTCTTTAACCTTTGCAACTCAAGTGCCCATAAACCGCAGGCAATGATTAGCTATGACCTAAACAAAATCTTCTCAGCTACTGGTAAGTTACGAAGCCTTGTAAAGATTAAGGCACGGATTCCTTCAGAAATAAATACACTGAGAATATCAAACAAATGCCCTTCAAACAGACTACAAAGGATGATCTGTTTCTCTGGAAACTCCTATGGTTCACAAAAAAGATTAAGTTGTAATAATATCTTACTATTTCTCTGATCCAAATAAATGTGATAGTAAACGAAAGCCTCCAAATGTAATTCATTGCAGTGACTGACTCTCGTGCAGACCGAATTCCTGCAACTGTACAGAATACGCACACATGCTCTTTTCATTTTCAACCACATTATATTTTATTTTATTTTATTTTTTATTTTTAAACCACATTATATTTTAGGCAGCAACTATAGACAAGAGATGAAATGTTACCTCCAAGAACTTCAAATTAAAGGCAAAAGCAGGAAACTTGCAAAAAAGTAGAAAATCAGACAATTATTCCCTTTCTGTAATATGTAAAGTACTTTGATCCGGGGAAGAAATAATTTGATTTAGATACAGACATTAATCTATTTCTAGGTAAGTGTACAAGATTAGATTTTACTAAAATTCTAGGCTTCAAAGAATTACAATCAACTACTGAATAAACATGGTATTTTTGGGTAAAAGAGCATAAAGAAAATCTTGAGTCACGAGTTCCATGTTAACTAGGACCTCAGTCTTCACCAAACCTATTATTAAACATTAACAAGTGTACGCCTGTAATCCCAGCACTCGGGAGGCTGAGGCAGGAGGATCGTTGCGAGTTCAAGGCCAGCCTGGGCTACAAAGTGAGCTCAAGGCCAGCCTGAACTGCATAGTGAGACCCTGTCTCAAAAAGACAAAAAACAAAACAAAACAAAACACATTAACAAGCAGTCAGACTAAGTACCCGTCACCCCTATCACCAGTGCGGGGGACTCCCAACGGGACAGGGGTCACAGCAGAGTGCAAGCAGCTCGAACAGCTCACCGCCTCCCCTTTCCGCCCCTGCCCTCGCCCAGGGCTTCCCTACCTGGAAGAAGTAGGACTGCAGCGGCTGATCCTTGTTCTCCTCGTCCACGTACAGCCCCCCGACCACGTAGACCTGGTTCTGCTGCGTGACCACGCTGGAGTGGTTGCGCGGGATCTGCTCGGCCAGCGCGGCCAGGTAGCACTCGTTCTCGGCCGGGTCGTAAGCCACGGCGGCCGCGTCGCTCACCAGCAGGATGAGGTCCTTGACGAACATGCCGTGGCGGGGGATGTCGTTCAGGAAGCCGGGGAGCAGGTCCTCGTCGCCCACGTCCCCGTTCACCTCGCCGGGCCCCGTCTTCTCCGCGCTTTTGCTGGGCTCGGGGAGCTTGCCTGCAAAAGCATCCTTTAAGACTTTGATCTTTTTCTGCAGTTCTGGGTTGCTCTTCACTAGCTCGTCTTTCTCCACGTGATCTTTGAAATACTTCTCGGGCATGAGGCGGAAACGGATGCAGTCGAACACCTCGCCCAGGTGCTTGGCCCTGCTCTCCTTGTCCGTGCGCGCCCACTTCATCGCCGCCTCGAACACGGCTTCTTCCTTCTCCACGTTGAGGCTGTCGTTGGAGATGACCGAGATCAGCTCCTGGGGCGACAGCTGCAGGAAGTCCTCCTCCTTGCAGATCTGCAGGAAGCGATCGGACACGAACTCCCGGGCGGACAGCGCGAGCCGCGGGCAGTCCAGGAGCAGGCCGAGCCGCAGGATGGCCAGGCAGTTGCCCGGAGCCAGTCTTTTCTGGAGGTAGGAGACGCAGACTGTGAACACGGAGGGGATCTGGAAGCGGCTGGCCAGGGCGAAGATGTCCTGCACGTTTCCGTCGTTGAGGTCGATGCTGGCGGAGTACAGGTACCTGAGGATCAGGTCCAGCACCGCGGGGTCCACGTTATCCAGCACCACCTCCTTCTTCTTCTCCTCGGCGATTTCGGATAAGAAATACTCACGGAAGTAAGGGCTACAGGCCGACAGGATCAGTCTGTGGCAAGGAAGACTTTTGTCACCCGCTTTTAGGGTGCAGTCGATGAATTTTTTCTCATCCAGGAGATCTTTGAGCCCATCCTGGAGAAGGGTGGACTGGTAAAGCCGCAGTTCCTCGGCCAGTTCCCGCTGGGAGTCCATTCCGGGGGTGACCTGGGTGAGGGAGGGGACACTGAGGGCCGCAGCTCCTTGCAGCACACGAGTCTAGCTGTAGAAAGGCAGGTCCCTGTGCTTGGCCCAGCTTGGAGCCTTTGCAATTTAATCCCACCAGCTAAATATAGACGCCAACGCTAACAACGGGAATTTAGGAGAGCCGGGGCGGAGAGCAGTTCTTGCAGCTGTTGAAGATTGAAAGTAACAACTGGAACTTTCGGTCACTAAGGAAACAGCTAAGAAACAAGACCTCAGAGTGATGTGGGAAGCTTTAAAATGCATAAAACACTAGAAGATATGCTTCTAAAGGCCGCTAGGAGGAAGTTTGTTGAACCAGCAGAAAAATGAATCGTAGAAATGAGTCACTTCTCTAAAACTGGTCCAGTGGTAAACTGCTTGGCTCCCCTGAATTAATGATGCACAAGGCAAGAATATGAGGTGAGTTCATCTGGCTTCTCAGAAACAAGATCCCCTTTCCAAAAATTGTTACACAGATTTTTACTTTTTACCCTAACCAGTGGGATATAGTTTTCTCTTGGAAGTAGGAACCTTAGATGTTTACTTAGATACTGTAATTATACTCTTACTAAACCTTTGAAATGATACCTCCATTAGAAGTGAAATAAATGCAGAGAAACTGCTAATTGCCTAAGACATTCTAAATTACCTTTATTCTTAAGCAGGAAAACTAGAATTAGAACTGAATTAAATTATAAAATTTACTTATTGACACGCTGCCTTGTTGAACAAGGCAAAAAATAATAAGAAAAAGGAAAACAAAGGCAAAAAATTTTTAAAGGAATCAAGAGCAAAGTAGTTAAAAATCAACACCAGGAGAAAGAGACCCACATACATACACATAATTTTATATTCTTTATAAACACAGAGGCAGCCCCATGAGGATAATGTTATCATCAGAACCCAACAAAATCAGGATGAAGTGCTGCAGTAGCCATTCAATTTGGAAAACAGGCCTTATTTTTAATTACATATAATGGGGATCATAATGAATTACTGATTGTAATAGAATACTGTATTAATTATGAAATGTGGAAATCATTTGGAAAAAATTGCTCTTTGGCTTTTAGGTGATATATATTCTATGAAACGGTTTATGACATGATCATTTTCTCAGCAGTGTGGCAGAAATACTGTAATTTCATTTTTTTTTTAGACAGGGTCTTACTATGTAGTCAGGCTGGCTTTGAACTCACTATGTAGCCCAGGCTGGCCTCAAACTCGTGGCCGTTTTCCTGCCTCAGCCTCCTGAGTGCTAGGACTACAGGTGTGTACCATGCCCAGCCAGCAACTTCAAAGGCTGGTAGTCTTTGGAGGGGGTAGTATTCTTAACCGTATCCAAAAGAACGTAATACAGGTTTTGTTTTTTTCTCTTCGAGCTGTTCAGTGCTATAGTTCATAGGCTCTGTGAGTGCTCCATGAATACCTGTTGAATGAATGAATGCCTCAATCAGGGAATTATGTATTTTTAAAATTTAAGGTCTCTGTGAATGAGTAAAGGTTTTTTCTTTTATTTTACATCACAGTGAAGTCAGTGGTACAGTCAGCTGTTAAAACAACAGCTGAAAGAAGAGCTCATTGATTCTTTTTCCATTTATAGAAGTCACTAAAGGTTTAACACGCTAGAAAAAACTAACAGCTGCTCCTTGGTTAAAACAATAAATGACTCATTTCTCTCTACACGTAACACCTAACATTTGAAAAGATCAGATGTGAACACCAGGATGACATTTGAGATTATTCCATACTAGCTGGCAATTTTATGAAGTCTCCTGCTTCAAAAGGAGTAAAGAATATTTATGTCACTATTTTATTTGTGACCCCCTAAAACAGGTTATTATAACTCTAGCTCTTAAAAATGCAGAAATCCTTTTCCATTGAAATGAGGAAACCCACTTGCAGTTTCTGTTCATTGATTTTTAATAAACAGGTACACAGAAGGCTGCACACTGTGTGGGCTGGACGTATGGCTATGTCTGTTTAAAAGGTTTTTATACACATTCTTTTCCCACGAGAGAGAGTTCCTTTTGCTAATTTCAATTATTTAGCAAAAAATATAGAATGATGTCAGAGGTCACCAAATTTTACCTAAATTAAGAAATCAGAAAACGAATATATTTATTATTTTTGAAAATGTCAAAGAAGTTACATTAAATACAAACAAGGAGAAAACCAATAAAAAAGGTGTATTTCTTTACAAAATAAGTGTATTCTTGCCAAAATTATATTGAAGCTACTTACAAACTAGCATCCAAAACATTACAGAGGGATTGATATATACTATAGTTATAACTTCTACAAAAATGATCACCTAATAGTGACTGAAGTTTGTGTGAGCTGGCTTACATTTGAAGATATGTGATAATGTATTCAAACCACACTTTTATAATGAAGAAAGGAGTATTTTGCTTATTCCATAAGAAGTCTTATTTCAAATAATACTTTCAAAACATTAAATGGTGCTGCATAAATTCTTTATTAAATCCAACATAGTACAGTTATTTAATGTCTGAAAACTAGTACTTTACAACTTTCAGATAAAGAATAAACATTTACAAACTACATACATTTGAATTATAATTTTAAGTATAATTTTTAGAAAATAGTTCTTAAAATGAATTTTTCCTCGATTGTTAAAAATGTCTTTGGTAAAAGCTTTAGCTCTAAAAGCTGTAAATATAAAGAATACCCCACGCCTCATGGCAGGCGACTACTATCTTTAATCTCCAGACAGCTCTACATAGAAATCCAGTTCAGCTCAAGATCAACCTGTCACTTCCCAAAGTCCCTGGAGTGTGAATCCATCCTTCAGTTTCTCTATTGCCAGCCCCAGTTCTTCTGAAAACACGGGCTCCCGGTCTTGTTGCTTTGGGGGAGGTAAGAGGGTGAGATGAACAGAGACGGCAGCCAGGAGGAGGGAACAAGAAATAGGTTTCACATAAGTCTGCCAATGCTCAGCGTCGGAATGTAGAAACTTGACAAAGTATACTCCACGAAAAGTGCGCTTACCTTGTTGCCGTCGGCAAAATAAGCCTGTAAGAGAAAGAAGACTGTATTTCACACAGCTGACACATAGAGCAGGGGGCTTAGGAGCCTGCGACTGACTTGCAGGATGATTTTGCTACTCAATGCATTTCCCACTGCTGCTGTGTTAAGTGGTTTTCTCACTCAGCTCCACCATCTGACAGCACAACTTATTTCTTCTGTCAGTCTTGCTGTCTCCCAGCGCTATGCTTCAGGCTCTACACAAACAAGTTTTGTGACTAATGTGTAATTAGCATTGTTAACAAGTGGTCATAAAGACAATGACTTAGAAGCTATAAAATGCCTCTGCTTTTAGAGGAGGGTGCTAACAAGACAGAAAGCAATGAATGTGTCAGCAAATGCACAGAGCTGGAGGGAGTAGTAGTTTATAATTGAAGTTTTATACTAATTTCACAGCTTTGAAATTATTTGTTACCAGTGAGGTATTCTGGTTCAATCACAGACCACAGAAAGGATTATTATTATACCTGCTATCAATTAAATAATACCATTTGGAAACAGAAAACTTTATTGGTCAAATATATATCCTTCTAGCTGGGCATGGTGGCTCACGCCTATAATCCCAGCAGTTGGGAGGCTGAGGCAGGAGGATCGCTGTAAGCTCACTTAGAAAAATTACTCTTGGGCCGGGAATATAGCTCAGTGGCACCTGAGCAAGGTCCTGAGTTTGATTCCTGGTAACAACAACAACAAAATTGCTCTTTCTTTGTCTTTTTATGATAGGGTTTCTTTCTTTCTTTTTTTCTTTCTTTCTTTCTTTCTTTTTTGGTGGTACTGGGAATCAAACTGATGACCTCGCACACGCCAGGCAGGTGCTATGCCGCTGAGTTATACCCCTGGCCCCTTAAGATAGGGTTTCAATGTGCAGTTCAGGCTAGCCTTGAACTTACTTTGTAGACCAGGTTGGCCTCACACTCACAACAATCCACCTGCCTCAGCCTCCATCTCAGCCTTCCCAGTGCTGGGATTACAGGCATGAGCCACAACGCCCGCCAAAAAAATGACTCTTAAAGTCATGTTAAAAGGCTCAAGTTCTAGTGTTTTACAGTGTAAAACAATTCTACAAGTTTTACAGTGTTTTTAATTAAACATGACTCAGATACAAATCATCAGAAATTCAATGTCTTCTTTGTGACACTCACCACAAAAGCATCCGTGTGATCGTCAGAGTCTATTTCTACATCATCTTGAATTTGTTCAACTGTCAGAGCTTCAAGGGGCTGTGGCTAAAAAAAATCAACAGATGTTAAGACGCATGACACACTATTCACTAAACAAATCACATGAAAAATCATTTACTTAAGAACTATAAATACTAGCCGGGCACTGTGGTGCAGGTCTGCAATCCCAGCACTTGGAAGGCTGAGGCAGGAGGATAGCTGCAAGTTCAAGGCCAGTCGAGGCTACATAGCAAGACCCTGTCTCAAAAAAAAACAAAAAAGCAAACCAAAGAACAATGTGACTACATTGGAGGCGACTGAACTGCGTGCCTAAAAAGACTAGCTAAGATGGAAAATTCTGTTTTAGACACAGAAGTGATCCCTTCAAAGTCAAAACATGGCTCCTTGCTGGGCGTGGGGGCTGACGGGGTGGTGAGCTAAGTTCTCTTTATGGTGACCCGTTCACTCATACACTAATATGCTTTACTTTATAAAAACAAAACTTTTGGAAAAGGAAAGGATCCCAGGCAAATCTGACCAGCCTGTGAGCTCAAGGCCAGCCGGAACTACATAGTGAGACCCTGTCTCAAAAACAAACAAACCTCAAAAATCCACAAAAAACCCTAACACAAAAAATCACCCAAAAGACAACTTTGTGAGATAGATTATCTCCATCTTATGAGAAAGCTAAAGTTTGGGTTTGCCTAGGATCATAAATACATTGTGAAAAAACTGAAATTAACAGGTTCCACGAACTATGCTTGTTTCACAACATTATGTCTGATTTAATAACTGACATTTAAATGGAAAGAAAAGGATAGAAATGGGGAAGAGGTTAGTATAATTTAATGAGTGTTTAAAATGAGACAATGGAAAAATGGAGGAAAACTCCAAGGTTTTGAGCACAGCTGCCTCTGCCAAAGCTAGCGGTACGTCACAGACAAGACAGAAAGGCGCCGCTTTGAGAGAAAGGAGGCTACTTCTCGGTGAGCCTCGTCTGAGATGCTCACCGACGGCCTCAAGTATGTCACTGACTTGGACAAGTATTTACTTGATTAAATTACTAAGACAAACCCTGAAATGATACGTCCAGTGGACATTATTTGGGACACTCATCTACCTGATGCTACTTGAAGCGTTCAGAGGGAGATAAGCTGACAGGGTACCAAGATCGGACACCCTGTGGCACCCCGAAAAGTCCAGCCGCAGATCTAGAGGCGCCGCTGACAGAACCAAGGCACGGGGGGGACGGGAAGGAGGGGCTCGCCTGCGGCCTGGCCCTTGGGTCCCAGCTGGGTCCAGGTGCGGGAAGACAGGCAGAGACGACGGCCGCCATGTGGCCTGACAGGCTGGGCACCGGCGAGGCATGGAGGAGACCAGCCCAAGGGCACCGCAGGGCAGCAAAGGGACAAAGCCAGGGCGAAGGCGACCAAGCAGATGGCGAGGGTGCCTCTGATGGGGCTGAGAGTGTGGTGCAGTCATAGAGCAGACAGCAAGAGCCCCCGTAAGGATGGCAGTGACAGTGACAGACTGGCTGGTGGTCTGGTTGGAGAGGGCCAGGCCTCACGCAGCAACCGGAAGCCACGAGGAAGGCAAAGAGGTGTGTGGGGCGCCAGCCAAGACCCCCAAAGCTTGCTAACTGTGGTGACATGCTGACAGCCTAGCGCTTGGAAGGCTGAGGCAGGACAATCGCTCCTGTGATCTCAGGAGTCTGGCACCAGTGTGGGTGATGCAGGAAGACTGGGTCTCAACATGAAGGTGCCAAAATATTTCCAAACAATGGCGGGGGGGCACTGACCCACAGGACCAGGTGAGTTGGTCAGGAGCAGTGGGGAACAGCGTGGTATCTGTTGTTAATGGGAGGCTGAGGCAGGATACAAACAAAGCAGACAGGAGGAGGGAATACGGCTGTCCTCGTGAGAGGAGCCCGCGCCGGAGACTCGGGCCAGGGAGGAATGCGCCAGCTGCCAGCCAGCCAAAGGCAGGCACTGGCTCCTAGAGGGGCGAGGGCCCTGTGCGCATCTGCAGAGTCTCACAGTTGTCACTTCATTCACTCACTGACTTACTCACCTCTTGGCTTTTCTGGAGACAGGGTCTTGCTGCGTAGCCCAGGCTGGCCCCTAACTCGCAGTGATCCTCTGCCTCGGCCTCCGAGTGCTGGGCTTACAGGCGTGCGCCACCAAGTGTGGCTTGTTTACCCATCATTTTCAAAACAGTTTCAAGTAAAATGGTATACAATGTGTTTATATCGGAACTTACAGGCAGCCCTCAGTTTGGCAAAGTCTGCATTTCATGTCCTGAACAAATTACCTTTTCTTCCATTTCATAATCCACTCCAAATATAGGATTGGCAGAGTAGACTTTGTGAAGTGAATTGATTTCCTTCACTGACTCCTGTAGCTTTTCCACAGGATCTATTTTAAAGCCAAGAACGTATCCTCCACTCTACAAGAAAAAAAACAGCAACAGGCCTGAGGAACGGTGTTTACAGCACACGACAAACTAATCATCCTTATTTTATTTTACAGCAAAACATTTAAGCTAATTTTTTAAAAATGAAACTCCTTGCTATCACAGTCTTCAGGCATGTATGAAAACTGAAGTGGCGTTTCAAGCGGCGGCGACCTGTGGCCAGCTCGGTTTCCCCTTTAGCGGCTCTCCCCTGCCCCCCACCCCATTCTGAAGCTGCAGCGGGTACCACAGTGTTTCATTGAAAAAGCGCACTGCAGGCTGTGAAGGCAAAGGGAGCGAAGTTTCCTGAGAGCTGGGCCTGAAAGAACAGACGCTACATGAAAAGAAGGGCAATGACCCTCCAAGGCTCTCTCCTTGAAGAGTAAGAAAAACAAATTTTGTTTTTGTTTTTGTTTTTTTGAGACAAGGTCTTGCTATCTATGTAGTTCCGGCTGTCCTTGAACTCACTATGTAGCCCAGGGTGGCCTGGAACTTGCAGTGATCCTCCTGCCTCTGCCTCCCAAGTGCTGGGATTACAGGTGTTCACCATTATGCCTGCCTAAAAAATGTATTGTAAATGTTTTGTTTAAAGCTATTTTTGAAAAAAAAAATGGTAAAATGGGAGCATAGCACTTTATAATTAGATACTGTGGACAGTAAGTCCCTGATTTACAAACATCTGAGCTGCAGACTTTCAATGACACCAACAAAGCTCACACTGGGAAGATCTGTAGGTGTGAACAAATCACGGAAATAGCTCACCCTAACCCTAACCCTGTGCCAGTATTCTAAGGTAAGTGTAAAAGTACAAATAGCTTATCTACAGTATTTTCGGGTGTGTTTGGTTTTTTATGCTATAGATTTTACGTTTGTGTCAAAGGTGTATAGGACTCTCTGAGTCAAGCATGAATCCGACTTAGGAACGTCCTCTTGGCACGGAGCTCTTTGGTAGGTCAGGGACTCACTGCAATCTGTGTGTGAGGGATAAAGTCTTAAACAGAGTCTATTGCATTTCTCTATCTGCGATTTTCAAAGTCTTGTGAATCAGTCAGACCTGGAATCAGAATCTGGCCCCACGCTCACTACAGTGTTGCCTGCGTTCACGAAATTAACTCGATCCATGACTCTGGGAAGCTGGCCGGGTCGAACCTGTCACCCAGTGCTGAGTTCAAGAACAAGCAAAACTGTGCCTAATGCTTCTGTTTGAGAACTGAACTGTTTGGGAACAGAAGCCCTCGTGAACCAAGGTCCTACTGTACTTGTGAGGCCGGGGGTGAAGTTTCTAATTTCTCTAGGCTCAGTTTCAATGATTACAAAATGAGAAGGGAATGGTAACAGCTGGGAGTTATTACAGTGAGAAGATGTGCGAAAAGTGTTAAGTGTGGTGCTTCATTTCTGTCATTAATAAGTGATGAACATAATGATAATATAGTGATTATGGCCAGCTGTGCTGGTGCACACCTGTAATCCCAGCTGAGGCAGGAGGATTGCTGTGAGTTCAAGGCCAGCCTGGGTACAAAGTGAGTCAAGGCCAGCCTGAATTACACAGTAAA
Source organism: Chinchilla lanigera (assembly GCF_000276665.1). Classification (NCBI taxonomy): domain Eukaryota; kingdom Metazoa; phylum Chordata; class Mammalia; order Rodentia; family Chinchillidae; genus Chinchilla; species Chinchilla lanigera. The sequence continues at coordinate 5,049,150 of NW_004955449.1, forward strand.
ACCCTATCTCAAAAAAGACAAAAAAAAAAAAAAAAATCAAAACTGATTATGACTGTACAACAAAAAAATACAGACAGGATTCTTCCTATGGAGATAATTACTACACGACTTCAAACATTTTGTATCCTTCATGTTTTAGCTACCATTCTTATTGGATGTAAAGTGGTTACTCTACAAATAAAACTAAAAACCTGGACCATCACATTGTTTTAACAATCTATGTAAGAGTAATAAAAATGTAAATTATCTTACCTGCTGAGAGCTTTCTATGACAAGAGCTAAACCAAATTTTGAATCTCGAATCTTTATTGAACGCTAGATATGACATGAAAAAAAAAAATGCATGCTTTTATTATCTGACAGCGAGTCTTTAAGACAAGTTTTAAAACTTTCCCATAGGAACTACTTGTCATAGTCCAAAGAACAGAGTCCCCCTTTCCTTTGCAAGCCCCTGCAGAGATGGTACCGTGGCTCTCACTGATGGTAAGGGAACTGGAAGACGCGGGCCGCTCACAGAAGCATCTAGGGGTTTACACAGCAGGCGTGAGGGCCGGGGATATAGCTCAGCGGCACAGCGCCTGCCCGGCAAGCGCGAGGTTATGAGGTCCATTTCCGCTACCAAAAAAACCCAACCAACCAACCAAAGCGGGCATGAACGTGTGCGCATGCGTGGAAGGCGGAGGCGCGGGGCTGAAGTTAGCACCTGACTGCAGCAGAGACTCACAGTCATGAGATCGGGTTGCAAGCTGTTGGGGCCACGCTTGGCAACCCGATTCTTAAACAGTAAAATAGATTCTATTTGAAGAACAGGTGGCACAAGGCTGTCCACTACCCCGTAAGTACTCAGCTTAGCAGAGGCCGGGTGAGGCAGGCTGTGGCTCGTATCAGAGCAAAATAACATTGCAGGGAACAATATGAATGCAACCTAGCAGACACCGAGGTGGACGCGGGCACCTCCCCAACAGTGATTACAATGTCCCACACTTCTTCAGGTGACCAGAAATCACCTTCCTCCTGTCCAATTCTATGACATTCTGTTTTAGGAAGCTGCTTTCCTCCAGCAGACTGGAATGTCTCTGATGGCAGGAACTGTGTACTGGGTCATGATTTTCATAATTCTGTCTCCACTCCCTAGCACACAGTAGGTGCTCAATGTTTGGGAGACGAGTGAATGAGCAGCTATTTTAAAGTAAATTAGAAATCGAAAAATTTAGCAAAAGATAGGCTTGGCCAGCTGGGTGTCATGGCACACACCTGTAATTCCAGTACCCAGGAGGCTGAGGCAGGAGGACTGCCATAAACTCAAGCCAGCCCGGGCTACATACTGAGTTCAAGGCCAGCCTGGAATGTATAGCAAGACCCTGCCTCAAAAGACAAAAGTTATTCTATATCTGAATAAGGTCGCCAAGAGGCTGGTACTTACGATCTGCAGGTAGGGGATACTGACGTTGAAGCTGTCATTCATATCTGCATGCCACACGATTCTCACATTGGTAACAAAAAACGTCCCTAAATTTCCCTGTAAAGCAGAGTGAGAAATAAGTCAGTGATTATGTATTTGGACATCTGTCCTTTTTTCTTAAGCACAAGAGGAATGTATTTTCGAGTATCACAGAACCAGCACAACCCCTAAACTACTATGGGATGTCAACGACGCCACCGTTCACTGGCAGCATCAGGAGATGACTGCGAGCCGGCCCTGGAGCCCCCAGAAGCGTTCAGCGTTAAAACATCAGCTCCGGTGTCTGGCCACAGGCAACTCTCTTCTTGGTGAATTTTGTCAAGTGTGAAATGGGAATTCGATTAAATAAAGCTCTCCGCAGAGTGCCTGGCACATAGCAAGTATTTTATAAGTAGTAAATCTCACTATAATTATTACTTAAAGTCTGAGACAGCCAGGCATGGTGGTGCATGCCTGTAATCCCCCAGTACTCAGGAGGCTGAGGCAGGAAGATTGTTGTGAGTTCTACAAAGTGAGCTCAGGGCCAGTCTGAATTGCATAACCAGATTCTGTCTCAAAAAGACAAAAAAAAAAGATACTAAGTTTCAACTTATGCAGACTAATTCTCTCCTTTTTTTTGAGACCATGTCTCACTATAAGGTTCAAACTGACCCTGAACTCACCATGTAGCCCAGACTGGCCATGAACGCCCATTGACCCTCCAGGGATTAAAGGTGTGCGCCCAGCACCATGTATCTCGTAACCCTGGAACATCCCTTTAACTCATACAAACCCCCAGGTCTTAGGCCACGTGATAAGGGTCTCACCGCCAACGGGGAACCCACCAGATGTCTGAGGCCTACCATCTGCATGGGGGTACGGACAAGCCATGTCACTTAGAGCAGTAATTTGGGAGCACAGAGTGAAGTGTCAGCTGTGTAAGGGGTGCACAGAGGGAAGCTTTCAGAAAGGGATGTCTAAGGTGTCACCGGAAGCAGGGGTTGGCAAATTACAGCCTGTGCTTCACTGCTGCCTCTTTTATGGCCCACAGCTAAAAACATTTCTTATATTTTTAAAAGATTAGAAAAAAATGTAAGAAGCCAGGTGTGGAGGCGCATGCCTGTAATCCCAGCACTCGGAGGCTGAGGCAGGAGGACAGCTGCAAGTTCGAAGCCAGCCTAGGCTCCCTAGTGAGTTCAAGGCCAGCCTGAACTAAATAGTGAGACCCTGTCTCAAAACAAAACAAAACAAAACAAAACAAAATGAAAAAGAAAAAAAAAAACAAAACAACTTAAGAATATTTCTGAGGCATGAATATTGTACAAAATTAAGTTTTGGTGTGGTTGGTTTCACACTACAGTGGCAAGCTGGGTGAGGTGGTGCATGCCTGTGATCCCAGCACTCAGGAAGCTGAGGCAGGAAGACAGACGTGAGTTCCAGGCCAGCCTGGGCTACACAGCAAGACCCTGACTCAAACAAACAAAAATAATACTGTTTCATACCAAGAGCTATAACATTAATTTATCAAGTGCTACAATGCTATTTTATTAATTAAGAGTCGAATGAATATAAAAACTAATTATGAGGAAAAATGAAAGAAGTGATTACTCAATTCCAACAGTAAAAGATGCACTAGCCCTTCACACGATACCTGATCGCTGGACAAATTCCACACTCCGCTGATTTTATCACACACGTGCTCTTGCGGTAATAATCTTAGCTGCTTGTTGCGAATCAGTGCACTTCTCAATTTAAAATCACGATACATCTTAGAAGTTTCATACGCTCTACAAAGAACAAACAAAAGACCATCCAGACCTAAAATGTGGCTTCCTTAGGTAATATTTACTTACCTACTAAGTATACAGTCATTAGTATTTATACTCACTTATTATGAAATTTTAAATTGCTTTCCAATGAGGTTTGATAGTTATGCATTTTTGGTAGACTCTGTCATGTTAGTGAAATATTTATACTTTATCTCTCTATCTTATTTTTGGTTTGTTCTGTTTTTTGCCTTTTTTTGGAGGCAGGGTCTCGCTATGTAGTCCAGATTAGCCTTGAACTCACCATGTAGCCGATGCTGGCCTCGAACTCAAGGCAATCTTCCTCCTGCCTCAGCCTCCTGAGTGCGAGGACTAGAGCTGTATGCAACCATGTCTGGCTATTGCCCTGTTTTACTCAAGGGATCTTTTGACAGCAGCAGAAATTCAGTTACGTTTCTCTCTGTGACCTGTACTTTCACACAAAAAAGAATGAAACTATACCAACTCCAAAATGGATTCTAAGGGGGAAGGGGACAAGGCAAGGATAGGATGAGGGAAAATAAAATCTCTATTATTTTGTTTTCTTCCCATGTCTCCCTATTAACAAATCATATCAAAAAAATCTGATTAACTTTTTATTAGTTAATTCTATTTCACTTTATTTTATTTTTGGTTCTTTGAGACAGTCTTACTCTGCAATTCAGGCTGGCCTTGAACTCTTGATAATCCTCCTGCCTCAGCCTCCTGAATGCTAGAATTCCAGGTGTGCACCACCATACCTGGCAGTTAATTCTAATTTTATTCTACATGAAAACAGGCTAATTTATTCAATTTACAAAAATAAAGACCTTTATTAGCTTTAATAACTTTATAATCCACTTATATAAATTTATAATATTTCCTCTTAAACTTCTGATTGTTTCTTTAATTAGTATTCTAATATGTTACTTGTCAGTAGGATTTGAGCATTCTGCCTATAAATCTTAATTTTCGTTAGTGCTGTTATCAATACTTAACCAATGGAAAATGTGGACATGATTTATGCTGTAAGTCACTTGGGGGCAAACATGTATTTTTATACTACTAAAGAAATGCAGCTCTCATGCTCATTTCACACGTCACTTACAGCTTTTTTTTTTTTTTTTTTTTTCTTTTTGAGACAGGGTCTTGCTACTCAGTTCAGGCTGGCCTTGAGCTCACTTTGTAGCCCAGGCTGGTCTCGAACTCCAAACGATCTTCCTGCCTCAGCCTCCCAACTGCTGGGATTATAGGCGTGCGCCACCACGCCCAGCTAAAGTGTTTCATTCCATAATACTTCCATGTACCGTAAAGAACTAAGCTTTAGGTATATGGCCAAGAAAACTGAAAAAATATGTTTACACAAAATGTTGTACTCAGATGTTCACAGCACTAGTAGTCATAATAGCTAAAACATGGAAATAACCCAAATGTCCAGCAACTGATGAGCAGACAAACGAAATGTGGACATGAGAGAACACCAGGCAGCTATGAAAAGGAGCACAATGCCACTGACAGATGCTGCAGCAGGAACAGATCCTGAAAACAGTACGGAAGGAAATGTCCAGGACAGGCCAGTCCCTGAGACAGAAAATAAGCTCCTGGTTGTCAAGAACATAAGTTCACAGCTGCCTGGGCTGCAGGCAGAAGGAACAGGAATGATGCTAGTAGTGTGGGGTTTTTTCTTCAGGGTGCAGAGGCATTCTGGAATTGGATAATGGTGGAGGACGTACAACTCTGTGAATATACTAAAACTATGGACCTGCACACCTTAACGGGTAAATTTTATGTTAGGTGAAATTTTATGTCATATGAGTTATACCTCAGTAAAGTCGGGCGTGGTGGCACATGCCTGTAATCCCAGCACTCGGGAGGCTGAGGCAGGAGGATCGTTTGGAGCTCGAGACCAGCCTGGGCTACAAAGTGAGCTCAAGGCTAACTTGAACTTTTTAGTGAGACCCTGTCTCAAAAAAGACCAAAAAATAAAATAGAATTATACCTCAGTAAAAAAGTAATGCCAGGTGTGGTGCCACGCACCTGTAGTCCTAGCACTCAAGTGGCTGAGGCAGGAGGATCACCACAAATTCAAGGCCAGCCTGGACTACATAGCAAGACCCTGTTTCAAAATACCAATAAAGGGGGGCTGAGGATTTAGCTCAGCGGTACAGTGCCTTCCTGGCAAGTGCAAGGTCGTGAGTTCCATTCCCGGTACCGGGAAAAAAACCAAACAAAAACAAAAACAAAAAACAAAATACCAATAAAATAAAATAAACAGAAAACCAAACAAATTAAAAGTAACCCATTCTGTTAGGTGTGGTGGTGCAGAGCTGTAACCCCAGCTACTTGGGAAGCTGAGTAGGAAGATCACAAGTGGCAGCCAGCTGGGCAACCTAGTGAAACCCTGTCTCAAAATTTAAAAAAATTAAAAAGAGTCTGGAGATAGGGCTCAGTGCTCCCTGGTTTCAATCCCCAGCACAGCAAAACCAAAACAAAACATACACATTTATATAAATAATTCGGGCCGGGGATGTAGCTCAGCGGCACAGTGCCTTCATGGTAAGAGTGAGGTCGTGAGTTTGATTCCCAGTACCAAAAAACAAAAACAAAAACAAATATATAAATAATTCATCAACAAAATAAAAAAGCAGCCGGGTGTGGTGGCACACACCTGTAATCCCAGCACTCGGGAAGCTGAGGCAGGAGAATCGCTGCTAGCTCGAGGCCAGCCTAAGCTACAAAGTGAGTTCAAGGCCAGCCTGAACTGCACAGCAAAACCTTGTCTCCAGGAAAAAAAAAAAAAAAAAAGGACAAAAATCAAAAAGCAAACTAGGAAACTAAGAAATACTTGCAACTGTATGACAGGTAATGGTACAATTAAGGAATTTATAATAGAAAACTATAGTTAGCCAAACATATGAAAAATTTCAGCATTACTAATAATAGAAGAAACACAAACAATTATACACTTTGTCCTCTTAACTCAGCTTTTTCTTGTTTTTGTTTTTTGAGACAGATCTGTGTAGTTTAGGCTGGCCTTGAACTCACTATGTAACCCAGGTGGCCTCGAACTCACAGCAGTCCTCCTGCCTCAGCCTCCCAAGTGCTGGGATTACAGGTGTGCACCACCATGCCCAGCTCCACTAAATCTGTATCACAAGATATTCCACGAAGTATTACTATACCTGTGTACTGCAATCACAGAAGTAAAAAGCCTAGGACTTCCAGAAACCAAATTGGTAAATATAAATTCAAAGCGAGTAGTGTTACACTTTGTTAGTATATAAAGAGCTTCAGTCTGGCCTCGTAATTTCTGTAAGAACAAATTTATTTTAAAGTTTAGATCTGAATAGCAATGGTTTATTTAAAGTAAAAACAAATATTAACTTCAAATATCTAATGTTTCACTATATATATTTTTTTATATATATGTATCCATCAATAGGATTTTTCAGACTTACAGAGTTAGCAGTCCTTGTTGTAATATTCAATATGCAGTTGTAACCAATAGCTAAAATTCAAAACCAGAGAGTTTAAGGAATATGATACAATAAACAGAGAAAAAATACTTTGTACAAAAACATATATAGAGAACTTTTAACATTTAAAAAAATTAAACACAAATAGAAATACAACTTTGTTAGGAAATAATTATTAGGAAATAACTGTTAGGAAATAATTATACATTTTAGTAAAATTAAAGAAATATTTGATTCTGTCTCTTTGAATAAAAACATTCATAACATAGGAAGAATGAAATATGCTTTTTCTGCAACCTACACAGCACTATTTATTGAAAATATTTTTACTGGTGGTGGTGGTGGTGGTTATTTTGAGACAGGGTCTTGCTGTGTAGTTCAGGCTAGCCTTGAACTCATTATGTAGCCCAAGCTGGCCTGACACTCACGGTGATCCTCCTGCCTCAGCCTCTGAGTGCTGAGATTACAGGTGTGTGCCACTATGCCTGGCTTATTTATTGAAAATATTAACACCACAACATCAAAAGAAAAATTCTAAACCAGGCATGGTGGTGCACGCCTGGAATCCCAGCACTCAGGAGGTTGAGGCAGGAGGCTCGTTGTACGTTCAAGGCCAGCCCAAGGCCAGCCTGGGCTACAAAGTGAGCTCAAGGCCAGCACGAACTACCTAGTTAGACCTGTCTCAGAAAGACCAAAAAAAAAGCAAAACATCTAACACAATGAAAAATGAAAGAATTTACTTTTACTATAATTTACACCTCCCTTGGGATTTCTCGAAACACATAAAAAATTGTCAAAGATAAGCAAAAACAAAGACAAAAACTATTCAGTGTACAATCCCTGATCTCATCTATGTCCAAGACACAATTTACAGACTGGAAAATAAGAATGAATCATTTCTTCTACATTACAAAGCAGTCTGTGGTTAGTCCAAGATTTCTGAAGTTTTGGTCAATTTCAGATTTCCACATATTTCATAGTACAGCTTTTTCCTTTTTTGCTATCAAAAGCTATCACCTAAGTTCCCTGACAGAAGACTCTTCTTCTTAGAATTTCACCTAACAAGGATACTTACAAAGGTTGACTCTGGGCAATGCCAACGAATGCCAGATGATTCTTAAATTAGTGACTAAAAGTCTCCCTAAAAACAAACAAACAAAAAATTGGTTAGCTTAATTAAGGACCCATGTTTGCTGTCTGAGGTATTTGTGGAACTCTGGCCCAGGATCAAAACAGATGTTTTTCACACAAATCTCTTCTATGTAAAGATTGTATGATTCCGAATCCCACAGAAACAAAACCTGAGGCTGACAGAAGGTATTCAGTTACTCACTGCTACACTGGGTTAATTCAGACTGACCAAGAATAGAGTTGTGAGCCTTTCTCCCCCCCCTGGAGATAGGGTCTGGCTATGTAGTCCAGGCTGGCCTCACCTTGACCTCAGTACGTAACCCAGGCTGGCCTCTAACTCTTGATCCTCCTGCCTCAGCCTCCTTAGTACTAGAATTACAGGTGTGCACCACATGCCCTACACTTTGTGTACTAGTTTCTTGTCCTGTTAGAAAATGTTCTGGGGTCCTAGCAGGTAATATGTGTACAACTTAGCATGGGATAATATAATTACAAAGCCAGTCACTGAAATAAGACTCTCAAACTCCCATCCGCACATTGAAGCCTGCTGGGCTCATCCTCCTAGCATTTCTCATTTAAATGCTTAATACACACAATTCTTTTGTGAGCAGAATACGATTTCCCTTCCCTTTTCTACCTTATCAGCCAGAGGCGCTATGCACTTCTGTGACATCAAAGGTTTCTGAGATCAGTGCACATACCAAGAGTTATTTGTGTTCAAAGCAGGATTTCAGGCACCTAGGATGGAGATTTCTGACCTGGGAGGTTTTCTGTTTTCCCCAACCCAAAGTGCAAGGATTCTGCACTCAATGGGGCCCTGATGAAGTAAGCAAACATTCTATTACGCTCCGTCTCTGTCCCAGACGTTGGGCTGTCGCCTAGGAACACCTGCCAACCTGTGTAAGAACAACCATGCTTTCTCTGCCCCCGCTGGCAGCAATGGTGGCTTCCTCCCAGGCAGCAGGCTCAGCGGCCTTGCTGCTCACGCGAGCCAACCGCTGACCAGAAAGAAGGAAGGCCCGGCCAGCAAGCAGCCCCCCGAAGGCTGCAGTGAACACCTTCCACCCTGAGGTTCCAGTCCCCTCCCCCGGACAGAGGCATTCTTCTGCAATTCCTCTTTCTGGACAGAGTCTGTGTCCTTCCTTCCTAAGCCTCCTCTCTGCCCAAGAAACTTCCAGGCATCACTAAGCTGCTACTCCACTTCTGCTTTTTCCCCTTGAGGAACAGTGAGGATGCTTTGGCGACCTGCTGACCACTGGTTACTGGCTCCTGGGCAGCTGCTGTATGCAGGCTAGACTTTCGATTCAACCTTGAGGTCATCTCCTCTGGGGGTAGAGGGGTACAGGGTTCAGCCATGACTGCTCTTAGTGACAGAGAAGACACAGGATTCTCTGGTTTTCGACCTACAGACTTCACAGTGCAGCACTAAACTTTCTTTCCTCATGTCCACCTGGAGGTTTCCGTCTTAGGTGCTCAGGGCTGGGTGTTACTCCTGGATTTCCTTAGAAAGCAGCATGGTGCCAGGTACCACAACTCTGACCTCCTTCCATTCCCCAGCCCACCCGCTTCTGGGGGAGGCTGACACGAGGGTCAGAACTCCTCCACGACCCCCGCATATAGAGCTCCTGAAATCCAACTGTTACTGGACAAAGCTGATGTCAGAACCAGGACTGATGCTGAGGGAGAATTTGCGCTCCTTGGCTACAGGTTTAATATCTACCTCTACCCTTTCTTCTACCTAAGTCTGAGAAAATTCTATGGACTCAATTCTGTTCTCACGACTGCATTTTGTTATTGTTGTTTTGAGACAGGTCTTCTGATACCATCTAGCGGGCCCTGAAATCACTACATAGCCCAAATTGGCCTCAAATGGGCCTCTATCCTCCTGCCTCAGCCTCCCAAGGGAGGCTTATCACAATTACACAACGTATGATCACAATTACATTTATAGGGGATGCTGTTTCATATACCCTCCAGCTAACACAACTTTTTTTTTTTTTTTGTCTTTTTGAAACAGGGTCTTGCTATGCAGTTCAGGCTGAACTTGAGCTCACTTTGTAGCCCAGGCTGGCCTCGAACTTGCAATGATCCTCCTGCCTCAAACTCCCGAGTGGTGGGATTACAGGCGTGCGTCACCCTGCCCGGCTCACATTTGTAAATTAAACCAAAAATACAAAATTTATTATAAAATACACTTACCCCTATCCCCATTATTTCCTTTGGTATCTTCAATTGAATCTAAACAATCAATAAGGACTTCACCAGGTCTTGTTTTCATTTGTCTAAAACAAATACAAAAGTTTTAATGTTATAGTTATGACAATGTCTTACAATCCCTTCAGGGAGAGAGGAGACATTGCCTCAAAATGGCTGACAATACAGATCACAGCCCGCGTGCTCCTGCGCGTGCCGGGAGGTCTGTGAAGACGCTCAAGCCCTGGACATCAGCGGGGCTGCAGTGACCAGTGCTACTTGGAGTGAGCAGAAGGAGGAGGAAAGGGCAGCGTTTGGAGAACTGTGAGACAGGAGAGCCCATGTTAAAGAGAGGACAAGAAAGACAAGAGCAGGGGCTGGGGATTTAACTCAGCGGCAAAAGCGCCTGCCTGGCAAGCGCAAGGTCGTGAGTTCGGTTCCCCGTACCGGAGAAAAACGAAAAAAAAAAAAAAAAAGAAAGACAAGAGCACAGGAAAAGAGCAGCGTGGGGGAAGAAGAGGTCCTGAGGAGCGACAGGAACCAGCTGGGCACTTCGGAGGAACCAGGTGAGGGAACCCTGAATGCCAGGCTGACCCGTACGGGCCCAGTCCTGTGGCCAGGGAGGAGGCCCCCAGGGGTTTCTAAGTAGAGGAAAGGACATCGGGTAGCTCCAGAAGGAACGGCTAAGAAGAGCCGCATGCAAAACATCCTCCGGCCTTAGCATGTAATCAGGTACAAGAAGAGCTTGCTGACCAGGACAGTTCGAAAGTGACAACAAACAAACCAAACATACGGAAGGAACAAACTAGCGGATTACGAGGAGAGCACCCCAATACATGCGTCACAGAACCAACTCAAGCAGCCACTGAAAATACGGATCTGATCACTTCACTGCCCGGCCTGAAAGCCTTCCACCCATCCAGCAGCCGAGAGGCCGAAGTCCAGAATCCTCAGCTGAGCCCCTCGCAGTCTGGCTAAGCTGCCTTTCTGTGGCACCTCCAGCCTCTCCCTGTGGCCCACTCTGCCTTCCAGCAATGTCGTTTATATCCCCAAGACACTGCTTCTATTTCCTTTTTCTTTTCTAGAATACCTGCTCCCTATCTGAGCAGACAGGGTCCTGCTTATTGATGGGTGCAAGTCAAGTATCGTTTCTTCTGTGAGGCTTTCTCCTGGGCATAATGAACTGTTCTTCTTCCATTATCCCTAGCTTTTTTTTTTTTTTTTTTTTTTTCAGAACGGTTTTGAACCATATTTATTATAGTTGTCTCTGCGTATCTCTTGCATAAAATGGGTGGAAGGGAATATGAGAATAATTTCCTACTATTTTTGTATTTCTAGCTACCAGCACAATAACCAGCATCTAGGAAACATTTGATGTTTAATAAATTTAAAACGCTCATGAAATGGACATCTGTTCGGATTGAGTCCTCTAAGAAGGAAAGAAAAAAGTCAAAGAGTGTGTGTAATGATTCCTTCCAACCTCTTACAGGACCTAACACTACGTTGGTCTTGTTATCCAGTCACATTAAGGCCTGAGAAATGTACCAACGTCCCGTTTTTCCATCTAAAGAGGTGCCGTCCGCTGAGAAGCAGCTAATCCAAGAACCTCAGCTGTGATGTTTTCCAACATTCAACATCTCAATGGGCATTTCCACCGCCTGGACTTTGGGAAGGAGGGTTCTAAACAGGACTCCTCCTGATTGGTGATGCAGATGAATGAGATGAAAGTTGATCATCTATATAAATATCTTTTGGGGGGGTAAGATTTTTTTGTTTTTTGAGACGGGTCTGGCCCCGTTCCAGGCCGGCCTCAAATTCGAGGTCCTCCTGCTTCAACCACTGGGGTGCTGGGATTACAGGCTTGCACCAGTGATTCGGAACGGTGAAGAATGTTCACTCCCCCTCGCCTCGTTCTATAAACAGAAAAACTCGAATTCAGAATGTTGAAGTGGGGTGGGCGTAGTGGCGCACGCCTGTAATCCCAGCTCCTGGGAGGCTGAGGCAGGAGCATCGTGCGAGTTCGCGGCCAGCCTGAACTGCACGTGAAACCCTATCTTAAAACGGAAAAAAAAAAAGAGAAAAAAAAAAAAAGAAAAGTTGTTTATGCAAGGGACCACAAAAGGCGTCGCTATTCCAGACTCCGTTTTAGAACCCCGTTTCCTGAGTCCCTGCCCACGTCCCCTGCCCCCCGCGAACGTGAAACCCCAAACTCAGTTGGGTTCGGCGGACGCCCACGGCCCGGGTGGTCCCCGCCACAGTGCGGGTCACGCTCCTGAAAGGTCCCTGTCTGGGACTGGCCGGAGATCGCACCGGGCCGAAACTGTAATCCGGCCGCGATTCTACAGCGGCGCCCGCCCGGAGGCCCGCAGCGGCCCAGGCGGTCGCGCCCTTCGCCGGCGCCTCCCCGCGCCAGGAGCTGGAGCCAAGTCGCCCTCTGCAGGCGGCAGCCCCGCGGGACTCTCCGAGACTCACTGCGAGGAGACGTCGAAGCGGACGTCCCGGTCCTCCCACAGCACGTCCAACACAGACATGGTGACCCAAGCCCGCGGCCGGCCTCCTCCCCGCAGTGGAAGCCCGGCGGCGTCTAGCCAGCTCCTAGGCAACGGGCGGCTTCGCTCACGACGTCTACGGCAGGCGCCGAGACCCAAGATTACGCGAGGCGGCGCGCGCCCGTTCCCGCGTTCGCATCTGTAAGCGGATTTCGGGAGGGAGGCGGGCAGGCTTGACCTCTAGGCGTCCTTTCTCACCTCGGAACAAACACTCTTCAGCTACCCTACTCCTTCCGCGGACCTTACCCTCTCTCATCCTGCCGCCCCGCCGGGCCGCTCTCCAGCAGGGCTCCGCGTCTTGGAGGACCCGCTTGCTGCGTCTGGAAGGCTGTTCCTCCGATCGCTGCTGGCCGGCCCTCTGTCGCTGAAGTCTCAGCTCGAGTGTCAACTCCCTGATCTTTTTGTCTCTGCTGTTAGTAAACTAAGGACAGATGCCTGATTTATCTAGTTCACTCTCGCCATGCAGTTCAGGCTGGCCTTGGGCTCATTTTGTAGCCCAGGCTGGCCTCAAACTTGCAACGATCCTCCTGCCTCAGCCTCCCGAGTGCTGGGATTACAGGCGTTCCCCACCATGCCCCGCCAATTTTGACAGTTCTTTAAACCAGCGATTCACAAAGGATGATCTGGGGACCCCTGGGCATCCTCAAGGTCACTGTGTTTCTGGATCAACAATAGGTCTAGTCTTTCAGGGGGCCACAAGGCCAAACCATATGCATAAAAGTGAGAAGACAGTTGCCTTTCCTTCAGTCACAAACTTACAGTGGAGTCTTCGCGAGGCTCTGCGATGTACCATTGGACATGGGGGCACTGATTAAGAATCCAGGTGCCTCACTGGGTGTGGTTGCACACGCCTTAAAGCCCAGCACTCGGGAGGCCGAGGCAGGAAGATTGCCGGGAGTTTGAGGCTAGTCCAGGCCCTATAGTGAGTTAAAGGCCGGCCTGGACTACATAGCAAGACCACATCTCAAACAAAAACAAAAACAAAACCCAGATGGCCTCAATTCATAATATCTAAATCTTGGAAGCAGCCTATATGTCCATCAATGGATGAATGGATAAAACAAATGTGGTATTTACACACAATGGAGTACTACACTGCCATAAAGAAGGGTAAACATGAGCCATTTGTAGGAAAATGGATGCACTTTGAGACCATAATGTTAAGTGAAATAAGACAGACACACAAGCTTAAATACCATTTCTCTTATGTGAGAAACTTAATATACAAATACAGTGCAAAATAAAAGACAAGAAGAAAAAAGAGAGGAAAAAAAAGCCATTGTAATCCAGCATGGACAATGCATTTTAGTATAATTGTCTTATGTTCTCTGTGTTCTTTG
>NW_004955449.1:5063788-5065822 GCF_000276665.1 Chinchilla lanigera
CAGCCTGCACTGCATAGTGAGACCCTGTCTCAAAAAGAAAGGAAAAAAGTCATATATGTTATTATGTAATGAATTACTCTGTGTGTGTGTGTGTGTGTGTGTGTGTGTGGTGCTAGGGATCAAATCTAGGGCTTCACAAGCACTAGGAAGGTTCTTTACCACTGAGCTATATCCCCAGTTCTAGTGACCCTTTTTTTTTTTTGGTTGGTTTGTTTTGAGGCAGAATCTTGCTCTGTAGTTCAGGCTGGCCTTAAACTCACTATATCACTATATAGCCAGGGCTAGCCTAGAACTCACAGCGATCCTCTTGCCTCAGCCTCCAAGTGCTGGGGTTACAGATGTATGCTACCATGCGCAGCACCTATTGTCACTTGTAAGTGCATTAATAAAAATGTAGGGCTGGGGATATAGCTAAGCAACATAAGCGATACATTCTGTCAACTTGAGAAATTTAGATGTTTGGGTGTGGGGTGGTAGACTGCTCACAATATGAGGGGAAAAAAGAGGCTTGCTTCCCTCCCTTTTTGCTCTTGTTGCTTTTGCTGTCTTCTGCAGCATGAACTATTGCCCCTCTGCCATGTGCCACCCTGCCTTGGAGCCAGCTGATTGCAAACTAAAACTTCCACCAACTGTGAGCTGAGTAAACCGTTCCCTCCTTAACTCAGGGTGCTGGGTACTTCGTCTCAGCAACAGGAGAAAAGTAACCAAGGCAGTTACTCGTGTAGAGCACAGCTCTCTTGGGGTCCTCAGCCGCGCTTCTAAGAGTGTGATGGGGTCCCGAAATCAGAAGTCGGACAACTGCAGCTGTGCGTCATTCTCTTGCTCTGTGTGGCAGCTCCGGCCAGCACCGGGGACACTAGGCTGGAAGAGCACAAGGAGCTGTTGTGGCGAAGAGGCTAATGGTGACAAAGGAGCATGGGTGGACACACACCCGGGTGGCTTCGCAGGACTCGCGCCCTCGTCTTCTCCCCGCCCAGGTGCAGGCGGGACCGGGACCTGCTCCTCCCTAGTACAGTGTGAGCGGCGCGGGCTGGGCCGCGATTCCACGCTGGCGCCCTGGTGTCACCAGACCCGGTCTCCGCAGGCAGGGCGAGACAGGTTCCCGCTGGCCGCGAAGAGGCCGGCTGCTGCCATGCGGGCTCCGGTGCTGGCTCCGCAGTCCTGCAGGTGCAAAGGAGCGGACATCAGCCAAGGATGTGAGCGAGCGGGAAGCCGTTTCTAGCCGCGCTGCTGAGGAGGCTGCAGGCTCCGGAAAAGGCCGGATTGCAGCCTTGTCTGTTTGAATGATGCCACAGTGGACGCGGGATGAAGATGTCTGCTTCACGATCTTGACTTTAATTCTTTTGGATGTGTAGCCGGTGGAGAAACTGCTGGATCGTAGGGTATTTTAATTTGTGGAGGAGCCTCTATACTGTTTTGCACAGAGGCTGCTCCATTGTACACCCTAACCATACCGTAGAGGAGTCCCAATTTCCCCAGAATTTCACTGACATCTTTTATCCTTGAGGGGTTTTGAAGATCAGTTTTCTCTTTTAAAAATTTTTATTTATTTCCTTTGAGACAGGGTCTCCCTATGTAGTTCAGACTGGCCTTGAACTCACTATGTAGTTCAGGCTCGCCTTGAACTTGTGATTCTCCTGCCTCAGCCTCCCCCATGCTGGGATTACAGGAATGTGCCGCCATGCTCAGCTCCATTAATTTTACCTTAAAACAAAATTATTGCATTTATGAACAACTTTCCAAATTTAATTACTGGAAAATTGATGCAAAGCAAAATTCCTTTGAAGGCTAAACGTAGTGGTGCACACCTGTAATCCCAGTGAGGCTGAGGCAGGAGAACTGTTGCGAGTTTGAGGCCAGCCTGGGTTACATAGTGAGTTCAAGGCCAGGCTGGACTATACAGTGTGACCTTGTTTCAAAAAAATAAAATACCTTTAAAGGTTGAAGTAATTACATTTGAAATATTCCAAATGCTTAATCTCTATTTTAAATCTGATCTGTGTCTTAATTTCTATGTGAAAACAATAAATACAT
>NW_004955449.1:5067487-5070465 GCF_000276665.1 Chinchilla lanigera
TCTCGCTATGAAGTTCAGGCTGGTCTTGAGCTCACTTTGTAGCCCAGGCTGGTCTCCAACTTGCAATGATCCTCCTGCCTCAGCCTCCCGAAGGCTGGGGTTACAGGTGTGTGCCACCACGCTGGGTTTAAAAAAAAGCACCATTCTTTATAATTGTCCTTATCCTTGTCATTATCAACCCTGGTTATGCAATGAGTCCAACCTTACATCTCCCTATTTCCCAGGGGCCAAGTGTGGAACTCACAACCTACAGTTAGTACCTTGTGGGGCTGGGGATTTAGCTCAGCGGCAAAGTGCCTGCCTGGCAAGCACAAGGTCGTGAGTTCGATTCCTGGTACCGGAAGAAAAGACAAAAAACAACAACAACAAAAAAAACCACAGTTAGTACCTTGTGGTTTTCTTTGTGCTGTTCTCTGCCGGAACACGTCTCACTCCCCTGTCTGCATCTGTCCGGGGAGTTATATTCCTCAGTTCACATTTATAACATTGTCCCAGCCTCCCTCAGAAAACAGGCAAGCCTTTCCATGCTGACCTTTGCTGACAAAATGATAGGCATTTCCGTGGCAGCCACGCCACCAGGACCAACTACAGCCGTTTCCACCCATGTTTCAGTGCCTCGCCTTCTGCCACTGCAAGGCCTGGATCGAGCAGATGCGCGTGGCAGACCCGGGTGTTTTCCACCTGAACTAGAACAAGGAAAATGTCTCTAACTATTTATATTGTATTAACAAATCATTTTATAAGACATTTTATGAAGTTTCAACTTTTATATCCAGAAAAGATTTACTACCGTGCTCAGTTGCTTTAACAGCACGCCATTCGTAGGACATAGCGACACATTTGGAAGGTGATTACTTTGTCCCACAATATGAGTTGTACACTCAGACTGCGCTTCAGTGCTCAGTGGGCTGCTAACAGTGCCACTCGCCGCAACACTGCAGAGAAATAGTATGAGTGGGATGAGCTTAGCAGTTATTTTTCTTTCCCAAACACGAAACAGTCCGATGATGTTGGAACTATTCACCATACATTGACTATCAGGGGAAGTTTTAAGGATTGGAAAGGTTCGAGAAAGAAGCAAAAGTTGGCTATTTCTTGAAATTTCTGCTGTCTGCTAAGTGTACTGTAAGTAGTAAAGCTTAGAAAAGCCAGATGGTAAGCTATAATATTATCTGTACTAATAAGAACCAGAACAGCATGAATATGAGTGATGCTTCCCAGGAGGCCAGGAAGCTTCAAGATACTTATACTGTGAGGGAGGGAAGGAGGGAGAGAGCGGGAGAGAGAACAAGAACCAAGGATCCTTGAGGGAGGCTGAAGTAGAAATGCTCACTTCAAAATATGGCAGGGCCGGGCGTGGTGGTGCACGCCTGTAATCCCAGCACTCGGGAGGCTGAGGCAGGAGGATCGTTGCGAGTCCGAGACCAGCCTGGGCTACAAAAGTGAGCTCAAGGCCAGCCTGAACTGTGTAGCGAGACCCTGTCTCAAAAAGACAAAAAAAAAAAAAAAAAAAAAGGCAGGATACCAGGCATGGTGGTGCATACCTATAATCCCAGCGCTCAGGAGGCTGAGGCAGGAGGATCACCTCCAGCTCCAGGTCAGCCTGGGGTACATAGCGAATTCAAGGTCAGCCTAAACTGTATAATAAGATCTTGTCTCAAAAAAACGGAAACAAACAAAAATGGTAGCTCCTGGGAATGGCAGCTCATGGGAATGACGTGGGCAGCTGACTTAACTGGAAATTGAAACTTCCTCTGCAGATTTATGACATCTACCTCATTCATCTCACAGCATTTTAAGCAAATTTTGCTATCAATGCAAAGGCTCTGTGTGAATATTTTCCCCTGTAGAAATCAGAAAGAGGAGCTAAATGTCATGGCTCAGGACAGGGTTGGGGGCTAAGATGATGGGACAACCCATAATTCTGAACTCGCTAATTCAGAGGAAGTAAAAGCTTGGAGCTCCAGGCAACTGTAATAAGGCAACCCTGGGATTTCACAGACCACGTGGGGACATCGTCAGATGTCGCACGGGCTGGGGAGTAGAAGGAGCGAGGTGATACTGCTGACTCCTGCGGTTCGTACAGATTAACATTTTCATATATGAAAATCTGACATCGTTGGCATTCCGTAATGACGTAATATGCTCTTCGTCCTTCTTGTAGTCATTCCCAAAGGCTCCCTAGCCTAACTCCAGTGAGCCTGAGGTCCCTAAGGCATGGCTTCTCCTACTGTCCTCCTCGCTGCCTGCCTCAGTGGGGGCTGGTGACAACTCCGCTCCCTTCCTGATCCTCTCCGACTGTCTATGCCTTGTTGCGCTGTGTTCTGCACACTGCACACTGTTCTTCAGTTAGTCAATTTATGTCTGTTTGGCTTTGTAAGGATGCATCTCTGAAAGGGCAGGGGAGCTGGACATGGTGCACATGCCTGTAATCCCAGGGCTCAGGAGGCTGAGGCAGGACGATCCTTGGGTTCGAGACCAGCCTGAACTGCGTAATGAGATCCTGTCTCAAAAAGACCAAAAAGAAAAGAAAAAGGGGCAAGGGTGTGGCTCAGTGGTGGAGCACTTGTCCGATGTTCACAAGGCTCTGGGTTTGACACCCCATGCCCTCCCCAGAGGAAGGATGAGAAATATAGGCAAAAAGAATTGCAATACCTGGACATCCCAACTAATAATTTTATTTTTAAAATTGTGTAAGTTTTTAGCTTTGAGACAGGGTCTCATTAAATTACTCCTTGCTAGGCTCAAACTTGCCATCCTCCTGCCTCAGCTTCCCATAGTGCTGGGACCAATGTTACATATTCCAGTAAAGGTGGCTTGGGTCTAATTTCATCCTCTAAAAATATTCACAGGCAACCCATTCAGAACCTTCCTCTCAGGAGCTATTCCTGTTCCCTGCTTCCTATTCCCCAATAAATTTTCCTACTCTTAAAAAATTTACATACTTGTGGATAGAGTCATTCTTACACACACACACA
>NW_004955449.1:5071845-5075667 GCF_000276665.1 Chinchilla lanigera
GGAGGATTGTTGTGAGTTTGAGACCAGCTTGGACTACATAGTGAGTTCAAGGCCAGCCTGGACTACATATCAAGACCCTGTCTCCCAGCTGTGGGCTTAATGCCCAGCACTGCAAAGAGCCGCCCCCACCACCGATGTGTTTTAGCTTCCCTGTGCTGCACGCATGGCTGAGCTGGACACTTTTCCAAGAGGAGCTCAGGATCTGAAGGATCTCCATGTTGGTCACTAACCTGGAGCCCTTCCCCCCATTGTAGCTGGAGCAGAGATGAAGATGACAGAATTCCTTTCTTTGCCACTTAAAAGCTGCTTATGGTGTCTGATTCTAGTTATATGCATCCGAAATAACCAAATCCACAGAGATGGAAAGAAGATTGGAGGCTACCGGGGGCTGGGGAAAGGGCTGGCACAGTGTGGCTGCTGGTGGGGCGGCTTTATGTGTGGGGTAGTGAGAATGTTCTGGAGTTGGATAGTAGTGATCATTGCATAACTCCCTGAATATGCTAAAAACCAAGGACTTGTTTACTTTTTTTTTGGACAGAGTCTCACTCTGCAGTCCAATCTGGTCTCAAACTCACTATGGAGTCTAAGCTGGCCTTGAACTTGTGGCAATCCTCCTGCCTCAGCCTCCGGAGTGGTGGGATTATAGGCGTGTGCCACTATGCCTGGCCTGACTTGTTACTTTAAAAGGATGCATTTTGCCAGGCATGGTGGAGCATGCCTGTAATCCCAGCACTCGGGAGGCTGAGGCAGGAGGATCATTGCGAGCTCGAGACCAGCCTGGGCTACAAAATGAGCTCAAGGCCAGCCTGAGCTGCATAGTGAGACCTTGTCTCAAAAAACAAAAAAACAAACAAACAAACAAACAAACAAAAAAAAACAAAAAAACACCAACCAAAAAAACCCAGACAAACAAACAAAAATAAATAAAAGGATGCATTTTATGGGGTTTGAATTGTATCACAAACTTTTGCTGTGAACACTGTTGGCTTTTGGGGGAGGGCTTTATGGTGCCTCTAGGAAGAAGCCAGGTCAAGTGGGTATTCAGCGGAAGGCTGTTAGCTACCTTCCTTGACAATGATGGGCGGGTATCACCTGAGGCAGCACCATAGGATACTGGGTTATTAGATCATTTTTCTAGTGCATATCTGTAACCCCCACACTCAGGTGGCTGAGGCAGCAGGGTCATTGTGAGTTCCAGGCAAGCCTGAACTACATAGTGAGACCCTGTCTTAAAAGACCCAAACCCAAACCTGACGTAAACCATTTTTCACGTCAGATAACTACCAAAGTCTGTTGAGGGTAACCAGGTTGTCTTTAGGGACCCTGAACTGAGTGGCTATTCTCTTGCTGCCCTGAGCGGGGGCCTGATAGCCAGAACAATGTGAAGGTGACCAGAAGCGCCCGAAGCTCTGGCCGGCAGCCTGGGATCTGCAGAGTGCCTGCGTGCAGCAGGCGCTGACAACGGGCAAGGAATGAGGGAGGCTCCCGTGGGCTTCTGGGTTGGAACAAGCTCTAAACTCAACAGTGCTCTTTTTTATTTTTACTTTTTGGTACACTGGGAGCAACTCTGAGATATCTTGATGTGATATTTTTTGAATAAAACTTCCAAATGAATTAGGCAATGAATTATGCTTTTTTTTCAATGAGGCCTCACTATGTTGCCCAGGTTGGCCTTGAACTCTTGGTCTCTAGTGGTCTTCCTGCCTAAGCCTCTCAAGTTGCTGGGACTACGGGTATGCCTCACTGTGCCGGGCTATGAGCTGTTAATATTATGATTTTTAAAAAAACACAGAACTCTCAGGATAAAAATGTAACGCCCTTCCTCACTTTCTCTCTAATTGCATGGGCAGTACCTTCATCCTATTTTTGTTGTTGTTTCTTGGTCTTGGGTTTTTTGAGACAGGATCTCACCATGTAGTTCAGGCTGGCCTTGAACTCACTATGGAGCCCAGGCTGGTCTCGAACTTGCACTGACCTTCTTGCCTCAGCCTCGCTCCTGATTGATAGGATTAGAGAACTGAGCCACCATGCCTGGCTTTTTAGTCCTTTTTAAAGGAATATATATATTTGACATATATATCTATATATCAATAAAAGTTAAACCAGTGCCATTTGGAGTCATTCAACTCATCCTCTAGAACGATAGTGACATCCTGTGGCCAATTCTTAGAATGCAGGAGATTAAGCAAAGCAGGTGTGAATTCCTTACCAGAAAAGTCACTGTCAACCATGTTAATCGGTCAGTAGACCTTAGCTTAAAATCAGACAATTTATCCTTTGCCTTCCTACTATGCACAAAAGCTATGCTAGTGTTTGCATGGATTTTTTTTTACTAATATTACTTTACATTTTTTCCAGATAATTAGGTGCTAAATAGTTTTTTTTTCCCCCAATGCTGGGGACTGAACCTAGAGCCTTTGCGCTGAGCCACATTCCCAGTCCTTCTCTTTCAATTTTTTCTTTTGAGTCAGGGTCTTGCTTAATGGCCCAGGCTGGACTCAGACCTGCGATCCTCCTGCTTCAGCCTCCCAGAGTGCTGGGATTACAAGCTTGTGTCCACTAGGGGCTAACTTAATTCTGCACATGCTTGTGCTGTAGAGTCAGCAGGGCATCTGGAACCTCTACATTTGTATGTAAAATGTGTGTGAGAATGTCTGTAGAGAAACGGGTCCTTGCTTGTATTACACGCTCCCAGGGTTTGTAGTACTCCCACGGCATGCGGCACCGTTTCTAATGGTGCAGCAGGAGAGATCGGGCAGCTCCAGCGCTCTTTCTTCCTCTGGAAGTTGCCATTTCTTCTGACCAACTGTGTTCAACCTAAAACAACTTAAAAAAGAGAGAAATGAAATCCAAAGCAGGCCGAGTAGGATTAGATAGCCCGGTAACACGGTACAGTAGGAAGAACTTTGGAATATGAATCAATCCCAAGTCCTTTATTGTACTTGCTGCTTGTCCGAATCGGGGTTAGCTAATCTTTGGCTAACCTTTGAGCTTTGGCTTCCTCATCTGTAAAGTGGAAGTAAATAATGCGGGAGAACTATTTATCTGATACAAATAGGATCGCAGCAGAGAATAATATTAGCAGGTTGCTGGACAGTGATGAGTTTGAGGTGCAATTGTACCAAAAATACAATTTGGGAAAGAAAAAGTTAGTAAGTTGGACTTTATTAAAATGAAAAACTTCTTTTCCGTAAAAGACATTGCTAAGAGAAAAAGAAGACCAGCCACAGAGAAAAGTACTGCAAAACGCTATGGATGAAGGATTTATATTCAAACACACCAAGAATCCACTGAGAAAATGTATGCTTCGAGTTTAGAAATGATAATCTACTGTACAGACATAAGAATTTAACTCATAGTACTTCTCTTTTTCCTGAAAAAAAAAAATATACATTTACATGTAAGATATAAAGTAAGATAAGAAAAGGGTAAAGAAAAATTCAGCCAGCTGCAGAAGGGAGGGAGGTTGGGAAGTTTGAGGCCAGCCTGGATACATTGGCAAGACTCTGTCAAATAAACAAAACAAAAAACCAGCCAGCTTGGTGGTGCACACCTGAGGCAGAAGGATCGCCATGAGTTCGAGGCCAGCCTAGGCTCCGTAGTGACTTTAAGGCCAGCCTGAACTATATAGCGAGACCCTGTCACAAACAACAATAACAACAACCCCCCCCCAAAAAAGAAACCCACCAAAAATAGCATTAATCCCAGCACTCTGGGAAGCTAACGTAGGAGGATCACAAGTTTGAGCCCCACCTGGACAATTTAGCGACTTAGTGAGACTCTATCTCAAAATTTAAAAAGATCTGGGGATATAGCTTAGTA
>NW_004955449.1:5081249-5088928 GCF_000276665.1 Chinchilla lanigera
TCTTTTTTTGGCTTCCTTCCATCCTTCTTCAGTACTGGGGCTTATTTTTTATTTGAGAGAGAATCTCACTACATTGCTAAATTTCCCAAGCTGGGCTTGAATTTGTGATCCTCCTGCCTCAGCCTCCTGAGTGCTGGGGTTACAGGGGTGTGCCACAGTTTAGTTTTTAATCTAGGATCTGAAGCCACTTTGTTAGGGTCCATGCTGATCTTCTACCAGTGTGCATTTTCTAAATTGATTTCCAAATCGACATAATTGAGCTCATAGCTATTCTCCAGTTTTGGAGTTCGCCTTATCCCACACAGGTCCCTGGGTACCCGTGGAGGTTAAAGAGATTTTTGCACGGGATGTGGCGGCACACGCCTGTAATCCTAGCACTCTGGGAGGCGGAGGCAGCCTCGTAGTAGGGCCCCAGCTTCCCCGAAAGGGTTTCTCCTGTTCACTGAGGCTTCCCGCTCAAATGTTTGTTTTCTCTGGCTGGCAAGCCTCAGTCCCACACCCCTTCACGGTGGCTACGGTTACCCACCTGAGCGAACTGTGCTCTCTTCCAAGGTTGTGAACAGAATCAACTCCTGGAGCACCCTGCTGGGGAGGAGGGGAGGGGCGCTGTGTGCTCTAAGGGGTGGCAGCTCCGGGGGACACACGAGCCCTGGACGCTTGGCAGGCCCCCGTGAACCAAGACACACACATGAGTAGGAAAGGTTGTCTTGGGCCCCAAAGCTCACTGGAGACGTGTGGGTTTAGTAAGTCTGGAAGTAGGAGAACAGCTGAGCTTGGTGGAGCATGCTTATAATCCCAGCAATCTGGGAGGCTGAGGCAGGAGGACTGAAAATTTAAACCTAGCCTGGACAACTTCCCAATTTATCAAGACCTTTTATCAAAAGAAAACAATACAAAAAACAAGACAAAATAAAACCAAAAAGGGGTAGGGATGTAGCTCAGTTCAAAGACCCTGGGTTCAATCCCCAGTATCATTCAATCAATCAAATAAAATGAACTAACAGAAGCTGGACATGGTGGTAGGTGCCAAGTCTACTAGTTCCCGGCAGGGCCTACAAGGCTGAAGGAAGCAGGATCCAGGATCCGTGGGTAGGTTGGGCAAGAAGTTTGTGCATGTCAGGCATGGTGGCACAAGCCTGTAATCCCAATCCTTGGGAGGCTGAGGCAGGAGGCCAGCCTAGGCTACACAGTGAGTTTAAGACCAGCCTGAACTGCATAGTGAGACCCTGTCCCAAAGAAAAGAAGAAAGAGGAGGAGGAGGAGGAGGAGGAGAAGGAGGAGGAGGAGGAGAAAAGAACTTAGTGCAGAACCAGGACGGGGAGCATTTTGGGAAGAGCGCCGATTTGTATCCACATTATACTGGTTATCCTGTCACTTCATCTTCCTAGCTGTGTGACTTTGGGAGTTTTCTAAGCCTCTCTGACACTCGGTTTTCCTACCAGTAAAGCTAGAGCAAAATAAGAATATCCACTCCCCAGGGAACTGTCAGGGAGGAAACTGTGTCAGAACTCGTCTCAGCAGCAGGCTGGTCTCCGGGCACCTGCCTCAGCCAAAAGGCGCCAGTGGCAGAGGACTCGCGCTCCACAGGTGATCAAAGCAGGTGCTCTCCCGAGGACTAAAGTGACTTTGACGGTGGCCAGATGGAGACCTGTGACCTGTGACCTGTGACCTGGCCACCTGGAGTTGCAAGGCTCACTGAGAAGTCACCTGCCCCGGGGCTGCTGATCAGGGACAGCTCAGAACAGAAGACAGAACGCAGGGCTGTCGGTGGGCAGGTGACCCGCGCTCCGGGGTGGTCCTCGTCTCTGCTCTGTGTGGGCCAGCGGGGCTTGACTGCGAGGGGGCGGGGCTGTGTGCCGTCTAATTTTACCTCGGGGGCATTAAAAATAATGGTGGAGCCCAGCACGGTGGTGCATGCCTGTAATTCCAGCACTTCTGGCAGGCTGAGGATTACAAGTTCCAGCCCAGCCTGGGCAATTTGGTGACTTAGCAAGTGTTGGGGGCCACAAATTATAGTTTGAGGCTAGGACCTGGAGACCTTAATGGTGATCTCAATAGTTCCGTGATGTTGTGGCACTCCAGGGCAAGATGACCTCGCATAAGATCGCCACTGCCCTCTGAGTCATTGATAACCCTTCTAATTATTGTGGGCCCAGTAAATAGTGGCCACTGAGTGTCACTGTCTCTGCCCGTCCCCAGGCACTGACCTCCCGGCCGCTCTTTACGCATTACTAAATTGTCTGTCTCTGCTCTCATACAGGGAGCTGGGGATCTTGGCCAGGTCCCCAATAAGCAAGAACCTGTCTCAAAAAACACAATAAACAAAAGACCAAAAATGCTCAGGTTTTGGCCCAGTGCAAAGGCTTCAGTCCCCAGTATGGGCCAGGGGGAAGACTGTTATTTGTAGAATTCTTTCACCAGCCTGAATTGCATGCTCTTAAGGGTAAGTAATACCCTCCTGCTTCACAGCAGAGGAAAGTGACATGAAGCGCTAGGGTGGCTTGTCTGTATCACAGTTGGGACTAGAATCTAGGTGCCATTCCTTCTAGACTAGAGCTTTTCCCTTTGTAAAAAAATAGCTGGGCGTGGTGGCTCAAGCCTGTAATCCCAGCACTCGGGAGGCTGAGGCAGGAGGATCATTGTGAATTCGAGACCAGCCTGTGCTACAAAGTGAGCTCAAGGCCAGCCTGAACTGCACAGTGAGACCCTGTTTCAAAAAGACAAAAAACCAAACAAATAAACAAAAAAACCAATGCACTGAATGTTTGGCTCTGGTTGTAGGACAGTTTCTGCTCGGTTTGTGTGTTTGAAAATCATTCAGTAGCAATATATATGTACTCCTAACTGTGCCCCTGCGTAGTTTGCATGCAGAGTGACCGTGCACCCCAGGAAATCTGTAGTGGGATTCTCATTCTCAGGCCCCAGAGAGCTTGTGTGACCCAGCCACCAGCAGGGCAGAGACGAAGTGACAATGTGCTTGTCAGGACCGGACGGAAAGGTCCTGGGCTCCGTCTCTCTAGCCAGAATTCAATGCAGTTTTTTAGCTTTGTTTTTTTGAGACTGGGTTTTGCTATGTAGCCCAGGCGGGACTCGGATTCACAGTGACCCTGCTGCCCCTCGAGAGCTGGGATCACAGGCATGCGCCACCACACCTGGCTTCCCAAGTAACTTCTGAAAGCTTCTTTCAGCTTTCGGTAATAACCAGCCTGCGCCAGAAGCTGCACTGCATGCGTGGCCTCACGTACAGGCACAATCACCCTCTCTGATGGATGAGGGTCCTGAGGTTCAAAAGATTAGGGTCCTTCGCAAGAGCCTCAGCAGAGGATGGGAGAGCAGTTTCCAGTTCCATATAGAGGACACTCCTCAGAGGGCAGAAAACGTCGCCTCTATTCTGATTTATATTTATCTCATACTTTAAACATTTCTAGGGATATAGCTCAGTGGTAGATGCTTGCCTAGCATGCATAAGGCCCAGGATTTCATCCTCAGCACCACAATGAATGAAAAAATGAATGAATGAAAAAGCCGATGGTAGTACATACCTATAATCCCAGTACTTGGGAGGCTGAGACAGGAAGATCCCTATGTAGCCTGGTTACATAGCGAGATGCTGTCTCAAAAAAACCCAATCCAACCCGAACCAAACCAAACAAAAAAATCACAAGTAAAAATTCAACTAGACAACTAGAGTGAATATGTTGCCATGCATGGTGGCTCACACCTGTAATCCCAGCACTCATGAGGCTGAGGCAGGAGGATCACTGTGAGTTCACTTTGGGCTACAAAGTGAGCTCAAGTCCAGCCTGAACTGCACAGAGAGACCCTGTCTCACAAAGACAGAAAAAGGGGCGTGGCATAGAATGAATATGTTGTTTTGTCAAGGAAAGGCAAATTGCTAGGTTAAAAAAAAAAAAAAGCAAAAATGATAAAGAAATAAGCCTGTACTTATGTATGAAACATGATGTACTAACTAACCTATCTTCCTAAGACAGTCATTTTCAAGTCACAAGTCATAGGATCAAGTCATAGTTTCCATCGAAAACAGACGAAGAGCTAGTCTAGAAAATGCTAGTGGCAAAGAAAGGGAATTTCAGCAAAAAGAAGGATTAGATTTGGCCACTGGGTGTCAATCTTGATCCATATTCACAGAAAATTAGGGAAAGCAAATATCACAAGACTCCAGTTCTTGCTGGGTGTGGTGGTGCATGCCTGTGATCCCAGCTTTCGGGAGGCTGAGGCAGGAGGATCGTTGGGAGTTCGAGACCAACTTGGGCTACAAAGTGAACTCAAGGCCAGCCTGAACTGCATAGTGAGACCCTGTCTCAAAACACACACACACACACACACACACACACACACACACACACACACACACAAGACTCCAGTTCTTCTTCTTAACCCTGTCTCCAGAGAATTTGAAGAGTGAGTTCATTTAATAAGTATGGGGAGCACAGTTAGGGAAAGATCTTTGTGGGTTCTCTTCACCACCAGGAATGTTTAATCTTCAGAAATTGGAGGAGGATGACCTTAAATAGCTACCAAAGCAGCCTGTTTTGCAAAATCAGACTGATATTTTAACTTTTTTAAAAACATTTGTACCTCTAAAGTCTTCCTGAACCCAGCTCCATCAGCTATGTAAGGCATCACTGGACAATTCCGCTTCTGTCAGAGACTGTAAAATTTCGATGTCCCATAAGTCACACACTAGTCTTAAAATTTCAGCTCTCTAGTGATGTGGCGTATTGTAGCCTGTGATTCCTTTTTTTTTGAGACAGGGTCTTGCTATGTAGTTCAGGCTGGGATTGAAGTTACTATGTAGCCCAAGCAAGCTTCAAACTAGTAGCAATCCTCCTGCCTCAGCCTCCCCTCTGCTGGCATCACAGGTATGCCCCACTACTCCCGGCTCACCTCTCTTTTTTATGCAGAAATGGTAAACTTGGCATTCTGAAACTTTCTTTCTATACTTAGTAACGTATTTTGGACATCTCTTTGTATCCATTAATATAGATTTGTTTCGTTCTGAATCAAAATGGTACTGTTTAAAAGATAACGACTGGGCTTTGATGTTCTCACCTTTGAGGATTTTTAAACCAGCACCAATGACAACCCGCATTCGCTTGGTCATGCGGTCCAGATCAGAGGAAATGGAACGCAGGAAGTTGGCCAACCTCACCTCTGCCAGGCTGTGGGTCTTTGATCCCCGCCCCCTCCTCCTCCTGCCAAACCCCTCTGACAGTCCCAGACAGGCCTCTGACTTGTTTATCTAAAATCTGCTGATAAATCCCTTGGAAGCTGGTAGTCCACTTAAACCAAACCTCTCTGTATCCTGGCTCCCAAGACACACAGTAGGATGGTCAGGTCCTGAAAGAAACCATTCTATAAAATTAGATAAGGATGGATACCTGGAAATAAACATTTTATTTATTTATTTATTTTTGGGACAGGGTCTTGCTATGTAGTCCAGGCTGGTGTAGAACTCCTGGCAATCCTTCTGCCTCAGCCTCCTGAGAGCTGGGATTGCTGGTATGCACCACCATACCTGGCTGCCGATAAACTCAGGAGATGGAGGCGGGATGATCAAAGTGAGTTTGAGACCAGCCTGGGTTACAGAGTGAGTTCACCACAAGTCTGGACTATGTAACCAGGCCCCGTCTAAAAACAAAACAATAAAACTCTCATTTGGTGAAAACAAAGTAGTTTGGTTCATTTATTTCTGAGCTACTTAACCAGGTTGACCATCTTTTCATTTTTTCAAATTTCGTAGTTTAAGAATTAAGGGCCGGGCTTGGTGGCACATGCCTGTAGTCCCAGCACTAGGGAGGCTGAGGCAGGAAGATTGTTGCGAGGTCGAGACCAGCCTGGGCTACAAAGTGAGCTCAAGGTCAGCCTGAACTGCACAGTGAGACCCTTAAAAAGACCAAAAATAAAAAGGGCTGGGGATATAGCTCAGTGGCATAAGCGCCTGCCTGGCCAGCGCAAGGTCCTGAGTTTGATTCCCGGTACCAAAAAAAAAAAAAAGAATATTGCTCTAAACTGGGCACCACTCCTGTAATCTCAGCATCCTGGGAGGGTGAGGCAGGAGGATCCTCAGGAGTTTGAGTCTAGCCTAGGCAATTTAGAGATTTAGCAAGACCCTGTCTCAAAATTAAAAATTAAAGGAAAGCTGGGCGTTGTGGTGCATGCCTGTAATCCCAGCACTTGGGAGGCTGAGGCAGGAGGATCATTGCGAGTTCGAGGCCAGCCTAGGCTACAAAGTGAGCTCAAGGTCAGCCTGAACTGCATAGTGAGACCTTGTCTCAAAAAGACAAAGATAAATAAATAAATAAAATAAAATAAAAATTAAAGGAGGGCTGGGGATGTAGTTAACTGCAAAGGCCCTGGGTTCAGTTCTTAGTACTGCCCCCACCCAAATAATTGGAAAAAAATTACTCTATGTCCCTGGGTATCGTTAATGATATCTCAGTGATGGTACCATGCCGTCCTTTTCTCTGTGCAGCATTTAGCACCTTTGGTCAGTGTAGGGCCCTTTAGAGATCCCCAGGTTCTAGGAACGGTGGCAAGCAGACCTTGGGGTGACCCCGGAGCACGGCCTGTGCGGGAGGAGAAGCTGGTGCTGCGTGTCACATGGTGTCCGATGCCCCGTGACCTGTGGCAGAAGCCGTGGCTGCCAGAGCACCCTCGTCTGTGTGACCTTCGCTGACTGCTGCTCCAAGGTCAGTGGTGGGAGTGGGGCCTTGTGCTGTGTCCTCGGGGTCAGATACTGAGAGTTTCTCCATCTGTGAAGTAAAAATGCTAAGAATGGTGCTGCTAGCAGGGTGTGGTGGCACATACTTGTCATCCCACATGTTGGGAGGCTGAGGCAGAAAGTTCAAGGCCAGCTTGGGCAATTTAGCAAGACTCAGTCTCAAAAATAAAATATATAAAAGCACTAGAGTTGCAGCTCAGTGCAAAGGCCTTGGGATTCAATTTCTCAAATTAATAAAAACAAAAAACAAAAAACAAAAAACCTTGGAGTGGTGGAGCAACCCTGTAATCTCAGCACTCAAGAGGCTGAGGCAGAAGGATCTCAAGGAGTTTGAGGCAAGCCTGGACTACATAGTGAGTTCAAGCCTACCCTGAACTGCATAGCGAGACCCTGTCTCAAAAAACAAAATAAAACCAAAACAGAATGGTGCTGCTTATCAAGGGCTTGGCACAACACCGGCCCCTAGTAAGTGCTCCATAAAATGGGGCCACTAGTATTCAGAGAGAAGGGTTAGTTGTTCTTTGTCCAGAAAAGAACCTGCTCTCCTAACTCTGACACATGAAATTCTATAACTAGAAACTTGTTTTTAAAAATCAAAATGTTGAACCTGGCATGATGGAACAGCCTGTAATTCCAGCACTCACGAGGCTGAGGCAAGAGGATCATTGTGAATTTGAGACCAGCCTGGGCTACAAAGTGAGTTTAAGGCCAACCTGAACTGCATAGTGAGACCCTGTCTCACAAAGACAAAAAAACAAAAACAAAAACCCAACAAACAAAACTCCCTCAAACACACACACACACACACACACACACACACACACACACGTGTGCATATGTATATTTCTTTTTTTATGTTTTTTTATGTGTATATTTCGAGGATTGAATTTAGGGCCTTACACATGCTAGGCAAGTACTCTACAACTGAGCTATA
>NW_004955449.1:5089863-5091258 GCF_000276665.1 Chinchilla lanigera
GAGACAGGGTCTCGCTATGCAGGTCAGGCTGGCCTTGAGCTCACTTTGTAGCCCAGGCTGGCGACAAACTCGAAACGATCCTCCTGCCTCAGCTTCCCTGGTGATGGGATTACAGGCGTGCACCACCACACCTGGCTCAAACAATATTTCTCTAGTAGCTTTCCCTTCTACTGTCAAGATTTATAAGCAGAAGTTCAAAATCCTCCCACCGTGACCTGACATGAAAAATAAAGGGGTCAGGGTATAGCTTAGAGGTAGAGCCCTTGCCTAGCATGTGTGGGGCCCCGGGTTCAAGCCCCAGGACCAAAAAGCCAAAAAAGAAACCAGAAGTGACAAAAAGAAGGTGCTAGTAAGGTGGCAGGAGCTTGTTACGACCCTATCACGAACGGAGAATTATTAGTACTACTATTATTAGTTGTTTGTTTATTTGCTTTCAACAGGGTCTCACTTTGTAGCCCAGGCTGGCCTTAAAACTCACAGCAGTCCTTCTGCCTCAACCTCCCGAGTACTGGGATTACTGGCCACTGCACCTTGCCTAGAGCACTACTTTGGACAGCGAGCGCCAACAGGCAGGAACGGGCGTCTCCGCCAGCGCACTGCCTGAGGCAGCAGATCCTCGGACCCCGCTGGCCTCGGCCAGGATTGTCAAGGCAAAAAGTGCTGGTGGAGGCTGCAAAACTTATTGGTGAAGGCCGGGGCTCCTCAAAACCCTGCAACTGCGGCTGCGCAAAGTAGATGAAGCGGTCACGTGCTGGACGACGACACCTGCTGGCCACCCGCTTCTCACTGCCTGGCGTATTTCCTGCACTGTGTGGGAAATACTGTTGAGGGCACCCCCTCCTCTTAGACAGTCACGACGCCATGGGACAGTTCACCGCATCACAGCAAGCACAGTTCAGACGCCTGCTGCGTAGTGAGGCTCGCGTGCTTCACAGCCCCGAGGCAAGAGGGTATTTTGTGTGTGTGTGTGTGTGTGTGTGTGTGTGTGTGTGTGTGTGTGTGTCTGTGTGTGAGACAGAGGGACAGAGGGGACACCTCGGGCTGGGGGTGTAGCAGGCTCTGCCACCTCGGTGTTTGTGAGTGCTGCAGGATGTCCTTACATCCCACACCTCGGCAGTCAGGCCCC
This sequence comes from Chinchilla lanigera, assembly GCF_000276665.1. Classification (NCBI taxonomy): domain Eukaryota; kingdom Metazoa; phylum Chordata; class Mammalia; order Rodentia; family Chinchillidae; genus Chinchilla; species Chinchilla lanigera. Next base: position 5,090,990 of record NW_004955449.1, read on the forward strand.
ATGGGACTGTCCCACTCTCTGCAGTGTGTAAGGTGACTCACAAGTTCTACACTGGGGCCCAGAGCTGGGCTCCCAGGACTGTCAACCCAAGGCACAGAAAGGAAAACAAGCCAGGTGTGGTGGTGCACACGCCTGTAATCCCAGCACACAGAAGGCTAAGGCAGGAGGATCGTTGCAAGTTCGAGACCAGCTTGGGCTACAAAGTGAGCTCAAGGCCAGCCTGAGCTGCCTAGCTAGACTTTGTCTCAAAAAAGACAAAAAGACAAAAA
>NW_004955449.1:5092513-5102686 GCF_000276665.1 Chinchilla lanigera
GATCCTCCTGCCTCAGCCTCCCAAGTGCTGGGATTACTAGTGTGCGCCACCACGCCTGGCTTTGTTTTGAGACAGAGTCTTGCTATGTAGTCCAGACTTGGGCTTGAACTCACTGTGGAGCCAGGCTGGCTTTGAACTCATGGCAATCCTCTTGCTTCAGCCTCCGGAGTGCTGGGATTATAGGTGTGTGCCACCATACTAGGCTAGCTATTTAAAGAAATTCTGACAGCTCACCATATAAAGCTTTGCTTTTTTCCCTTTTACGTATAGAATTGCTCAAACACTCTTCTGGAGTGTACTGGGAATTCCTTCCATTTCACCTTCTCTTTTCCGACTGGAATGAAAACAATATTATAATTTTTAACAGAGAGGTTAATTTTAAGCATGAAACGTGCCCTCCTAAGGTAGTGGAAACATTCAGAAGTGGAAGAGAACTTGCCAACATTTTTATTTGGTCCGTATAATCATTCCCCTGCCTTTTGCTCCCTAAGGTGAGCAAGAACTTCTAGGTCTCAGTTCTGAGAATCTTAAAACAAACCAAAGACACCTAGACAGACAGATAATACGAGGCAGATATTCAAAGAGCAAATACTTGCTGTTTAAAATTCAGGTTTCCCTGGGTGTAGTGAAGCACATTCCAGCAGTCAGAAGGCTGAGGCAGGAGGAATACTGCCGGTTTGAGAACAGCCTGGGCTACGTAGTGAGAGTCTGTCACAAACAAACAAGCAAACATCAAAAATAAATTAAAGTCTGGTTTTATAAAATCTTTGCTGTGTATTTTAACATTTCCTGCTCATGGTCTGCTCAGTACATGTCAAACTCCAATTTAGGCAACACAAAATGACGACTCAAAGCTGCTTTCAGGAGGAAAGGGTCTGATTGTTCTTAATTCTAGAATAAATCTTTGTATTAGACATAAACTCAAAGGGATAATGAGCCTCTAAAACTTTTTTATTCTTCATTTGCACTCTTTTGGTCTTTCAGTGTACATTTCTTTCTTTCTTTTTTTCTTTTAACCGGGAATCGAACTCACGACCTTGCGCTTGCCAGGCAGGCGCTGTGCCACTGAGCTATATCCCCGGCCAATGTACATTTTTTGACAGCCATAACTTCACAAATGCAGTGAGGTGGCCACAATAATTCACGACGCAGAGCTTTAAAGACACTGTGGTCCAAAGCCTTGTATCTTGCAGTGATTCAGGTGTGCCCATGTTCACAGCAGCGCAGCTCCTAACAGCTAAATCTTGGACACAGCCGCTGTGTCCATCAACAAACGAATGGATAAAGGAATGCGGCATTTATACACAATGGAGCACTACCCTGCCATAAAGAAGGATAAACGCAGGTCATTTGTTGGAAAATGCATGCACCTGGAGACCAGAGTGTAAGTGAAATAAATCAGACACACCAGCTTAAATTTTTTTTTTTTTTTTGGGTACCAGGAATCGAACTCAGGACCTTGTGCTTGCCAGGCAGGCGCTTATGCCATTGAGCTATATCCCCAGCCCCATCAGCTTAAATATTGCATGGTTTCTTTCAGGTGAGCCACCCAAAATATAAATAAAGGGTGAAATAAAGGGTAATAGGAAACAGGAAGATGGATCTTTTGCAAATACGAAGAGCACCAAAAAAATGAGGGTGGGGAGAGGGAGAGGAAGGAGCCAGAATTAAGATGAGTTCTGTGCGTGTGGGGTCCTCCCCAAGAATGTAGTCGTTGTGTGCTGCACACATGGACTAATTTAAAGACCTGTATGTAGCTGAGGGGAGAAAGCTAGCAGAGACGAATGGAAGCGCTATAGTTACTAACGTTAGATGGGATAAATAAGATCAAGAGACAAATACTGGCTCGGCACTTGTGTTGAGGCCCAGAGGTCAAATAACAAATCTCTCTTCCACCGAACGATACTGGGAAACCTCCCTTCGAAATCGTGCGCTTAGCACATCCATTGAATAGATTCCGGTGCTGGCACTGCGCTCCTACGCCCTGGCTCCATCCGCATTCCTGCCCTATCTCTAGTTCAGAGATCTGAGAGCCAGCGTTAAAGAGAGATTTGAGAAAATAGGAATTTTCCCCCTTGTTGCTGTAACTCAACCTGAGGGCTTTCATTTAAATTGTCATTCCTGGGGGAAAAACAAAAATCTACCTCCAATCCTGATAATGCTCCAATCCAGATAAGACAGCTTGTGCTTTAAGGGAGTGAGTTGATTTGGATTTAGCTTTAAGCTATGTAGTGAATTTGCTGTCAGAGGAGATACGCATAAACTTCATAAACCGCATAAGAGCTGCATTCCCAATAACTGTCGCAGCTAGTCCTGTCACCAAGAAGATCTTACATGAGATCCTCAAAGGGTGTCTTCCATGGTGTTTGTAACGTGAGACTCCGATTAGTTAATGAGCTGCCCTTTTTCCCTACTGAGGGCTTGTGGACATTGCCCTTTCTTTCAGTCTGTTCTGCTGTCTAGAAATTCATTTACTTGTATTTAAACCCACCAGTACCTATCGGAAACCAAAAGATAAGAATATTTAAAAAAAAAAAAAAAGAATATTGTTTGAATCTTCTGTTTCCTTCCCAACCATGGATCACATAGTTCAGCTACCCAGTACCGTCCCACATGCAGCCTTTTTTTTTTAAAGCATATTTTTTTTAAAAAGTGGTGGTGCCTGCCCACAATTCCAGCACTCTGAAGCCGAGGCAGGAAGATTGCAAGTTCAAACCCAACCTGGGCAATTTAGCTAGATCTTGTCTCAACACAGGCAATAAAAAAGGGCTGGGGATACAGCTCAGTGCAAGGCCTTGGGTTTCATCTCTAGAACTGCAGAAACAAAATAACAATCAAAAGTGTATTCTAATATGTGGTGAGGTGATTCTCATAAAAACACACATTTCTGTCCCTTGTACGAAGTCAGGGAGTCCTTGAAATAACTTCTCCAAGGACAATAACTTGCTAATGTTGAGTAATAGCCAAGTTATACAGTAGAACAATGTGCGTTTTTTAAGAAAGGGACCCATGTTAACTCATTCGCGTCACCAACTGGTGCCTGTAAGCCTGTGTATCTGATTCCTGCAGGAGGCAGGGGCCGGGCTGGGCGAGATAAGACAGGACAGCAAAAGATGCCTGTTGTTCAGGAAGCCAGCAAGGCCCCAGCAGTGCCTCCCGGTCAGGAATCTAGACTTTGGAGCAGGCAGACCTGGGCTCCAGCCCGGGGAAACCTGGGGAAAATTTCATAAATGTTCTTAAGTTGCGTTCTCTCACGTAAGGGAAGCCAGTATCAGGTTCCTGGGAGGGGTGATGTGAAGGGCATCAGAGATTATTTATTGGACACAAAGTTTCTTTTCTTTAATCAGATTTTATTTGGATAAAAAGTTTCATGAATGAAGAAACCCTCTAATGACTTGTAGGAACTTTTGTACAGAACACTTACTGAAAATTTTTTTTTTTTTTTTGTCTCTTTGAGACAGGGTCTCGCTATGCAGTTCAGGCTGGCCTTGAGCTCACTTTGTAGCCCAAGCTGGTCTCAAACTCGCAACAATCCTCCTGCCTCAGCCTCCCGAGAGCTGGGATTACAGGCGTGCACCACCATGCCCAGTGGCTTGACATTTTGACAGGGAGTTGCATATGCACATTTTAGACCTTCATTGAAATGCTGTCTTTGGTATTGGATTAACAGTAATCAAAGAAAACCCCCCAAAAACCAAAAAACAGTAATCGAGTAATCCAAGATGGTCCCCCTTAATCTGGGAGTCAGATTTTTAAACCACTTCTTTGATATAATTCTTCCAGAAGGGTCATGGTGACAGCTTTAGCTTCAGTCCAAATAGAATACAACTTCTCGTAGGGCTTGGTCAGGTGTCTGCATTCACTATCTCTGCTTGGAAGTCACGTTGACTTTGGAAGTCCTTCCTGGGGTGGATAATAAGACAAATATTTTTTAAAAACCAAACCACAGGGAAGGACTAAGAACTTGTGTGTATGAGCAAGAACAAGATTAAATCCATTTTCTTGGAATGGAAAAAAGGACTTGACCTAGAAAACCCTTTTATAGATACGTATTTCAAAGATGAAACCCGTAACAGAGCCAACAGGAGTCTTATAATAATTAAAACTCAATCCGCTTCAAATCCTTCCTGTAACTGTTCTGTCTGCACAGGTCTGCAGGGTGTTAATATTGTTTAAGCAAAGCACCTTCGGGCTCAGTGTTCTGTACTTGACACTCATTAGAATCACCAGGAAGATCTTTTTTTTTTTTGGTTTTAATCCAGGATCTCCCTATGTTCTCTAGGCCAATCTTGAAGTCACTATGTAGGCTGGCCTCAAACTCGTGGTGATCCTCCTGCTTCAGCCTCTCGAGTGCTGGGATTACAAGCGTGTGCTACCATGCCAGGCTAAGATTTTTCTTTTATATTTTATTTCTTTATTACTATAGCCTTGCAGTACACAATGATTATATTTACTATGAGGAATTTGTACATGTACATAATACATCAGAGTTCTTTTTTTTTTTTATGTCCTCCCTGCTCTCTCCGACTCTCTCCCCCTTCCCATTTGCAAGATTTTATTTATTTATTTATTTTGTTTTTTTGGAGACAGTTTCTCACTATGCAGTTCTGGCTACCTTCAGTTCACTTTGTAGCCTGGTCTTGAACTCGCAAGGATCCTCCTGCCTCAGCCTCCCCAGAGCTGGGATTACAGGCGAGTGCCACCACGCCTGGCTTGCAAGATTTTAGAAATGAGTACTGCCTCAGCCTGATTCCCAGAGATTCCCATTTGATGGGTCTTGGTGGAGGGCTGGCTCCACCATGAGTGGTTCCTCCAGCACCACTTGCTGGCCCTGGGAGTTGGTGTGGGAGGGAAGTGAAGTCTCCAAAGAGCAGAGGCCTGGCCTACGTCTTTCCCTTCCCCTGCCATTCCTAGAGCTGCTCTTGCTGGTGCAGTGAAATGAGCCTTCTGTTGCACGCAGAGGAGGGGAGATAACGTTGGTCTAATGGTTGCCATTCCAGCAAGAGAAGGAAAGTTCATGCTAACCATGTGGGGAAGTATCTATGACGGGAATATTTGAGGAATATTTTAAATTCATGGAGATATGGGCATGAGGGTGAGTGCCTGTAATACCGGCACTTGGGAAGCTGAGGCAGGAGGATCACTGGGAGTTCAGGATAAGCTTAGGCTACAGTGTGAGTTGAAGGTCACCTGGAATAAGGAGACCCTGTCTCAAAAAAAAACCCCAAAACCTAAACAAACAAAACCCCCAAAGGTATAGTTCACATGGTATATCTCGTTTTACCATACAAATAACTGTTCTGGTTTCTTTCGAGATAAGGTCTTGCAACTTACAGGCATGCGCCACCACCCCCGGCTCCTTTCTGGAATTCCAGTTTGCAAGGTCAGTCAACAATCCAGGGGAAGTCTTGCACAAAGCTGGCCCGGCAGACGTGACAGGGAGGTGGAGCTTTACCCCTGGGGTTCACCATGCTCAATGTGCTTCGCCAGCACCTGGTGCCCTGCCCTGGTCCCTCGATGCTGCGGGGACAGAAGTGTCGGTTGCCATGGTCACCTGTAACTTCTGCAGGTTCAGGGTGGAGAGTCCTGCTGCTGGTCCCCAGGCCCTGTGGCCCTCCGGCACCCTCTTAACACCAGGGCAGTGTGGGAGTGAGCCCGGGCCCACAGAGCGTTGCCCGCCCTGCTGTGTGGAGCGTTGGTCCGCTTCTCAGATTGGACGTCCCGAGAGTCCAGGGGAACCTTCCTTTGCTTGATGCATAGGAGCCTTGACATCAGGTTCTGGGCAGTGCTCAGCTTTCCCAAAAGAAAGTTTAGGAAACACCAAAAGTGCCATTATGCTTTCTGGGGCAAAGGAGCCCCAATTGCAGAACACAAAGACCTGTTGTTTTGAGGGACTGGTGGTGGTTTTGTTTTGTTTCTTTGAGACACTGTCTCACGACATGTATTCCAGGCTGGCCTTGAACTCACTGTGACCCCCCTGCCTCAGCCTCCGGAGCGCTGGGATTACAGGCGTACACCACCATGTCCAGCTCCTGGCTGTATTTCTTAACTGGGCAAAGGGAAATAACATTTTGTTGATGTGTCCATAGCAGCTCCAAAAACATCACTTGATTATCTGTAACCCCCTCAGACCCAGCGCTGGAAGGCATTCATAGTGAGCAGCGCTTCTTCAGAACAGGCTTTTCCCTTCATTAGGATCAACCTACTGACACAGTGGATGTTTATTTGACTCTTCGTAAGTCTTTTACTTTTTAAGAAAGGCACACTCATTAAAGGGGTTTGAAATTAGACACCACATTAAGTCTTTAATAAGGAAGTCTGAAAACCAAGCTGGGCGTGGTGGCACACGCCTGTAATCCCAGCACTCGGGAGGCTGAGGCAGGAGGATCTTTGTGAGTTCAGGACCTGGGCTGTAAAGTAAGCTCGAGGCCAGCCTGAACTGCATAGGAAGACCCTGCCTCAAAAAGACAAAAAAAAAAATAAATACAAAAAACTTAATCTTTACAATGGAGTGGGTGGGTGGAACCCACAGCCTCATGTGTGATAAGTGAGTGCTCAAATCACTGAGCTCTACGCCCACAGACCATACCTCAGTCTTCAAAAAAAATATTGTTTATTAGCACATGTTTGCAGTACATGAGGATTACACTCACTGTGGGGAATTGGTTCATGTACATAACACATCTTAATTCTTTTATTTCCCCTCCCTCTCCTCCATCTCCCCCTCCTCTCCTTCACATTTGCAGAAGACTTACATCCATGTGTCCCATTATCTGTCTTTTATTTTGCTCTTTATTTATATCTTGGTTTTCTCATGTAAGAGAAGCCATGTACTATTTATGTCTGATTTATTTTACTTCATGCTATGTTTTTTTTTCTGTCTTTTTGAGACAGGGTCTCGCTATGCAGTTCAGGCTGGCCTTGAGCTCACTTATGTAGCCCAGGCTGGTCTTGAACTCACAACGATCTTCCTGCCTCAGCCTTCCGAGTGCTGGGATTACAGGTGTGTGCCACCACGCCCGGCTTTACATCATTTTATGGTCTCAAGGTACATCCATTTTCTTACAAATTACTCAAGTTCTGTATGGCAGAGTAGTATGCCATCATGTGTAAATATTACTTTTTTTGTCCACTCATCCCCTGATGGGCATATAAGCTGCTTCCAAGATTTGACTACCATGAGGTGTGCTGCTATGAACATGGGTGTACATGTATCCTGTGATACAATGTCTGCAACTCTTTTGGGAATAAAAGGGGAATAGCTGGACTGAATGGAATTCCTAGTGTCAGTGTTTTGAGGAATCACATCGATCTCTTAGTGGTTGTACTAGTTTACACTCCCACCAACAATGTGGAAGGGTTCCTTTTCCCACAGCCTTGCCAGCACTTGATACTATTTGATTTTTTGATAATGACCATTCTTTCTGGGGTGAGATGGAATCTCTGCAAAATCTCAGTCTTTAATGAAGCTCCCCCAGGAGAGTTCATGGACAGTTCTTCGATCAGCTCCCCTGACTTCCCTATTCATTTTGTTTTTATGAGACTTCTTGAGCATTAGCAGTTACTTGTCTTTATCACTATTTTTTTTTTTTTGAGGCATGGTCTCTCTATATAATCTAGGCTGGCCTTGAACTCCCTCTATGTAGCCCAGGTTGGCCTCAAACTCTGGTGGTCCTCCTGCCTCAGCCTTCCAAGTGCTAGGATTACAGGAGTGCCCCACCATGCCCAGCCACTATTCTTATTTTAACAGTCACATGTCTGGTTCTTGAGTCAGAGGAGTGTCAGTGTGGTCAGTAAGGATTTATGGATCTTTAGGGACCTTTTGGTGACCTAAGGGCATCTATGGGTCTGCTCTCAGCTGTGCAGACCTTAGCCATAAATATAATACAGTTCAGCCTGAACTACATAGTGAGACCTGATCTCAGCCAACCAACTAACCAGTCAACCATTCAACCAACCAACCAGTTAACCAAGCAACCAATCAGTTAACCAACCAACCAACCACCAATCAACCAATTAAAGATAATACAGTTCAGGCAGTCTCTAGCATAGTTATCCAGGAGTAGATTGATACCTCTAATAATAGAGTTCTAGCTTGTCTAATCCTCCTTGTAACTGAAAAGAACAGGCCTTTGTGGGGCGAAGTTATTGTGATCCACAAAGGACTTGGTGGGCTCAGTGAAGGTTGAATGCACACAGAAGTGGAAGTTTCTGCTCTGTGGTGGGAACTATTGGGTCATTAATAGAATGAATCCTCAGTCTCCCCCACCCCGGGGCAGGAAGCACAAAGTGAGTATCATGATTTTCTATAGGACTTCTACATTCGGGCCTTCTCTAATAGTAGTGAAAACAGCTGACCCTGAATACTAACCTCACAAAAGCCCTGTTGTAGCTGAAGCACTAATTTCATTTTATTTAATTAATTTATTTTGTTTATTTATTTATTTGTTTTGAGGCAGGGTCTCGCTACATAGTTCAGGCTGGCCTTGAACTCACTGTGTAGCCCAGGCTGGCCTCAAACTCATGGCAATCCTCCTGCCTCAGCCTCCTGAGTGCTGGGATTACAGGCCTGCGCCACCACGCCTGACTCTGAAGCACTAATTTTGGTCCCCTATTGTGGATGAAACTCCTAAGTCACAGGGAGGTCACAAGCCTGGGTTTTGCCGCCGTTCACAGGTTGAAGAAGAGAACTGGGACTGAATTCAGGTCGTGTAGCTCCTAACGGTGCCCCGAAGCTGCGGGGTGGAGCGGGCACTGGTTGGACACAAGCCCTCGGCCCTAGGCCTGCTCCTGGGGCCCCACAGGCCGACGTGCCCGCGATCCCTGCACCCTTCGTGTGTACGAAGGCAGCAGCCAGGGCTAAACATTGCCTTTTCTATCTCCCTTCACGGTTTACCGAGTAAAACAGTTACCCTAATCGGCTCAGGGTCCAAGGGTTGGAACTTGGCTTTTTTCCTAAGAGATGATTTTCTAACTAAGAAAACAACTAGGCAAAAGGGTAAAAAACTGACGACTCAGTGACCGTCAAGGCGGGAGGGCTCACGCCCTTTGGACCAGCGACACAGGCGGCTGGGGACCCGCGCGCCTTGTTTGGGGCATTTTAAGCCACCGGAAGTGCAGATGCAGACTCGATGTATTAAAATAAACCATAAGTTTTTGAAAGAGCTGGAGAGTTATTGGTGTTAATTCTTTAAATGTGTGGTAGAATTCACAAGTGAAGCCATGTGATTCAGGAATGTTTCTTGGCTGGGAGGTTTTAAATAATCAAGTCAGTTTCTTTACTCGTTATAAGTTTATCCAGGTTTTGTATTTTTTTTTTTTTTTTCCTGAGTCAGTTTCAGTAGCCTGTGTGCTTCCAGGAATTTGTTTCATTCATTGCTTTTTTTTTTCTGAGACAGTCTTGCTGTGTAGCTCAGGCTGGCCTCAACTCATGGTGACCCTCCTGCCTCAGTCTCCCAGCGCTGGGTTTATAGGCAGGTGCCACGGCGTCTGGCTTCATTCACTGTATTTTACTTTTTCCATACGTAGGACACCAGATTTAGCTGCAAGCTAAATGGTCTCAAACTCCTGGGCTCAAGTGATCCTCTTGTCTCATCCTTCAGGGAGCTGGGACTATAGGGGTGTTCCACTACACCCATTTTGAGCATAATGTATAAAAGCCATTACTTTAGGATTCTTAAAAGTCTTCCATAAAAAAATAATCTTGGGGGCTGGGGATTTAGCTCAGTGGCACAGCGCGTGCCTGGCAAGAGCAAGGTCGTGAGTTCGATTCCCGGTACCACACACACACACACACACACACAACCCCAGAACAAACCCAAAAACAACCCCAAAACAAAAATAATCTTGAAAAATATTCCCTACTGTAGGGGAATTTTTGACTAAGAATATGTCAAAAACATAAATATTTACAGTGTCTCTAGGTTACCCACTTAGATGCCAATTTCTCGTTTTTTTATGATCTGCTAAGTACCCAGTAAGAAGTTTTATTGATGAAATTTTTTTATTTAATCCATAGCTTTGGTCTCCAAAGACATTGAAGATATGGATTTTTGTATAAATATGTGAGAAGGAGATTCTGAGGTAGACAAAAATATTGATCGCATAAAGTTGTCAAGAACTGTAATGTACTAAATAAATGATTGTTATTATATTCTTCCTTCCTCATTGTCA
>NW_004955449.1:5104246-5105527 GCF_000276665.1 Chinchilla lanigera
ATTTGGTATTTCATTTTGGGGATTCTAAGTTTTTTTTGAGGTATTAGTCCTCTCTCTGAGGAGTGGCTGGCAACATTTTTGTTCCATTCTGTAGGTTATCTTTTCACTCTGTTGTTTCCTGTGCAGGAGCTTTTCAATTTGATTTCTTCCCATGCATTGATTCTTGCTATTATCTCTTGTGCAATTGGATTTCTATTCAGAAAGCCCTTGCCTATTCCTGTCTTCAAGAGTTTTACTCATTTTGTCTTCTGGCAGATTAAATGTTCCACTTTAACATTTAGATCTTTTTATTGATTAAGTTTATTGGTACATTTTAAATACACATAGTGATCAGTTTCATCCTAGGGACTTTGCATCTGTACCCAACTTACCTTGATTCTTATTTTTCCCATTTCCTTATCCTTCCTTCAATCCCGCTTTCCCTCCTTATTAGGAAAGTTTTGTTTCCATTTTTACTTCTTTTCTTGTTTCTTTTCTTTTCACCTCCTTCATTTCCCCTCTCCCTTACTAGTTCTCCTTCCCAATGGAGCATTTTTATCTCAACCTGATAAAAGCCATCTATGATAAACCAACAGCCAACATCATACTAAATGAACAAAAGCTGAAAGCTTTCACTCTAAAATCAGGAACAAGAGAAGGAAGTCCCCTATCACCACTCCTATTCAATACAGTTCTGCAAACATTAGCCAGAGCAATTAGACAAGAGAAAGAAATAAAAGGGATAACAGTAGGAAAGAAAGCTGGGTGTGGTGGTGCACATCCGTAATTCCAGCACTGGGGAGGCTGAGGCAGGAAGATTGTTGTGAATTCTGAGACCAACTGGGCTACAAAGTAAGCTCAAGGCCAGTCTGAACTGTATAGGGAGACCTTTTCTCAAATAAAAGACCAAAAAAAAGAAGGGAAAGGAAGAAGGCCAATTAACATTATTTGCAGATGACATGATACTCTACACTGAAGACCCCAAAAACTCCACAGAAAGACTTTGAGATTTAATAACCAAATTTAGTCACATAGCTGGATACAAAATCAACACTCAAAAATCAGTAGCACTGGCTCGGTGTGGTGGCACACACCTGTAATCCCAGTACTCAGGAGGCTGAGGTAGGAGAATTGCCATGAGTTTGAGGCCAGACTTGGCTATATAATTGAGTTCAAGACCAGCCTGAACTACATAGTGAGACCCTATCTTTAAAAGAAAGAAAATAACCTGGCATGGTGGCACACGCCTGTAATCCTAGTACTCAGGAGGCTGAGGCAGGAGGATCGTTGTGAGTTTGAGAC
>NW_004955449.1:5106277-5108001 GCF_000276665.1 Chinchilla lanigera
CTGGCCTTGAACTCGCAATGATCCTCCTGCCTTAGCCTCCCGAGTGCTGGGATTACAGGTGTGAGCCACCATACCTGGCTAGGTAGATCTCTTGAAGACACTGTTATAGTCAAAGACTTTATGAACAAAATCTGGGTTGCATAGGAAATATCACAAAGAATCAATAACTGGGGTCTTATTAAAAGCTTTTGCACAGCAAGGAAAACCACTAACAGAATGAAGAGACAACCCACTGAGTCAGGAGAAGTTTTTGCTAGCTGTGCCTCAGACAAGGGACTAATATCTAGAACATATAAAGAACTCAAAAAATTACCCTCCCCGAAATTAAAAGACCAGATCCAAAAAAGGGCATCTGAAATAGACACTTCTCAGATAAAGAAATAGAAACAGCAAAAATATATATGAAAAAATATTCAATATCACTGGTCACTCTAGAGATGCAAATTAAAACAACACTGAGATCCCATCTCACCCCAGAAAGAATGGCTTTTATCAGGAAATCAACCAGTAACAAATACTGGCGATGCTTTGGGGGGAAAAGGAACTTTTTTTACTGTTGGTAAGAGTGCAGACTGGTGAAACCACTGTGGAAATCAGTGTGGATTCCCCAAAAAACTAAAACTAGAGGTCCCATTTGATCCAGCTATTCCCCTTCTTGATATCTTCCCCAAATAATTAAAAAATCATACCACAGCCATATATACACACCCTTGGTTATAGTGGTACAACCTGTAGTAGTTAAATCTTGAAATAGCCCAAATGCCCATCAACCAATGGCTGCATAAAGAAAATGTAGTTCTTTTATACAATAGAGTACTGCTCAGCCATAAATAAGGAAAAGCTTGAGACATTCCTAGCTAACTGGATGCAAGGGTTTCACTATGCATTTCAGGCCCTAATTTGAGACCATATTAAGTGAAATAAATTGGACACACGTGTAAACACTGCATCGTTTCTCTAATGTGAGAAATCTAGGGTGTAAATAAGGACCAAAATATATAACAGATATTATGAAATGGGAAGAAAATGTTCAAGTGGGAAGGGGAAGTAGAGGAGGAGGAGAGAAGGAAGGGAAAAGGGAAAAATGATGCGAAAAGAAGCAAAAAATGGAAACAAAGGAAGGGGAAGAGGGGCTGAAGGGAAGGGAGAGGGGTGGGGGAAAAAGAATCAAGTTCTGTCATGTACAGGTACAAATTTCCTATGATGAATGTGCTTATTATGGATATCTACAATGTACCAATAAACTTAGTAATTTAAAAAAAAAGAAGGATAAGCGTGAGATATTTCTAGGGAAGTGGATACACCTTGAGGCCCTACTCTTCTAAAAATTTTTTTGGTCTTTTTAGGACAGGGTTTCTGTATGCAGTTGAGACTGGCCTTGGACTCACTTTGTAGACCAGGCTGGTCTTGAGCTCGAAACAATCCTGCCTCAGCTTCCCAAGTGCTAGAATTACAGGCCTGCACCACCACACCTGGCTAAGGCCATACTCTTAAGTGAAATAAATTGAGCACATTCCAGGTATGGTGGCACACGCCTGTAATCCCAGCACTTGAGAGGCTGAGGCAGGAGGATTGTTGTGAGTTTGAGACCAGCCTGTGCTACAAAGTGAGCTCAAGGCCAGCCTGAAATGCATAGCGAGATCCTGTCTCAAAAAAGACAAAAAATTAAAAAAAAAAAATTGAGCACACATGTATAAATATCTCATTGTTTGTCTGGTGCAAGA
>NW_004955449.1:5108751-5114092 GCF_000276665.1 Chinchilla lanigera
AAAAAAAAAAAAAAAAAAAAAGAAAAGAAAAAGATAAATTCCAAGAAAGAAAGAAGGAAAGAAAGGAAGAAAGAAAGCAAGCAAGCAGGCCCAGGCATGGTGGTGCACACCTATAATCCCAGCACTTAGGAGGCTGAGGCAGGAGTTATAACAGCGAATTTGAGGCCTTGAAGTCCTCCTGGGCTACATAGTTCAAGGCCAGCCAAAACCACATAGTGAGATTCTACCCCAGTGGGGCTGGGGATGTAGTTCAATGGCATAAGCGCTTGCCTGGCAAGCCTGAGGTAATGAGTTCAATTCCTGGTACCAAAAAAAAAAAGAGATTCTGCCCCAAAAAACAAACAACTGGGTGTGATGGCACAAGCCTGTAACTCCAGCGCTTGGGAGAGTGAGACGGGAGGATCTCTGAGAGTTTGAGGCCCACCTGGGCTGCCTTGTGAGTTCAAGACCAGCCTGAACTACATAGCAAGAACCTCTCTCAAAACCCCCCAAAATTTATGTTTTTAAGAACAGTTTTACAGTTACACTTTAAAGCATTATATAAGGTTCCTATACTTTCAGCATATAATTCTTAACTTCCCTCACTTACCTGATTTAACCATGAAGTTAAAAGTTCTGTGCCATGGTATATATGTTCGAGTTCAAGCCATTTTGAAATACGACAAGTGAACTTCATGCAAGTTGGCAGCAGCACTGGTACTGAACATTCTGGCGGTTTCCGCTGTTTACATAACCTGTGTAGCATTGACTCCCTCCGCCAAGAGATGTTTCCTAAGAAGAGTGCTGCCATTACTTACCCTTAACATAGACAGCATGTGAGGTGACATTTTTAGAGGGCTTTCTGTGAGCTATGATACTGTAATTTTCTAAGCACCGTTCACGGGGTAGCAAAATTATGTTTATTTACTAATTCCAATCAGAAAAATAAGCCGGGAAAACTGAGGGTATTCATTAGATTTTAACTGAATGGAGCAGTTCCTTCTAGTCACAACTGTATAGAAAGGATAAAACACTAACTTAATGTGTATTCATTTTAAATCGTTCTGTATTTTTAAATTGCCAAGAAAAATAAACTGTTTTGTGTATTTGAAAAACAAACAAACAAACAAACAAAAAAACAAAAAAGAAGCAAACAAACAGGGGCTGGGGATTTAGCTCTGCGGCACAGGGCTTGCCTGGCAAGCGTAAGGTCATGAGTTTGATTCCTGGTACCGGAAGAAAAACATAAAACAACAACAAAAAACCCAAAACATTCGTTATTGTTATGAAGTCAGGGCAGTCCTAATACACATGAGGAGAAGGACAGGAGCTCACGCGGCAATACCACTGTGCTTCTGTGATCTAAGCTGAGAGCTCCACCCCCACCCCCCCAGGGCCCTCGCACTGGGCTACATCCCAGCTCTTGTAAAATAGGTTCAGTCTTTTTTTTGGTACCAGGAATCAAACTCAGGACCTTGCACTTGCCAGGCAGGTGCTTATGCTGCTGAGCTATATCCCAGGTCCTAGAGCAGGTTTTATTTTGAGTCAGGGTGTTGCTGAGCTGCTACATTCAAGCCCAGACTGGGCTTGAACTTTCCATCCTCCTGCGTCAGCCTCCCAGGGAGCTGGGATCACAGGCTTGCAGCAGCACGCCCAGTGAGAACCCGTATTGGGCTGCTGATACTTCTTTTTTATTCAGTATAATGCATCCATTGCTGAGGCCTTCTGTCCTTCTGTAAGCCAGTGTGGAAAAGAACGAGCGCTTCCCCACCCTCCCTCTTCTATTTTCATCCGGGCTGGATCCACAAGAAGGACCTTGTCATTCACGGAAAACTGAAGATACAATCCTAAAGAGGCCTTGTCAGTCACCTGGTCTTTCAAGAGCGCTGCAGTGTCATAAAACCTCACTCCAGGGGCTTTGGGGAAGCTTATCCACTTCCTTAGGAGATATGGAAAAGTCAATTTCTGCTGTCATTTATGTTGCAGGGCAAAGATCAACCAACCACCACCACCACCACCAACCCCAAAACCTAAAACAAATAAAAATAACCTAATTGGAACACAGAAAGACTCCAGTTCAACCGTCAAAATATTTGTATTTGGATTGGTTGGTGACTTTAGGAAATTATCTGAATATTCTACAGCTGGCCACGGTGCCCTATGCCTATAGTTCTAGCACTCAAAAGGCTGAGACAGGAGGATTGCTGCAATTTTTATATGTTTTTTAGAGACAGGGTCTCACTCTGTAATTCAGGCTGGCCTTAAACTCACTATGTAGCCCAGGCTGGCCTTGAACTTGCAAAGATCCTCCTGCCTCAGCATGTTGAGTGCTGGGATTATAGGCATACGCCACCGTGCCTGGCTGATTTCTTTCTTTCTTTCTTTCTTTCTTTCTTTTTTTTTTGTTACTGGGAATCGAACTCATGACCTCGCGCTTGCCGGGCAGGCGCTGTGCCGCTGAGCTATATCCCCTGCCCTGGCTGATTTCTTAAACATTCTTATGAAGAGGAAAAATAATGCTTAATGTTTGTAATCACCTGACTCTCATTTTAAGGACTGAAATGACACAGTAAGTTAGTGCCCATTTACAAATAAAGGTTTATAAAATGCAACTAAAGCTGCTGCTTCAGTGTGCTAGGCCCTACGCCTAACACCAGGCCTGTTCTGTGGTAACGCCCGGCTGAAAACTACACAACCAGGAGAGAAGCTGTCATGGTCGGGGGGTGAGGACAGAAACCCGGATGGAAACCGGCCAAGGCCCAAGCAGGGCGGCAGCGAGGCTGGGCGTGGAAAGGACCTTGTCTTCATCCACCTACTCGAAAGGCAGTGCTGGAAGGAAAGAATCTGCAGGCCTCTTTTCTAAAACCTGTTCGAAAGCGCCTCCACTTTTTCAGTTTGAAAAACAGCAAGGATTCTGCTCATACAGAGTTACGAAAACAGCGAGCCAGTCTGAAAGAACAGTTTTTCACCACCAGTAACCCTAATGTGAAGTGAAATGAATCAGACATGAGCTTCAATACCAGTCTCTCTTATATGAGAAACTCAAAATGTAAATAAAGAGCGGGACAAAAGATAAATAATGGGAAACAGGGAGAGCGATCTCTTGTGAAAGGGAGGGGACCAAGAGATGGAGGAGGGGGTGAGGAAAGAGCGAGGCTGTGTCATGCACACGCACAGCTCCCCTGAGGAGCTGATCATTATGGGCCGCAAATATTTGCCAATAAATACAAAAACAAAACACATCTCCAAAACAGTGGGGCATTTTGTAAACGTTAGGCAAAACATCTTATGCTTTCAATTGAAAAATCAGAATTTTGGAAAACTTGTAAATGTCACTTGGATCTTGACAGGTAGTAAAGTTTTTTGATGGGTTTGGTGGTAATATTAACAAATGCTATTTTTAAAATATTCTATAGTGAAAGAAGAATTGAATAACGGTGAATAAGTATTTTCTTTTTCTTTTTTTTTCGAGATAGGTCTGGCTGACAGGCATGGTGGCGCATGCCTGTAATCTCAGCACTGGGGAAGTTGAGGCAGGAGGATCGTTGCAAGTTCAAGACCAACCTGGGCTACAATGTGAGCTCGAGGTCAGCCTGGACTGCATAGCAAGACCTTGTCTCAAAAAAAAGAGATAGTTCTGGCTATGTAGCCCAAGCTGGCCTTGAACTCACAGCAACCCTCCTGCCTCAGCCTCACCAGTGCTGGGATCACAGGAGTGTGTCACCATGCCCCACCCAGCAGTGAACAAATATTTTCTGAGTGAACAATGCATAATGGTAAAAAATCCACCAAAAGTAAAAGATAAAGCAGTGATTTTAAATATAATTAAGGATGAAAGTTTATTGATTCAGAGTTTACACTGCAATTAATCTTTAAGAAACTATCACATTGAGTTATGACATACTATGACAGAATAGGCAAAATGATATGATAAATATGTTAAAAAAGTAAAATATAGATTAAAGATGTTCTGTGCACAAGTCCCAACTACCCACAAAGCATGCAATCATTATGTGTCCCAAATGGGAACTAAAAGCAAAAATGAGAGTGGGGGAGGGGCCTAGAGATGAGCGAGGGAGGCAGGGGGGAGGGCAGAGGAGGAAAGAATCAAGGTATGTTAAGCATGCATGCCTACTCCCTAAGGTGAGTGGAAACATCAGGGACTGCTCACATGTACTAAAAAATTTAAAATATGGTGGGGCGTGGTGGCACACACCTATGAGGCTGAGGCAGGAGCATCACCTGGAGTTTGAGGCCATCCTGGGATACACAGTGAGTTCAAGGTCAGCCTGAATTATATAGTGAGACCCTGTCTAAAAAAAAAAAAGAATTAAAATATACAGCTGTCTAAAGGCACTGCAAGGATATCTAGCATGTGAGACCCAAACATCAAGGAAAAGAAGGAAAAATATGAAAACCTGTATTTTCCCTAAAGAACTTTGACTTTATAAGTGACATTGCACTAAGAAGTTGAATATAAAGTAGAAACTATTAAAATTAATCAGGGTGGCCTGGCATGGTTGCACACACATGTAATCCCAGCACTCGGGAGGCTGAGGCAGGAGGATCGTTGCAAGTTCGAGGCCAGCCTGGGCTGCAAAGTGAGGTCAACGCCAGCCTGAACTGCACAGCTAGACCCTGTCTCAAAAAGACAGAAAAAAAAAAAAAAATTAATCAGGGTGTTGATATCCTCATGACACAGAGGAGACCGAACTGGAGTCCAGAGCTCACCGAGGAGGGAGAGTAGGAGGAGAAGGACGAGGAGGAAGAAGGAGAGGAGCTCCCTTTCTTCCACTGAGACACCCTGGAGGGGCTGCATTCTAGCAGCAAGATGAGACTAAACTCCAGGGCTGGCTGGGCGAGGCGGTGCACGCCTGGAGTCCCAGCATTCAGGAGGCTGAGGATTGCGGGAGGATTGATGCAAGTTTGAGACCAGCCTGGGCTACACAGGGAGACCCTGTTTAAAAAAAATTTCTTTTTAAATCTAGGGCTAACAAGGCAGTGCAGGGGCAGAGAGCTTTCTTAGCAAGTGCAAGGCCATGAGTTTAATTCCCTAGCACAGAAAAAAAAAGTAAAATAAATAAAAAGCTGAATTCCAATCTTAAAACTGTTCTGATCGAATCAAAGGGTTGTTTTTATTTCAATTGCTTGAAGAAAAGGAAATCTTCCTTGGAGAAGATATCATTTTTCCTAGTATACACAGTTTTTCATGTCCAATATAAATTATTCAATTAAAAATTTCCAGGCAACAATTTTTTTTCCGGCAACAGTTTTTTTTTTTTTTTGGTACTGGGGATTGAACTCAGGACCTTGTGCTTGCCAGGCAGGCACTTGTGCCACTGAGCTACATCCCCAGCCCCCA
>NW_004955449.1:5115052-5117297 GCF_000276665.1 Chinchilla lanigera
GCCTCTGAGTTACCTCCCCAGCCCAAGACTATTAAATAAAATGTTTCTCCAGGAAATGCACTAGAAATGAAGTTTCCTAGTTGCATATCATTAGCTGGAATTTTGCTCAGTGTCAGTTTTAGCTCATATCTGGTACACAGTGAAGTTTTGGTAAATGTTTAATTGCATAGCATGACCTAGAGAGTAAAAAGAAGTCCCTGACTGATTCTACCCCTGGGGCAGGGACCGTCCACACGAGATGAACCTTGAACATCTTTAGTGCTGAAAACTAGGGACGTGCTCAAAATAGATCAGTAAAGTACAATAACTAACCTCAGGAGTGTGTGTGTGGATATTGTCTGTCACAGGCACAAAGTAGCCAGCTCCAAGAGCTCTGGACCACCAAAGCTGGGGCAATTTGAGCAATAAAGCAGTGCAGTGTTGGATTATAACCCAAACTCTACGATGACTACCCATGATTCCATATGCATATAAAGAGATGATGAATGAATTAAAAATGGGAGCCAATGGACAAAGCTACGCCTCCTGAAGGAAGAGGAGGGTGTTGGCCAGCGGGCTGTGTGTGGCAGAGCAGAAAGGGAGCCCAGCGGGGACAGTAGAGACCCTTGAGCCCTGCTTCGTGAAGTGATCGGCTTGCGGCAGTGTCTGGAAGCCGTGTAAAGAAGATCAAGAGGACGTAGCTGGTGCATGTGAGAACAGCGCTTTGCCTCTGCAGTCTCGGCCCCAAACCCCAAGTCTTGTTTTTTTTTGAGACAGGGTCTCCCTATGCAGTGTAGGTTGGCTTTGAACTCACTATGTAGCCCAGGCTGGCCTCCAACTTATGGGAATCTTCCTGCCTCAGCCTCCTGAGTGCTTGATTTCTATGATTTACTTATTGATTCAAGCATCTGAAATCCAACTCAAAGATTTTGTTGTCAAATTTATAAACGTTTGACTGTTCTATTTTCAGGGTTTCTTGACCTTGCACTATTGAAATTTGGAGGTGGAAAGTTCTGTGTTGTGCTGGATTGTACTGTGCATTATGAAATGTTTAGGGTAGCATCCCTGGCCTACCCACTAGATGATAGTAGAAAGTCCTGGTAGTGACAACCAAAAAATGTCTCCAGATATTGCCAAATGACTCTTGGAAACATTAGAGAAATACTACTGTGCTTTCACTCATATTGTTAAGTTAATTGTAGGCCTCAAAGTCAAGAATCACTTGCTATGGAGAAATTAAAACTCTGAAGTACCCAGAAGAGGCTAGTACTACAGTTTTTCCCAGGCATGGTAGCACAGATCTATAATCACAGTACTGGGGAGGCTGAGGCAGGCGGATTGTCATGAGTACCAGGCCAGCCTGGGCTACACAGTGAGTTCAAGGTCAGCCTAAACTACATAGTAAGACTCTGTCTCAAAACAAAACAAAAAACAAAACAACACAGGACAGGACAGAATAAAATCATACAAGATTTCATGACCTTTTCAGCATAACTTGTGTTCTGTAAGTTCAGTCCAGTATTCAGATTGGCTTGGGTGAAATGTCAGAGGCCAAATGTAGTCTGTGAGTGTGTTGTATCCTTTCCTCCCTCCCTCCCTTACTCCCTTTCTTCCTTCTTTCCTTCTTTCCTTCCTTCCCCAAACATTTGCCTAGGGCCTGCCCTGTGTCAGGTCTATGCCGGGTTCTGAGGACTTGGTGGTGAACAAGATAGACCAGCTTCTTCTGACAGGGACCTTGGCTTAATTCTGTTGCTCATCCCCAAATCTGTGAACACTGAAGACTGGATTGATGTGTGATGGTGACCCGAAGGTAAGTGTCCTACTTAATATTTTCATTCCAAGATCATCACGGCCCTTTCGACAACCTCCAGCTCTTCAGAGCCTCTGAGATAAGACTGAGATTCTGGGATTGATGGGATCATGTGGGTTTCCTAGCCCTTAAGACTCAGTATCTACCTACGTGTTTGCACTGACCTTTACCTGTAGAAATGGCTTCCGAGAGGAATGTAGAGAGGAATTTAATTGCTCCTTTGGACTCTGCTGGTGTATGCCTAGCCTTCTTCACTCTGCACTGTGAAGTCTTCCTGCACAGGTTCTTACATTCTTTTTTTCTCTCTTTTTGCAACAGAGTCTAGCTACGTAGTTCAGGCTGGTCTTGAGCTCACTTTGTAGCCCAGGCTGGTCTCAAACTTGCAACAATCCTCCTGCCTCAGCCTCCCAAGTGCTGGGATTACAGGTATGCGCCACCATGCCTGGCTTTTTTTTT
>NW_004955449.1:5117832-5122081 GCF_000276665.1 Chinchilla lanigera
GGTTTTCTTTCGGTACTGGGAATCGAACTCATGACCTTGCGCTTGCCAGGCAGGCGCTGTGCCACAGAGCTAAATCCCCAGTCCCTATGAGTATGGTCTTGAGTTGCATCAATTTACCTAGAAAAGTCTCTATAGTTTATCCTTCTTTGTGGCTGAGTAGTATTCCATTGTATAAAAACACCACACCTTTTTTATCCATTCCCCAGTTGATGGACATTTGGGTTGTTTCCAAGATATAGCTATTACAAATTGTGCTGCTATAAACGTGGGTGCACATATATTGCTGTGGTATGATGTTTTTGATCCTTCTGGGAAGATACCCAGGAGGGGAATAGCTGCATCAAAGAGGAGCTTCAGTCCTAGATTTTGAGGAATCTTCCCTTTCATTTTTTGAGACAGGGACTCGCTTGAACTCACTTCATAGCCCAGGCTGGCCTGGAACTCAAGGTAATCCTGCCTCGACCCTCCCAAGTGCTGGGATTACAGGTGTGCACCACCATGCCTGGCCTAATTTCATTTATCTTGTTCTCACTTGGTGAAATTGGTTAGTTTCTTTGTTTCTCTAAAACTTTTCATGTGACTGTTTGCAAATCAAGAGGGTTCCATTGTTCCACCTCGGGCCTTTATTTTCAGTGCAGAAAATAAGGTTGCTGTGCCTTTGTCCTCTAAGGTCCTGCTGGGGCTTCCCGGTCCTGGCCACACATGAGGAGCGTGTAGTAAACGCACAGCTCAGGACCTGGTCTTCAGGCTGGCACGTTCAAAGTTACTAGGGAAAAAAAGTGTCATAAATTCTGGGAGGCTGCCTAGTAGGTGAGATACCTTGGTACCTTTGGGGCACTTTTCTTTCTTTTGGTGCTGGGGATGGACCCCAAGGCCTCAGGCATGGTTAGCATATCGGTAGCACTGAGTCATACTGCCATGTCTGTGCTCAGTGCTTTTCCGTGGTTTCAGTGTGGCTCTGTTTTGCAAGGGGCGGAGATCCACTCAAGCTCACTCAAGCCAAAGGGCGACTTCTGCAAGGACACACGAGGTTAGGAGCTAGAACCTGGACAGCTGCCAGAAGTCAGCAATTCCACCAGCCTGGGCCTCTCTCTCCTCGGTCTCATCTCGCCTTCAAGATGGGGGAAACAAGGACACCTGGGGGACCAGCGGAGGCCAGTGGGGCCGAGTTGTCATGTGTGGCTTGCAGAATGGCCAAGAACCGGGTCATGCAGGGTATCACAGAATATGCTAACAATTGGGGATTTCATTGAAGAAATAATGGGAAAATGAAGCATTATATAGAGGCCAGGGCTACAGTCTGCGTAGGGATGACAAAAGGGTTACTCTGACTGCTGGGCTGAGTCAAGAAAGCTGCAGGGACATCCCGATTTTCCCAGGAATGTCCTGGAGAGCTATTTTTTTTCTCTCTCTGCGTCCAAGTTCAGCCTCCCAGGGTGCTGGGGTCGTGGGTATGCACCACCTCGCCTGGCTGGCAACATGACCTTGAATCATCTGGTTGCCGAATGGAAAAGGGAAGACAGAACTGATGGCAAGGAGCCCGTTGGAAGGGTCCTGCCGCAATGAAGGGGAGAAAGGTTGGTGGCTGCTGACAGTGGGACTGGGAGAAGCGAGTGGATACGGAGAAGCAGATGGATTGAGTTAACGGAACTTCACATGTAGGTGTGAAGAAAAGCACAGCAATCACACAGGACATAAATTTCAGGCTTGATCTCTGGATAGATGAGGGTGCTCTTTACCAAGATGCTGAAGCTTTACAGTGTTGAGGCTGACGTTTCAGGATATTGGTGTGGAGCTATTGGGTGGGCTGCTACTCTGTGGCCCTCAGGAGTGGATCATTAGCAAACTCAGGACAGCTTTTACCGAAGATTTGACAACCTCATGCCCAACCGCAAGAAGTGTGAAGGTGGTTCAAGATAGACACAAAGGCTCTGCCAGGCGCAGTGGCACACACCTGTAATCACCAGACTCTGGGAGGCTGAGGCAGTAGGATCTCAGAGAGTTCGAGGCCAGCCTGGCCTACATAAGCAAGTTTAGGGACAGCTTGCACTGCACAGTGAGACCTTGTTAAAAAGAAAGAGAGAAGAAAGAAAGGCCCTGAAAATATTTTCAATTAATTTGGTGTGGAGGTGAACTAGTAAAATAATTTACGCAAGCTAAAAAATATATCAAGGAAGTCACTTAACATATATTTACTAGAATGAATTTCATTTTTCAGCACCTTCCTCCGTCCTTTTTGGCTAACTACTCCATAAAGTCCTACATTCCCACGTATGCAGAGAAAGAAATGTAAAAAAAAAAAAAAATCATACCTTTGTACTGGAGAAAAATGATGCTGGCTTAAGTTAAAAGTGAATCCGCCTGTGCTTCCCCGGATGCCGACCCACAGGCTCGGTCCTCCCGGTCTTTCCACAAGCATTCTCAGGTATAGAAGCCAGAGATAAACGCGGGCATGGGCCAGGCTGTTTACAACCGCCACGAATTTGGAATTACTTTTGCGGGGGAGGGGGTAGAAAAGTGCGAGCGAGGCGGGATGCTCCGCGCCCCTCCTCTCCGCGCCTTCTCCTTCTGCACTATTCTGGGATTAGCGGCGGGGTCGGCCCCAGACACAAACGCAGCTGGCTGTACGGTCAGCCCGGGCCCGCTGTGCAACCACGTCAGGAATTCCAGTAAGTTGGCAACACTGGAGCACAAAGACAACAACAATGAGGAAAACCCTTCAGGGCAGAAAGGAATGTTTGGAGCCCCGACTGCTCCAGTGAAAGGACACACACACACACACACACACACACACACACACACACACACACACGCTCGCGCCTGCGCACCCCCGAGCGCCCCGCGGAGGCCCAGCCCCTGGCACGCATGCAGCCCCCTCCCACCTGCTCCAGGCCCGCGGCTGCGCCGTGCCACGAGGAGGGGCCGGGCTCCGAGCCTGCGGCGCAGTCCGGGAGGGCGTCGGGCCGCCTGACCCCGGCGCGGTCTCGTACCATCGCCCGGCCGCCCGGGCCCGGCATAAATCACCCTGGGACTGCGCCGGAGCCCCGCGCGCCCTCGCCACGTCCCTCCAGCCGCCCGGGTCGCCTCCGTTCGCCCCAGGCCCCTCCCGGCCCCGGGGTCCCCGCTGCTGCCGCTCCCTCGGGCCGCGCGGCAGGAGGCAATGAGTTCCAGTGACTTTGGCCAGAGTTTTAGAACTCTGGATTTGCGAACCCAGAAAACACTCTGTCCGCACCCCTACGCTGTTCACATTGTCCCTGCGCGTCTATTTTTCGTCTTCCAAACACCTGGGCTGGAGGACCGTGGCTTGGGTAGAGCGCTTGCCAACCTGCACGAGGTCCTGGGTGCACCCCCAGGACGACAGAAATAATAATCAGTGCGCTCATCGTATCCCCTTGCCCCGGCCAGCCGCCCCCGAAGCTCCGCGACCCGACCGTGCGGGCGGCGGAGCCCGGGATCCGAGGTGTAGGGGAGAAGGGGCGGGGGCGAGGGGCAGGTTCTGGAGGCGGCGGGACCTTGCCCCGGGGCCACGTGGATCTCCGGCCGAGGCGTCGCTGGCCCTCGGCTGGGGAAAGGGCCGCCTGCCGCCGGGCGCTGCTTCAGGGTCCGACACAGCCTCGGGCCGGGAAGGAGCGCGGAGCGCGAGCCCTGCGTTTTCTAGCGAGGTGTCGCGCGCGGGCTGACCACCGCGCTCTGAGCGCGCGTGGAAGACTCGGGCGCGGGGCTCCTCGCCAGCCCATTCAACGGCCCCAAAGCAGGGCACCTGGAGGGCTCCCCCTCGCGTCTTCCCCCTTATTAATAGGCACCACGGAGAAGCGCTTCAAAATGCACAGCCTAAAAACTGCACAGACTTGTGAGACGACCGAGCTGGCTGTAACACCTGCAGATGTGGCGCTTAGGGAAAGAGCGGCCAAGTCACTGCCCCCCTAACAGCGACCCAGCCAACTCCCTAACTTGTGCAGCCCGATCCCCACCAGGGGAAGCTCGGGGCTCCGGGGCGCCGCGAGGGTGCAGGCCGGGCACTGAAGGTCGTGCTCCCTGCAGCAGGCTCTCCTGCCCTTCCTTCTCTTTTCCTCTTTTCCGGGTCTTGCCTTTCTTTCCTGTCCCACCTCTCATTTACGTCTGCCCCCTTCGTTCTCGTCTTTCCCCCTCTGCACCCCTTCCCCGGCCGCGCTCTTTCCGCGTGGGTGCGGGGCGCAGCCCATGCCGCGCGTGGCCCGGCGGGCGCGAGCGTCGGCGTCGGAGCGTGGCC
>NW_004955449.1:5122928-5125259 GCF_000276665.1 Chinchilla lanigera
GCGGCGCCGGGACCCCGCGCGCCCCGCCCGGCCGCGCTCCCCTCCCCTCGCCGCGAAACCCGGTCCCACCGTGACCCTCCAGAGACCGCATCTCGAGATACGGATCGTTTACGAGCCGAGATAAGGCCGGGAGGCGGGATTGGCCGAGAGAGCGGCCCTGCGCTGAGCTCTTTTCTTGCAAGGTCTCCCTTTCCACCCCGGAGGTGGGGGCTTTTGTGTGGATGAATGGGGCCCGACCGCGCCGCCAGAGTTTTGGGGCTCCAAAGCCGAACGGGGAAAGTTTTCTACTATGGCTTAAAACTTCTCTCGAGTTGCTGGGGAGTTTGCTTTTCCAGAAACAGAGGAGAGGGAAAGGCGCGGGGGAAGAAGTGAAGGAAATAAAAACAGCAGAGGGGACCAGGGGAGAGGAAAAGACAAGCAAAAGGGAGGGCAGGAGGGGAGAAAGCCCGGTGGCAAGAGCGAGCGAGCGAGCACGAGGAGAGAAGCGCGAGCCGCGATGAATGGGAAGGGCGCGGAGGCGGCCGCCCAGCCCGCGAGCTCTCCCCTGGCTTTGCGTTGCTAGGTAGCGGCCCGGAGCTGCGTGTGACCGACCGCCAGACAGACAGAGCGGACGCTGCTGCCACCGCGGGGACTAATCTGTCTGTGGGGATGGGGGCGTCCCCCTCCCCTCCAGCTTCTGCACGTCGGACAACTTAATTGCCCGACAATAAAAATGAAACCCCTATTGTTGCAGGATTAGCCAAAGCAATAAATTGATTTCCCCGGATCACATATTGGGGTTGACGGGTGGGGACTGTGGGAGCCCTCGGTTATGGAGGAGAGAGGGGAGGGCTTGTGGATGGGCCGTGGCATGTATTCAGATGGTTAATCTGCTTTCTTTCTTCAATTCTTAGCCTAAGCTCCTTAGAGAGAATCAAGTAAGTAATTATACAGCGACTCCTAGTAGCACCCATTTCAGACTTCCTGGGAAGAAGTTTGGAAACGCCAGCAAACACCACTGGTCTTGCAGAAATCTTTGGAAAAGGAAGGGAGCAGGGGGAGACAATAATTCTCTCTTTGAACACCTTTTGTCAGGGTGAGAAGCGCAGCAAGACGGGTTATGGTTGTGGGAGGTTTGCACAGTGCTGGGGGTCCTATATATGTATGTGTGTATGTATCTATCCATCTATCGTCTATCATGTGCTAAGTACAGTGATAGGATTTACTGTGCTTCTGTGGCTGTCTGGCAGAAGGAAATACCACCTTCATACATTCACAGATATCCCCGTACAGTCACAGCATATGTTCTTTTCACTGTGTTGATTGTTTTGTCACTAAATAGCCTGTACCTATTTTTCTTGGTAGTTTATATCCATGTATTTTCTCTGATATGATAGTAATATATAGTACTAGTATGTATAGTAATAGCATATACTTCTATTTGTGACAGGTTCTGTTCTAAGCACACATTTACGCTTTATAATCTCTCTTTAAGTACTGCTATTATCTCTATTTTACAGATGGGAAAATGTAGGGATAGAGTAATGAAGCTACCTGCCCGTGCTCATATTACTGGAAAATGCTATGAAGCAAACTTATGGAATTCTGAGTCTCGAGTCCATCATTTACCCACTATAGTATGTGGTTCTCTGTTTCTGATTCTTTTCTGTTTTATTTTTTTGGGACAAGGTCTTGCTTTGTAGTTCAGGCTGGCCTTGAACTCACTATGCAGCAGGGGCAAGCACATGGTGACCCTGCGTGCCTCAAGCTCTGACATGCCCAGCTTCTGCTTTTTTTTTCTTTCTTTGCTTAAAAAGTGCTGCTCTCTACGGTACTGTCCATGTGTAAGTTATGGAGGAAGCTGAAGGGTGGTCCACAAGTCTCTATCTCCTAAGGTACAGTTTACCTGCTGCTTCCTAACTGGAGATTTTTTTTTTGAGAAACTTCAGGTTTCTAAGGTCTGAACTCAGTCACTTCATTGCTAGTTGTACCTAATTGGTTTTGGATCTGTGTCCTGTGCTTTGTGGAGATTTCTGTATGCCTCTCGGATCGATCTCGGGAGTTATATGGAGCACATTACAGTGAGATCCTAAATGCGTGGCGTGAAGCACTGCATTTCTGGTAGGAACCCACTGCAAACTTCGCCTCGCTAGGAATTGGAAAAGAACTCCCGGTGTTTTGTGGATTTTTTATTTTTAAGAAATTGTATATCTATAGTTAAAATTATTTGCATCTCTTCATATGTTGCACAATACTTTTTTTTTTTTTTGAGACAAGGTCTTGCTATGCAGTTCTGACTGAGCTTGAGCTCACTTTCTAGCCCAGGCTGGTCTTGAACTCACAACAATCCTC
>NW_004955449.1:5125859-5132604 GCF_000276665.1 Chinchilla lanigera
CCTCCTGGCTCAGCCTCCCAAGTGCTGGGATTATAGGCATGTGCCACCAGGCCTGGCTTACTTTATTACATTTATCAACACTTTAACATGTGCTTTTGCAGTGGTAATCATATTTCCAGTTT
Organism: Chinchilla lanigera; assembly: GCF_000276665.1. NCBI lineage: Eukaryota > Metazoa > Chordata > Mammalia > Rodentia > Chinchillidae > Chinchilla > Chinchilla lanigera. Next base: position 5,125,982 of record NW_004955449.1, read on the forward strand.
TTATTTATTTTTATTTTTATTTCTATTTTGTTTTTTGGTACCAGGAATCGAACTCAGGACCTTGCACTTGCCAGGCAGGCGCTTGTGCCGCTGAGCTATATCCCTGGACCCCATATTTCCAGTTTTTAAATGTACATAGAAAAATCTGTAAGCATTTTTCACTAACAGTTCTTTGAGAAATTCCCAGACTCTAGAATATACTCTATAAAGATTTGGATTGGGCGTGGTGGTGTACAGCTATAATCCCAGAATTTAGGCGGCTGAGGCAGGAGGATCATCAGGAGTTCAAGCCAGCATGAACCCTGTTTCAAAAAAAAGATTTTTTTGTGTGTGTGGGGGGGATTGGTTTGCAGTACCAGGAATCCAACCCAGAGGCACTCTTGAGCTGCCTCCCCTCCCCAGCCCTTTTTGAATTTTTATTTTGAGAGAGTCTTGCTATATTACTCAGGCTGGCCTTGGAACTTGCGATCCTCCTGCTTCAGCTCCCTAGGAGCTGGAAGTATAGGTGTGTGCTACCATGTCTGGCTACTTAACCTTTTTTTGAGAAAATTGTATGATTTTAGACTTTAAATTAAGTTACTTAATCCAGTAAAATTTTGGTAATGTCCTTGGGAGTTAGTGTCAGCTTTTTGACAGTTTCTTCCTGACGTTTATGTCTGAAAGGCTTGTGGAGCCAGTGACCAACACGCCACACTTCTGTTGCATCACCTCTGTGCTGCCTCAGTGCTGCTTTCTTTCACAGCAGCTCCCTTCTGTTTGTTCTTTGAAGTGCTTCTCCAGCCTTCACAGGGCTTCTGCCTGCACTCCCTCAATCCGGTGCCTGTTTTGTAGTAGAAACTCGGAAGACTTTACAGCCGCAGTGAGGGAGTGAGGGAGGCTAGCTATCGCTGGCCTGGTGGGCTTGCATTATTTTACAGATAAGCTGGGCAGGCCTGGGAGGGGTGAGAGGCCTGGGGGCTGAGCACCTTGGCTGAGATAGCACTGAGATCTGCATCTGTCCCATTCCTAGGCCTTGCTTGACTAATTGTAGGTGCCTTCTCACTGTCTCCACCCTTTCTGGTGGGGGAAACGTGTAGATTCCTTTCCATTGATCCTAACTTTATCAGATGAGGCAAAGAAACTTTGATGAATCTTTAAAACATTTAGATGGGCCTCTTGCCCCAGGCCAAAGAATAATCTTGTGGTAGCTAGTGTAACCAGATGCCGTATGCTTTCAGCTTGGTCCAGTATTTAAAATTCTCCTCCCCCCCCTTTTTTTTTCTTGAGGAAAAAAAAAAAAAAAGAACAACAACAAAAAGGGTCTTGCCATATGCTTCATGCTGACCTCACTGCGTAGCCCACCCTGGCCTGGAACTCAGTGATCCTCCTGTCTCAGCCTCCCACTACTGGGAATATAGGTGCGGGCCCACCATGTTCCTCTTCCACTTTGCAGTTTTATTTTTATTTATTTTTGTTGTTTTGAGACAGGGTTTCATTGTGCAGCCCTTTTCCTCTGCCTCCCAAGTGCTGGGATCACAGGTGTGTGCACTGCACCTGGCTCCACTTTTCACATTCTTGAGCATGAAAGATGTGAAAAACTTTGGTTTTTGTAGTGTGTACTGCCAGAGCAGTAGCTTTTCAAGGGCTGGGGATATAGCTCGGTGGCATAAATGCCTGCCTGGCAAGTACAAGGTCCTGAGTTTGATTCCTGGTACCAAAACAACAACAATGAAAACCCAACAGGGTAAAACAAAAAAAAAGCACTAGGATTTCAGTCTCTTAATTATTTTTGGTTCAGTCCTTAGGATTGAGCCTGGACCTCATGCATACTAGGCAAATATTCTACTACTGAGCTGTATCCCCAGCCTAATTTTATTTTATTTTGAGGCAGGGTCTTTCTAATTTGTCCAGGCTGGCCTCCTGCCTCAGCTTCTAAAATAGCTGGGATTTCAGGCTTGCATCACCACACCTGGCTGGATTTTAGTCTTATTCAGGGTAATTACTAGGTCATGGTTAATCACTGTCCATGTTCTCTAGCCAAGCACTGTATGAACACTAAATTTTAAAACTTTTTTTTTTTTGTCTTTTGGAGACAAGGTCTTGCTATGCAGTTCAGGCTGGCCTTGAGCTCACTTTGTAACCCAGGCTGGTCTTGAACTCGCAACAATCCTCCTGCCTCAGCCTCCCCAGTGCTGGGATTACAGGCGTGGGCCACCACGCCCGGCCCAAAACTTTTTCTAATTAGAATTTTTTTTATTGTAATTTAAAGCAATGCTGTAAAGAATGTACATGCATTTCCTGTGTTACTAGAGTCATTATGATAAGTGGCTTTGGCGTGTCTGGCAAGCCCTAGTTAGAACAGGATAAACAGAAGGCAGAGGGTGCTTACAAAAGACTTGGAGTGGAGGGATGGAGAGAAAAAGGATGGACAGAAAAGGACTTTTTTTGGTTATTTGAGGCAAGGTCTCACTGTGTAGTTCAGGCTGGCTTTGAACCCACTGTGTAACCCAGGCTGGTCTCAAACTCATGGCATTCCTCCTGCCTCAGCCTCCCAAATGCTGGGATTATAGATGTACGCCACTATGGCCGGCAAAAAGGGAGTCTTAAGGTTGACTGCATGACTGCAGAGCAACTGTAAAGGTACTAATTGTGAGGCCCTGTTCTAGGGTGGAGGAAATGAGTTTGAGGGAACATCCATTGGCATAACTCAGATGGCCGTAGCCTCGCTGGTTAACTTTGTGATGCTGAGGAGCGTTTGTTTGTTTATTTATTTATTTATTTTCTGAGGCTTTTTGAAAACGTGACCACCTGTGGTGTGTTCCGCAAACATCCATTGGCAGTGAGGAGTAACGGTGAGCTGTGATCCCGCGAGCGAGCCATACTAGTACTACAGAAAGGGAAGGAGGGTGAGAGCAGCAAAGAGGGGGTTAGGTTGCACAATTAAAACAGGCCATGCTTTTATATGTAAGGCTCTGAAATAGTCCTTCATGGGCTCCGAACAACCCCAGCAAGGATCTCACTGGCCTGAGGAAGATTTGACCTGTTGGAGCCGCAGGGCTCGGGGCTACTTCTTCAACACGGTCCGGTTGGGGGACTTGCAGCACCAAGAGCCTCTGGTGTGTGCCTTCGCAGTGCACGCAGGGTCCTGGCTCCGCAGTATTCGGAGAGGATGGCGCAGAGCATGAGGTCCCAGCGATAGCGGCTCTGGGCTGGAATCCTAGCTCGGGCATAGCCACCGTCTGGGAAATCCAGCACCACCACCCTGGGTGTCTGGGTCAGTTTTCTTAAATCTGCTTTTGGGTTTTATTTTTTGCTTTTTCTTCTTGCAGTGTGGAGGGTTGAAGCCAGAACCTTGTGTGTGGCAGGCTGTGGCCGGACCCCTGAGCTGCACACCCTCAACCCTCCAGGGCAGTTTTCTTATTTGTAAGTGGACCTCTGTTTACCTCCCAGGGTGCTCATGCACTTAAATGAGACTTGAGTGCAGAGTGTTTTCTAGGCTGTAAAGGCTCATGTAGGTTTCTGTCCGCCATTGTTACCTTTTTCAAGTATTGCACTTTTTTGGGGGCGGGGGGTGTCTTTTTTTTTGTTTTGTTTTTGAGACAAGGTCTTGCTATGCAATTCCAGCTAGCCTTGAGCTCACTTTGTAGCCCAGGCTGGCCTCGAAACTCGCAAGGATCCTCCTGCCTCAGCCTCCCAAGTGCTGGGATTACAGGCGTGCGCCACCACGCCCGGCTAGAATTAGACTTTTTCAGTCCCTGGCATCTTCTTTTTAAAAATCTGGCATCTTCTTTACAAGTGGTGCTGAGAGTGACCTGTCAGCACAGGTCCAGACGTCTCGTTAGTGGCCACAGCAGCTTTACTTATTATTCAGGTCTTGATTATGTTTGTGAATGACAGACCTATGTTAGACTGACTGAAGCCCAGGGAACGACTTGTTGAGACACAGAAGGGAAGAAGCATGGATGTTAGGATGAGCTACGTGAGGTTGCCTTTTTTTCTAGGCAGAAGTAGTCAGATATCAAAGGCTCTCAGATGTTCTCAAACCTGTTCACCTGTGGCCTGAAAGGGCTCTCAGGGGCTCCAGAGCCACATCCTGTGCTGTCCACTGGGAAAGAGCCAGCACTCGCTGCCAGCAGTAGTCTGACTCGGATTGCGGGGCTTCCCCGGGTCCCACGTTCGCTGGGCCACCGACCGCTGTGTGCGGGATGGTTAGCATTCCTGTGTCTCGGCTTGCAGGGAGCTGGGCAGAGGCTGCAGCAGAATGGTGAACACTGCTGCCCAGTGCACTTTATCCGAAGCAAATGGCAGCTGGTGCGATTTTATTTTGCATGGGAAGACAAACTTGAAGAGACTGTAGAATTCCTCTTAGGATGAAGAGGGGAAAGTGTTAGAACATAAACCGGGCGTGGTGGTGCACACTCGTCATCCCTGCACCCAGGAGGCTGAGGCACGATATCCGTGAGTTCAGGGCCAGCCTGGGCTGCATGCTGAGTTCGAGACCAGCCTGAACTACACAGCAAGACCCTGAACCAGTGTTAGAAATATAAAGATAAAAGGCATGACGTGCTGTATTCAGGGAACCACGCTGCAGCTGTAGGTTTAGAAAGGGAACAGGAGAAGGAAAGGCTTCTGGAAGGCTTATTTGGAGCTTAAAGTTTTCTCATGTGGTGCAGACCATTGTGATAGACTAGAAAGTTCTGGAAAATGACACTTGATCTTAGCCAAAAGGCCGAGAAGTGATAGTTCTGGAAAATGAGCTGAGCAGTCAGAATGCAGGAGCTTTTGATTTCATTTTTCTGTGATTATTAGTCCCTTGCTCCTTTCCAATTTATTTCACTCCCTTCTTTATGATTTTAAGAGTCTGTCCCTTCTCGGAGCGCTGGATCTTGGCTATGAGGACGAAGCAGAGGGAAAGAAAAGTTTGAAGACAAGATACTTCCATTGGGGGGGCGGCACGGTGCATACCTGTAATCTCAGCTACCTGGGAGGCTGAGGCAGGAGGACAGCAAGTTCCAGCCCAGTCTGGGCAATTTAGACCCTGTTTCAGAATAAAAGGCTGGGGATGTAGCTCAGTGTGAAGACTGGTTCAATCCCCAGTACTGTAAAAACAAACAAGAAAACAACAAATAGAAACTCATTTTGAATGCCATGTGCTGAGAAGATGGAAGCGTTATCATTCCTAAAGTCAGAGAGCTAGTTTTATACGTTGGCACTTCTGATTTAGGATGGCACTGAACCACAACGAAGGAGATGTTTCTCTCCCAGAAAGCGACAGATCAGACAATTTGAAGTTGCATGTTGAAGTCTAACACTTTCACTCATTAGTCCTCAGGTCATGCCTGACTCTAAGGTCAAAGGGAAACAGTGAGAAATGAATGAAAGGAGGAAATGTAATTACCATTCTGTGCATTGGAGGGTTAGGCCGCTGTTACCGTGGATACATGACTTGTTTATTGTTTAGATCTTGAGATCCAGAGTTGGTAAGCGAAACCCAAAGGTCCCTACAAGTGCATGTGCCGTCAGCCTGTAACACAGACTCCTAGCTTTGAAAGTGAGCCTGTGCTTGCTTACCCACTAACCAGCGTTAAGTGACAGCAGGTCTACTGTTGAGGACCTGGTGGGTTTGAGGAAACCTGAAAAAAAGAAGAGAAAATTGCCTGCAGTTTTATTACGCTAGAATTTCTTGGATTCCCGCATTAAAAACATTCAGTCTCTCAGCACTGGAGATTTGCACGTCACTCTGGGAGCAATTCTTTGGTTTTTCTCATTAACACGGAGATACTTTTCCGAGTAAGGGCTGAATTTAAGAATGGAAATATTGTAACTGAAATATGTCAGTCTACCCATGTTTTTATTTCACTGTAGGAGAGAAACGCTTATATTCTCTTCCACACTGGTTTAATTTTGATGTGAGGAAGGGTGTGGAACGTGCTTTTTTAAAGAAACAAGAAATGGGGCTGGGGATGTAGCCCAGCAGCACAGCACCTGCCTGGCATGTGCAAGGTCCTGAGTTCAATTCTCGGTACCACACTCCAAAAGAAAAGACTGGAAAGAAATAAGAAATGCTTCCCTCCATCCTCCTTGTTCCTTCTCCTCTCTTCTGCCTGCCGTGAATTGTTCTGCTCTGTGATGCTGTCTGCTGTGCCACACTGCCTTGGAGGCAACTAGTGATGGACTAAAAACTCTACAAACTACGAGCTAAATTAAGTATTTCCTCCCTAAAAAAAAAAGAAAAGAATCAAGAAGTGGAAATCCTGACTGTAACTAGCTTTAACAGTTAAACAGTACAGGATATCTATTGGCTGCTGGAAGTGAGACCTCCTGAGGCCGAGCTGAGTTCAGGTGAGGTGCTATCAGGGTTCCTGCTCGCTTTCTTTTGTTTTCCTTGACTCCGCCTCCCTGGAGGGTTCAGCTTTGTTTTCAGTCTGACTTCCCCTTTGGTTGTAATATACTCACTGTGAGGGCAGAGGGGGGGCCATATTGTTTTGATCACACAGACTTTGAAAAGTTTTCTCTCTTCCCTCCGCTACCTCTTTCACTGGGTCTCATATGCTGGCCTCAAACTTCTGATCCTCCTGCCTCAGCCTCCTGAGCAGTGGGGATTCTAAGTATTTGCCACCACACTTTACCAACTTGATCTATCT
>NW_004955449.1:5132849-5139481 GCF_000276665.1 Chinchilla lanigera
TGCGCCACCACGCCCAGCTCATTTCTTTTTTCATCTCCTTTCCCTCCCCTTCTGCTTTCCTCTTGACCTTACATTTGAAAAAGTTGTCCTTGCTTCCTATTACCTATCTTTTATTTTGCTCTTTATTTGTATTTTGAGTTTCGCATGTAAGAGAAACCGTGTGATATTCAAGCTTGTGTGTCTCATTTATTTCACTTAAAATTTTGCTCTCAAGGTGCATCCATTTTCCTACAAATGACTCATGTTTATCCTTCATTATGGCAGAGTAGTACTCCACGGTGTTTAAATGCCACATTTTCTTTATCCATCCGTCTGTTCGTGGGCATGTGGGCAGTTTCCAAGATTTAGCTACTGTGAGTTGTGCAGCTGTAAACATGGGTATGGAGGTATCATTGTGATATGATGTCTCTGTTTGGGGAAGGTTCCTAGAAGGGGATTAGCTGGGTCAAGTGGAGTTTCTGCTTTTAGTGTTTTGAAGACTCCATACCAATTTCCGTAGTGGTTGCACTAGTTTGCACTCCTATCAGTGTAGAAGCCTTCTGTTTCCCCTGCAGATTTGACAGCATTTGTTTTTTGATTTCTTGGTTGTCAGGCTTTCTAAGTCACTTGACTAGCTGTTTATTTACTTTTTGCCTTCGCTAAGCTGTAAATCAGAAGCAGAGGTTTTCATCTTTTATTCATTGCTTTATGTCCAGCCTCCGGAATAGGGTTAAATCAACAAGGCTGAACGGATGAATGGGTGGCCACCATAGATGTTAAGGGGCATCTTCAGCTCATCACCATGTCCCTGTATCGCCAGCCTTCAGTTCCCCCACACCCCTCGAGGCCCCATCAAGATCCTGGTGGAGCGGAAAGAAAATTGCTGTCTCTATCAGAGCGAGTGGCTTAGCAACGCAGTTTCTGTGGTTGGATGCTCCCCCGGGGGCCACCTCCTCCACCCTACTGGTGACGCCCAAGAGGGAGAAGAGCTGATTGTCTGAGCCACTCCCAGACACACTGTATAGGCAGAAGGGCACTCTGCTATCTCTGAGATTCCATACCATGACTTTTACCAAGAGAAAAGCCAAGCGTCAGGCTCATGTTAGTAGACTGTCATTCTGTATTTAAATAGAACACAAAAGAAAGCTGCCTTCCACCCAGCACAGGGAGGGCAGCCTCCCTGAGACAAAAGGCTCCCCTCACAGAGGGGAGTGGCTTCCCAACTCGGCGCTTGGACTGGGGTGGAAAGAACGTTGCGAGCGCAGTCAGGACATTCAGGAGTCTTGTTTCTGATGAATGAAGGAAAAATGGGCCCAAGCAAAGGGGGCCCGGTGGCTGCATGTCCCGTGGGCAGGCTTTCTCCTGTCAGTAAGCAGGAGAAAGCTCATGCATGTATGGGCTGAGAAGCTGGGGAATGGGCTAGAATAATAACTACTCTTTCTGTTTTTCTGGTGCTGGAGGTTGAACCCACGGCCTTTGCATGCTAAGCAAGCACTGTACCACTGAGCCACATCCCCAGCCCTAATAATTATTAAAATATTTTGAGTACCTTCTGTGCACCTGGCACGGTCCTAAGTGCTTTTCAGCTGTTTGTTTTCCTACTTCTTTATCGATGGTGTGGATAGTATGGGTACAGGATCAAGGCAAAGGCAGGTGGGGTAATTTGCCCAAAACCATCTGGGTACTAAGTGGCAGAACCAAGACTGAACTCCAAATGCCTATTCTTGCCTGTCACCTTCGGTAAGTAAGATGCTTCCTCTGCGCCTAGTGAAAAAAACCCTTAAGATAAGGGGACCTCATTTCAGAGGCTGCTACCTTGTCAGCCCAACCTGTGGACATTTTTGTGCTACCCTTGGCAGTTTCTTTATTCATTCAGTGTGTGTTGATGAAGACCTTATGCTGCTCCAGGTGTAATGCAACCAGAACTAAAAGTATACAGCGGTTCCCTTGTCACAGGCCTTCTCCAAAACCACTTTGTGTAGAAAAGTACAATTCCCCCCCAACTCAGTCTTTTTTTGTGTTTTTTGGATACCAGAAATTGAACTCAGGACCTTGCACTTGCCAGGCAGGCACATGTGACTGAGCTATATCCCCAACTCTCCCAACTCAATCTTCTTGTGTATTCTTTAAGGTTCTTACCTTCTGGGTTTCTCCTGTACCACTATTCTGTTATCTTGTAGCATCCTTTTCCCTATTATATGCACAGATTCTATTCCAGCCTTCCATCTGGGATGGCAAAGATGTATAGATTTTCAAAGGTTTTTGTTGCTTAATATTGATAGAAAAATTCCTAAATTCTTTTTCTTTTTTTCTTTTTTGTCTTCTTGAGACAGGGTCTCGCTATGCAGTTCAGGCTGGCTGTGAGCTCACTTTGTAGCCCAGGCTGGTCTCGAAATTGCAACGATCCTCCTGCTTCAGCCTCCCGAGTGCTGGGATTACAGGTGTGCGCCACCACGCCCGGCCCACAAAGTCTTTTACTTGAAGTTCTAGGAGACAGTAATGAACACCCCGATGAGAGCTGAATTTCTTTACATCCCAAAGGAGTCTGCTCTTGATTCAGAGAAGGCATCTGTTATGTACTAGATAATTTTTTGGGGGGTGCATTTTTGAGAGAAGTTCTCATAGTGAGTTTCAGGCTGGCCTCAAACTCACTATGTAGCCCAGACTGGTCTTGAACTTGCTGCGATCCTCCAGCCTCAGCCTCTTGAGTGCTGGGATTACCGTTGTACACCACCATGCCTGGCTGGCAGTTAATATTTTTCTAGAGCATAAAGATTACCGATCATAGGAAATTCTGGTTTTCTTTTAAGTTTGTGTGTAATAAAGAGTTTACAAATGAGTAAAGTCAAATATATCCATGTCCCAAGTCAATTGCTAAATGGTTAATTTTTTGTTTTTTTTTTTTGGTCTTTTTGAGATAGGGTTTTGCTGTGCAGTTTAGGCTGGCCTTGAACTTGTAGTGATCATCCTGCCTCAGCTTCCTGAATGCTGGGATCACAGGCCTGCACTATCATGCCCACCTTTAAATGTTTTTTTTTTTTTTTGGTACTGGGAATTGAACTCAGGACCTTGTGCTTACCAGGCAAGCGCTTGTGCCACTGAGCTACATCCCCAGCTCTACATGGTTAATTTTTTTTTTTTTGGTTTTCTAAGACAGGGTCTCACTATGCAGTTCAAACTGGTCTTGAGCTCACTTTGTAGCCTAAATGGTTAATTTTTACGTACCAAAATTGAGAATTTTTTTCCAGTGCACTTTTGACATAAAAATTTACTTCTTCCCTGATATTTGGTGCAGTGAGGTGTTGAAAGAATTTGCTAAATAATCATTGGAAGCTGAGAGTCTAGTGAAAAACAAAATACATGGCTTAAAAATTGAACACACTAACTGGAAGACAGTGAAAATTAGATGCTCCTCATTGTAAATAATTAAACCCAACAGTACAGACGAGAGAACAGAGCACTAGGAGGGAGTTGAACAAGATCCACGTTGTATGGAACGTGTTCACTTTCTTACCCATAAGAGAAATCAGCGTGGTCCTTAATAGTTTTTGCAGATTGTGAATGTGTGCAACATAATTGTACTGTAACCCAGATTCATTTCCCAAGCATTTTGCTGTGATTGAGGGACAGAGAGGAAAGGAGGAGGAGCGGAAGTTTTATGAGGGCCCCGTGCTCTTGCCAGTTAGGAGGTCTGAGTGTGCCCTGTCATTGTGACCTGGAACTTTGGTTCTGCAGATCAAAGACGGCGGCTCCATTTCTCTTGAGGAGAAGCAGTGGCTCTACTAATTGAGGTCTGGGTGAGCAAGAGACAAAGAGCGTGCATTTTTGATTTTTCTAATGGTGCTTCTTTTCTTAGCACCCCCATCTTGTGGTAAGGGGAAGTGATTGACCTTAATTTTTCTATCTGTAAAAAAGCAAACAAGAGCTTACAGTTCTCAGAGGGATGGGCCTTGAGCATTGGTGTTTATGAAATAGGCTAAAATTGATGTGTGTACATTTCTATGATTTTCTCTTTTTGTTTTTTGTTTGTTTGCTTGTTTTTAGAGCTGGGGGTTGAACCCAGGGTCTTGTACTTGTAAGCATGCACTCTACCAGTGAGCTACACCCCCAACCCCTACTTCTATAATTTACCCCCCTTTGGACAGGGCCTCACTAGGTAGTTTGGGTTGCCCTTAAACTCACTATGTAGTTCAAGGTGGCCTCGAACTCCCAGCAGTGCTCCTGCCTCAGCCTCCCAAGTGCTGGGATTACAGGAGTATAAATTTTTTTTTTGGTACCGGGAAGTAAACTCACGACCTCGCGCTTGCCAGGCAGAGGAGTATAAATTTTAACACATGTATGCATTTGTGGGATTGTCAACCACAGTCAGGATTGAAACAATACCTCTTCCAGTTCTCTTGTGCTGTTCCTCTGCAGTCACTCCCTCCAAAGAAGTTTTTTTAAAGTTCCTTTTTGTGAACTCATTTTCCCAGATGAAAGTCTCTTTGGTTGCCTTTCACTTTTACTCAGGAAGTGTTTCTGTTCATTCCTGATGTAATTCACAGTGACACGGTGGTGAGGGTGTGTGGCTGGCTTCCCTTTTCATGGTGGAGAGGACCCCGGAAGGGCAGGCGCTCTCTCAGTATAGCTATGTAAGAAAACAGTTCTGAAACTTGGCCTGTTGCTGGGTTGGAATCTGCAAAGAAAACACACTCAAAAAAATCTCCCTTGAAGAGGAGGACAGAGGTTTATTTTTTATTTAACAATTTACCCCTTGACACCTGGGAAATGATTAGTTGATGTTTTCAAAGAAGATTAAATCAGTGTGGTTAATTAACTGGTAATCAGGTGACTTAAATCAATTAACTCCTTGTTAACAATTTCCATCAATTTTGTAAATAAATGACTACATCCGTAAATTGTACTTTTTAAGGGCTCATTCCTGATTTATTTTATTGATGACAATTAGAGATTTTTCTTCTGCTCACCTCCTTCCCTCCCTGCCAACCTTACTCCGATAATGAGAATACTTAAGCCAGTTTTCACTTGAGAGGGACACACCAGGGTGACTTTTAATATATGGTTTTAGGCAAAAGTCATGCTTAAGGGCTCCTTGGCCCCTGGCATCTCGGCTCATTTTTAAAGAATGATTTAGGGAAATGAAACTTAATGAAAAGTGTGCACCTGGTAACATTAAGGAGAAGCGGGGTTGTGACTCACTCTAAGATAAACTTTTACTGTGAAGTCATTTAATGTTTCTCCCCTAAATTAATAGTGGAGAAGGTACACATAATGAAACAGGGCTTGGTTCTTTGTTAGAAGTATACCTTAATGAATACCTCTGGTGCGCCATTTAGTTGGAATTTATCAAAATACCGGGATACACTGATTGCATGTTAAAAATGTCATGTAAATATACAACTAAAATGTTGTTACTTTTTAAGAATGTTTGTAATTAAAAATTCTTACCCTAGCCTCCATGACTTTATCGTTCCCTAGTCTCCAGGGGGAGTGAGCCAGAACCTTACAAATCTGTGTCTCATAGTCTTGACCAAGCCGTTGCATTTTCTGAGAGGTGTTGGACACTTGGAGGATTTATGTTGTAGGGTTGTTGTCCAGAAGGAATATTCGAAGTGCTTCTAAGGCGTTAGTAAATATTTACCTGCTTTTGAAAATTCTGGCCAGCTCTGTTTTACAATGGGGAAATGCCTGTGGTTGCCCTGGAGATCTAGAGGGCAGCCCACACGGCGGGATGCGGGATGCGCTGGGCCGGTGGTGTAAATGTAAAGTCTGGCTGCCCGCCACCTGCCGGCCCTGCTGCTTCCCAGAAGCTCCCGCCCTGCCCTCCCGGGCCCCCTCCTCGCCTACCCGAGGGCCCGGATCTCAGCAGGGTTCACTTGACACAAAGTTAACCTTCAGCCGAACCGTTTCTGAGGTGGGGACACAGCCTGGGAATTGGAGCTCGAAGATTTAGGCTGGCTGCTTTCCAGGGCGTCTCCTCTGGGTCACTTGACCTCTCTGAGCTTCAGTTTCCTGGACTGTGGACGTTCGTAACTTCTGTCGCATGGGTTCCTGGGAGTACTTAAGGAACACTGTGACCGTGCAAGGCCCTGGCACGCGGTGAGCGGTCAGCAAACCCTTGGCCCGACAGGGGCCCTGGGTCTAACTCACTCGTCCTTGACCATTCTTGGTTCAGTGCGGCAGAGCAGCCGCTGCCGCGCTCTTGTGGAGTAAAGAAACCACTTGTCAAATTCTCCATCCATAGAAGGCGCTCGGGGTGGAGGCAGTGCAGAGTCCTCAGGCAGATGAGCCTATCCGACAGGAAGTGCCGGGAGACAAGGCTGTCGCCTGACCCTTTACTCCCAAGAAATCCTGGTCCTTCTCGTCTCGGGTGCTGCAGGCACAGAGCCCGGGTCAGGCTCTGGAGGAATTCGAGCTCAGTGTGCTCAGAGTTGCCCGTTCATGTGTCTTGGACCTGCTTCCTGTAAGCTTGGCTTGATGCAGGGTTTAGTGATCTCTAACTCTGAAGACAGAAGGTGAAAGCAGGGCCAGTATGGGTGGTGCACATCTGAATCCCAGCATTCTGGGAGGCTGAGGCAAGAGGGCTGTAAATTCTAGCCCAGCCTAGGCAATTTCATGACTTAGCACTGTGTCAAGGAAGAGGGAGACAGAGA
>NW_004955449.1:5139581-5143374 GCF_000276665.1 Chinchilla lanigera
AGAGAGAGAGAGAGAGAGAGAGAGAGAGAGAGAGAGAGAGAGAGAGAGAGAGACTGTTTGAGATTGATGTAAGAGAAGGCCAGGAAGGGAAGAGTATGCTGGAAGATGAACGCTTGAATTTGTGAGAGGTTGTGTATAATGATTACATTTACATTCATGGTGGGGAGTTGGTACATGTATGTGACATTTTTTTCTTCTTTTTTTTTAACTCCCTCTCTTCCCTTTTCCCCTGAGCTACCTCCCAAGTCCTTGTTGTTTTTTATTTTAAGACAGGGTCTCACTAATTTGCTAGGTTGTCTAGGATGGGTTTAAACTTGCCATCCTCCTGCCTCAGCCTCCTGGAGTGCTGGGATTATAGGTGTGTGCCACCAGGCCCAGCTGATTTTTTTCCCCCTCTTTTGAGAGTCCCTTAGTATTTAATGAAACTACAGAAAGGTCATTGAGAAGTTCTATAGGTAAGAAAGTGTCTAGCCTGATTTGGTTAATAATTACGGTTTAGTGATCATTGATATACTTATCCCACAAATGTTTGCAGAGTGCCTATCGTGTCAGAACCTGGTGGTACACAGGACAGATGTGGAAACAGCCACTTGCTGTAACAGAGATTTAGAAACACAGCAAGGGAATGGAGCAGGGCAAGGAAGACCCAGAGATCTGCCCCTGGAGCAGTCTTGGAGGGTGTGTCCCAGGACCACAGCCAGGAGAGCACCCTGCGGGGAGTTTCTGGGTCATAGAAACTTGGTCCTTTGAAGAGGTGTAAACTGGGAAGTATGAAAAAAAAACAAAAAACCAAAAAAACCTGGAAAGTATGATGGTGAGACTTTGGTTTTATAAAAATAATACTTGTTGCAGAGCAGTCAGTAAAGTTAGAGGATTAACTTATTGGAATTACCTGAAAGGCAGGTGATGGGTGGAACTGAACTTGCAGACCTCAAAGTGATGAGAAGAGATCAGAGTCAGCATGGAGTGTAGGGAAAGCTTTTGTTTGTTGCTCTTTCTTTGAGCGGGGGTCTGGAATCTAATCTCAGATCATACACTGGTTTATGTAGTTTTTATTTTATTTTATTTATTTTATTTTTCAAGAAAGGGTCTCCCTATGTAGTTCCTGCTGGCCTTGAACTCACAGCAGTCCTCCTGCCTCAGCTACTCTGGTGCTGCGATTATAGGTATGCGCCACCACACCCAGCTATTTGGTAATGTTTTTGATAGCTTCCATCATTTGTTTTACCTTTTTTTTTTGTCTTTTTGAGACAGGATCTCACTATGCAGTTCAGGCTGGCCTTGAGCTCCCTTATGTAGCCCAGGCTGGTCGTGAACTCACAACTATCTTCCTCCTGCCTCAGCCTCCCAAGTGCTGGGATTACAGGCGTGCGCCACCATGCCCGGCCATCATTTGTTTTATAAGTATTTTTTTTCCCATAGGAACATTAGACACATCCTCTTAATGTATGTGTATGTTGATGACATGTATAAATACCTAGTGGCATTTTCTTGAATCTTCCTGCTGGGAAGTTGCAGCTTATTGACCACCTGGGTATAATAGGTGACATGTTCTTTGGTTCCTAGAAGGTTCAGCATCCTCAGGGACCATCTGGAAATGTGTGTGTGTGTGTGTGTGTGTGTGTGTGTGTGTGTGTTTAGGGTGCCGCAATGCCTGAGTGTTACTCATAGCATTTAGAGGAAACAGGCTGCAGTACACAGGGCAGCCCTACCCTGCGGAGACGCCAATCTTGGCTGACAGGGGTAGTTAGAGAAGCTAGAAAGGTAATCCTGGTAATAAAAGCCACCATTCACTAAAACTGACCTCGTGCCTGGGCTATATTGCAGTCACCATCGTGAGCACACTGAGGCCTTGTGGTCAGGGAGGTGGGTGTCACTGCTATCCCAGGCCCCTTTTTACTGAAAAGCAAACTATGGCTGACGAGGAAATTTGGCTCTAGGACTTAAATACTTAATGCTAACACTCTATTATTTCCACATGCTTTAGTCATTTGTCTAATTTCTAATGAACATGTACTCGATTTAACAAAACCATGAGTTATAAGAGGAGAAGGAAGGGCTGGGGATTTAGCTCAGCGGCAAAGTGCCTGCCTGGCAAGCACAAAGTCGTGAGTTGGGTTCTCGGTTCCCGGTACCGGAGAAAAACCAAAAAAAGAAAGAGGAGAAGGAGAACAACATTTTTTGAATATGTATAGTTTATTAACTATCAGAATATCAGAATGTAACATGTATAGTTTATTAACTATCAGAGTATAACTCTTGGGGATATTTCTACCAGTTTAGTGGAATACTGGGAAGTTATTACCTCTACATGTTTTGTGGTTTTTTTTTTTTTTTTTTTTTTTTTGGTCTTTTTGAGACAGTCTCACTGTGCTGTTCAGACTGGTCTTGAACTCACTTTGTAGCCCAGGCTGGTCTCGAACTCACAACAATCCTCCTGTCTTAGCTTCCCGAGTGCTGGGGTTACAGGTGTGTGCCACCATGCCCAGCTCTACATGTATTTTAAAATATAGAACATATAGCATTTATTTAAAATGAGGGTGGCTCTTGCAGAGTGGGGGAAACTAATTTGGTGGAAAGCCTGTTGGTGCTTTATAAATGCTTGGGGAGTTGAACTGACAACATGGAGGCACCGAGCAGATAGATACACAATGTATCATAAATCTTGCAAATTTTTTTTTTTTCACATCAAAGAGAATCTATCTCGAGCGCAGTCTTTGTAAGTTGAAAACAAGCGTCAGTGACACTGGTTGAAGGATGTGGCTCTTTCTTATGAGTTCCTGCCCTGCTCCTTCCAGCTGGTCCCCTGTGCCAGGCGTCCCCTCCCCTTGGACTCACAGGCTTGTATTTAAATGCCATTTCCTCTGCGGGCCCTTTCTCAATCTCCAGGGAACGTTCCTGAGCCTCTCTTCCAGTTCTTGCCCCCACCCCATGAATTACAGTGATGTACGCTGCATCTTACCTCTTCTACAATAGGAAAGCCCACTCGCAGAGTCAGGCGTGCCTCCTCGGGGCTCCTGTGCAAGGTGCGGTGGCAGCTGCCGCGGAGACTCGGGTCTTTGCTTACTGGAAAGGTGACAGCCCGACAGAGCTGTGGCAGAGCAGGGGAGGCGATTGCGTGCTGCACTCTCTCTGGGCCACCGCTGCAGACGGGATTCCATCTGGCTGAATCAAGATAAGCGTTTTTCTCCCTGAAAGCAGCAGGAGGAGGCTAGTTGGGTCTTTCATGGTATCGTCAGCGTCGCAGGTGCCTGTGTTCCCACTCGCGCCCCTGCTGGCGGTTTCCTCAGAGCTGCTCCGGTCACTGGCATCATTTCTTCAGGACTGGCAGTAGGAACGAGCAGCTGTGCCTTCTGCCTTTAAAGAGACTGTCTGGAAATGTCACCCAGCACTATTTGCTTATGGCCTCCATAGGATTTATTCCCATGATCACACGTAGTTGAGTCTGGGAATGTAGCTTCATAGCTGAGTGCACTGTTCGTTCACCTGAGCAATGACGAGCAAGGGGAAAAGGGGAAGCGAATGGCGGCACAGTCTGCTGCCGCTGGCCACAGATGGCCAGGTGACGCCAAGTTGGGAGGAGAGAAAGAAGGGTGACCGCAGACTGGAAGCAGCATTCTGGGAGAGGTGTTTGGGAAATCTGAGGCTGTTTCTTTAGGACGGATAATGAGTGCCTTTCCTGGAATATACAAGGGCCTATCATATGGAAGAGTGATACACCTTACTCTGAATGACTCCAAGGCACAGGAAGGAAGTGGTAGCACACACCAAAAGAGTGTGGGGCTTGGACTTC
>NW_004955449.1:5143801-5166532 GCF_000276665.1 Chinchilla lanigera
TATCAGAACTTCTTTATGCAGTGATTGCTGTGGTGCTGGTACCATTATTATTATTGTTATTATTATTATTATTTGTCTTTTTGAGACAAGGTCTCACTGTGCAGTTCAGGCTGGCCTTGAGTTTACTTTATAGCCCTGCTGGCCTTGAACTTACAATGACCCTCCTGCTTCAGCCTCCTGAGTGCTGGGATTATAGGCGTGTGCCACTACGCCTGGCTGACACTGATACCATTAGTTAAGTCTATATTTGGTGAGCTCAGGACATTGCCCTTTGTAAGATATAAGTTTGGTATTTCCTCCATGCTTGGTCTATTTTCAAGATGTCATCAAGTCAGAGACAATTTCCCAACTTATTGGGTGAAATGAACAGCATTCTTAGACTGTAGATAGGAATACCAGGGCTTTCAACTCAATGATTCAGTAAACATGGTTGTAGCCTGGGCGTGGTGGTGCACACCTGTAGTCCCAATACTTGGGAGGCCGAGGCAGGAGAATTGCTGTGAATTCAAGGCCAGCCTGGGCTACAAAGTGAATTCAAGACTAGCCTGAACTGCATAGTGAGACCCTGTCTCAATAAGACCAAAAAAAAAAAAAGAAAAAAATCATAATCCTTTTTGGATTGCTATATGTCTTTAGGCAATTAATAATAAACAGGAATTCTTATTATTACTAAATTTCTTAAACATCCATGAAATATAATTGTTAAAAATGTGTTAAAACTGAGTTATTACCAACTAGAGAAATAATCTAGCAAAGAGTTATTATTTCACCACATGATACATGTTTGTCTTTTTGAGACAGGATTTCACTATGCACTTCAGGCTGGCCTAGAACTCACTTTGTCGCAGAGGCTGGCTTTGAAGTCAGAGTGATCCTCCTGACCCAGCTTCCCGAGTGCTGGGATTACAGGCATGAGCCACCACGCCTCGCTGAAATGATACATTTCTGGAGTAGATGTGTGCCTAAAAAACTTGCCTATCTTTGTGAATTAAGTTCTGTTTTTCTAACTCAGTCTTATTGTGAATATAACTGTATTACCTTTCTTTGGGTGAACCTCAGATATAAGAAATATTTAGTTAAGGAGGATATAATTTAGAATAAAATTGATAATTTAAGTAATGACAGTACTTAAATTTTTATATCAAATCAACTTTTGGGGGGAATAAACTCCCATTATAATTAGATCAATTTGCAAAGATTCTCAAAAGATTACGGATATAGGAAAGCTACGAAAATCTATATGAAACAAAAAAGAACTGTAGACCTAAAAGTGAGACAGTATTGCAGTTTTAAGGATCAGAAAACACCTCCCTTAAAGATAATAATAACCAGCATTTGTTGAACAGTTACCCATGAGCCAGGTGCATATTCCTCACTGTCCTCATCTTAGCCTTATGAGCAGGCGCCCTTGTTGGCCTCATTTGTAGATGTGGAAAATGAGGCACAGACACTGTCGTGACTGTCAGAGGGCTGGGAAGAGGTGCAGCTGGGATTTGAACCAGAGTCAGTGTGACAACAGGGCTTTTACCCTCTGAAGTCCCTTGGCTGCTGAACAGGCCCCTCCCAAACGCCTTGCCCTGCTGTGATTTTACAGTGCTTCCTCAGCGGTTTGCAGCCATCTGGCCATTGACATGTTGCCTCTTAACCTTCTGTGGAAAAGCTGCTGGCTCCTCGCCAGGCCGGGCTGAGCGGAAGGAAAGTACAGCCTCTTCTCCTTGAAACCATGACTTCAAATGTGGCTGCTCTGGAACTGACAGGGACACCTCTGAGTTGAGGGAGCGATGGCACCCGTGGTTCTTCTGGAGTGCCATTCCGTGGTCATGGCGTCCCCCTGCGTGGGACTGGTCACTCTTGTGCTTCTGGCAGGAGGAATCGCTTGAGTTACCGATAGTAGAGGGAGGGGTTTGAAGTCTACAGCAGCCAGCCTGCAGGGGCTCAGTAGGCACTGTTCATTCGTTAGCAGAGTCTCTGTGACCTTGGGGATCATTTTACTTTTGCAAAATTTCCGTAGGGCCTTTTCCTTGAGCCTAGATGAATCTAAAACACATTACACTGATCCAGAGATGTCGCCAAAATCCCCTGGAAAGCCCTTGGAGTGTATTTGAACTGGTCTGTGCTTTCATGGAAAAGTGCCGTGTCACTGTGATGGGTTTCTGGCCTCAGCAAATATGGCTTAAACATGTACCACGACCTTTGTGGTACAAGACAGGGAACCCTGATAAGATACCCTGTTTCCCTAAAATCTGTTCCATCAAGCTGGTGGGGAAGGTATTTGGGCCACAATTAGAACACTGCATTCCTTCACGGGCTTTCTATTTTTTGCAAGTACAAATACCAAAGGAAGGCTTTAAAAATCACTTAAACCGTCCTGCGGATAAGCTCACTTGGAGAGATTTTGGGAATCAGGTTTAAGATCAAGAAAACTCTCCGGCCATGTGAGAGGAGAGAGAAGGAAAAGGATTTTAGACACGGGTGAAGGAAATGAAGCCGAGGTGGGACCACCGAACTAGAGAAGGCTCTAATTGCCTCATTCCTATAGTATCAGAAGAGCCGCGCCCCCCCTTTTTTTTGTTGTTCTTTTTGAGACAGGGTCTCGCTGTGCAGTTCAGGCTGGCCTTGAGCTCACTTTGTAGCCCAGGCTGGTCTCGATCTTGCAAGGATCCTCTTGCCTCAGCCTCCAGAGTACTGGGATTACAGGTGAGCGCCACCACGCCCGGCCAGAAAAGCCTTTTAAATTCAAGTTGCTTTTCCCTGTGTAACTTCACCCAGCAGTCCGAGGGAAGCGTTGAGCCCTTGCAGTAAACGGTGAGCACAAGCTTTCCAGGAAGAAAGGGCTTCCCTGAGTCTCTGGGTTCCGCTTCCTGGAGGAGGTGTGCTCTGGACCGGCCTATCAAGGACACGGGATTGCGGGGCAGGCACTTGTCTGCACGCTGATTGGTGGTTTGTTGGAGCTTCCGTGCACGTCTGTGGGGATGAACCGAATCTGGGATGTGTCCTCTGTGCAGTGCAGAGCACTTAGGAACCTGAGAAATTTCCATTTTGTTCCACAGAAGGCAGGGGTGAAGTCAGGACAATGGGGTAGTTCATTCTTTCTTCCATTTGGAAGGGTTGGATGTCTTTGTTGGTTCTCATTCAACCTGAAATCGAGGATGTTAAACCCTCCTCTGCAGGTACTGCTTTCCAATTGTATTATAGCATTGTTTTGACCAAGGTATTTTTTTTTATATTTAAATGTTGCATTTTCCTGTCATATAAGAGAAAGTTTAAAAGATTAGCATGCTAAATGCTTTAGTGCTTCTAGAAGAAATTTGGAACATTTTTTTTGTGATGCAAGGGTCTGAACCCAGGGCCTTGCACATCTCACACAGGCGCTCTACCACTAAGGTACATCCCCCACCCTACTCCCTTTTTTTTGAGACAGGGTCTCACTGTGTAGTTCAGGCTAGCCTTGAACTCACTTATAGCCCAGGCTGGACTTGAACTTGCAGCGATCCTTCTGCCTCAGCCTCTCAAGTGCTGGGATAATAGGCGTATGCCACCATGCCTGGTTGGTAGCTTTTTATTTCAGCTCTTAGTGAAAATCCTGATGTTCTTACTGAATTTTACTACAGTGCTTAAGGACCCATATTCTGAATATCAGATCATTCTTTCAATGGCTAATTCAAGACTATAGCTACTGAATTTCTAAAGTTGAGACAGTCACTGAAAACTTTTTTTTTTAACTAAATCTGAGTTTATTATTATTGTTATTATTATTTTTTTATGTGACAGGGTCTTGCTGTGTAGCCCTGGCTGGCCTTGAACTCAAGTAATCTTCCAGCCTCAGCTTCCCCAGTGTGGGGATTGCAGATGTGTACTGCCATGCCTGGCCCCAGTTTATTTTCTCTGATTGTCTTTTGAATACATGTAGTACAGAGAAAATTGCACTGAGCAACTGGTTTTAATTTTTTGCGTGTCAGTTGTGCGGATTTTGTTGCACGTACTTCCTGGCACAGTTTATTGGTGAAACCATTTCTTTATTCCAGTCTTCAAATTCCAAGATTCTATTTTCTGTTTTTGCTTTTTTTTTTTTTGTTTAGTACCGAGAATCGAACTCAGGACCTTGTGCTTGCCAGGCAGGTGCTTGTGCCACTAAGCTGTATCCCTGGTCAGCAAGATTCTGTTTTGATGCTTTGTTAAAAATTTATAATAATGACAATAGATTTTTACTTATGATGGCTGAAAACACACATTAGGTAAATATTAGGAAACACA
The DNA here is from genome assembly GCF_000276665.1 of Chinchilla lanigera. Taxonomy (NCBI): domain Eukaryota; kingdom Metazoa; phylum Chordata; class Mammalia; order Rodentia; family Chinchillidae; genus Chinchilla; species Chinchilla lanigera. The sequence continues at coordinate 5,148,056 of NW_004955449.1, forward strand.
CCCTGCCTTTTCTCTTGTTTCTGACAATACTGCAGATAGACTTGAAATTTTACTTAAGCTATCATTGGTGCATCATAGATTTACTATATATGGGCAGACCACTTCATCACACATGGGTATCAGTGGTGATAATATAATGTTGTTGATTCTGGGTCAACAAGCTATTGAGTTGTTTCGAGTTGTCACAATCACATTATAATAGGATGTGATGACATTTATAGGGCCTGGAAGTGATTTGGAGACCTATAAACGCTGTTTGAGCTCAGGCATAACAAGCCAGGGCCAAAGGACTCTGGTGTAATAGATAACCTGCCGGTGAGGCATGTTCTGAGTGCCTTTTGCTCAGTGTGTTACCAACTTAGTAAAGGAATCACAGGGAGTTTAGTATCATCCTTTTTTTTGTTGTTTTTTTTTTTTGTTGTTTTTTTCCGGTACCGGGAATTGAACTCACGACCTTGCACTTGCCAGGCAGGTGCTGTGCCACTGAGCTAAATCCCCAGCCCCGATTTTTTTTTTTTTTTGAGTTTAGTATCATTCCACCATGAGAGTCTTTGCAAAAGCATCGGTTCTATTTATAATTCACAAATTAACACAGTCAGCTGTACTTTTACCTATGAGATGAAATCATGCTTTAGGGATGCTGGTATAGCTCAGTGGTGCAGTGCTTCTCAGGCATGCGTGAGGGGATGGGTTCCATCCCCGGCACTACACACAGACACACACACACATACACACACACACACACACACACGCACGCACATCAAATCATGATTGTGCTTATAATAAAAGTCACTCTGATTTATGGAGTCAAGCATGCTTTTGTGGCCTTTTTGTTTTCTTTCTTTTTTGGATGCAGAGTAGTACAGGATATAGAGCCAATGCACTATATCACCTGAATGTTGCTTCCCTAATTGAATTAGCAGAAAATGACCTGGGCATATATAAATAGGCTCCCAAGGATGTGCATTTGATGTCTCAGTGTTTTTCTGGCAAGGAAGCTTTGAAGATGATTGCTGAATTTTTGATTAGATTGAAAGAAACTCTAACAACTCTCAACAGCCCGATCCATTGTAATATATGTAGTATACCCGCAAACTATGCAGATCGCTTATCTTTGTGAGTCATCTTGGCTTCATCTGCCCATTCTGTTGCATTGTGCATTGTTCATTTATCGAGGGTCAGCTGTGCCAGGGATGGTAGTGTGCCAGTTGGGGGATGACAGAGATGATCATTCCCACCTGTAGGACTTTGCTGTTAAAAATACTGCTCTGGCAAGGCACGTTGGCACACACCTGTAATCCCAGCACTTGGGAGGCTGAGGCAGGAGGATCGTTGTAAGTTTGAGACCAGCCTGGGCTACAAAGTGAGCTCAGGGCCAGTCTGAACTCCATAGTGAGACCCTGTCTCAAAAAGACCAAAAAAAAAAAAAAAAAAAGCTCTGTTCGTGGTAGAGTCATAAGAAACTCCTTTCGCCTTACTATCAACGTCTTTTGGTCACTTAGTCTCAGTTGTTCTGGTTTCTTTTTTGTCTCTGTTGTGCTGGTCTTGAACCCAGGGCCCCACACATGCTAGGCAAGGGCTCTACCTCTGAGCTATACCCTGACCCCTTTATTTTTCATACGTCAGCTCACAGTGGGAGAATTTTGCACTTCTGCTTATAAATCTTGTCAGTAGAAGGGAAAGCTATTACAGAAATATTGTTTGAAGCCAGGTGTGGTGGTGCATGCCTGTAATCCCAGCGCTTTGGGAGGCTGAAGCAGCAAGATCCCACATTTCAGCTCAGCCTGCACAGTTTAGCGACTTAATGAGACCCTGTCTCAAAACAAAATTTTTTTTTTTTTGTCGTTTTGAGACAGGGTGTCACTATGCAGTTCAGGCTGGGCTTGAGCTCACTTTGTAGCCCAGGCTGGTTTCGAACTTGCAGTGATCTTCCGGCCTCAGCCTCCCGAATGCTGGGATTACAGGTGTGCATCACCATGCCCGGCCTCAAAATAAAAAATTAAGGAAGGTATGGGGATGTAGTTCAGTGTGAAGGCCCTGGATTTAGTTCCTGTACTAGGTAGTGGGGGATGTTGTAAATGCCCTCAAAATCAGTTTCTCTCTCTCTCTCTGTCTTTCTTTCATTTGGGGCAGGTCTCAGTATGTGGTTCTGTTGCGGCAAAGGCATTTATTTAATTGAGTCACCCTTGGAGGCCAGATGCAGAGACAAGTGAGGTTATTGGGGGCTGGCGGTGGGCACCCAGTACATGACTGAGCACTGACCCCGTAGGGCAGGAGGGGAGAACAGTTATACAGTTGTAGTTCCGGGTCTAGTTCCGGGTCTATGGGCTGGGGTGGTGCTAATATGATTTGGTGCAGCTATAGAAAAACTACAAAGCATGGGTTTATCTTGTGACAAAGGCACAAAGGTGTTTGACATTTTACATAGGGGACAAGCGGTCTTATGACAGAGCATGGGGTGGTACCTGGTTAGGTAACTATGACAGCATTTACAAGAAACAAACTTAAGGAAGCAGAAGCTTGAGCTTGAAAATGGCACTGGAACACAAAATGGTGCTGGTTTAGTTTTCTTTCCCATATCAGTTCAGGCTGGCCTCGAACTCACTATGTAGACCAGGGTGGCCTTGAACTTGCAGTGATCTTTTTGCCTCAGCCTCCCAAGTGCTGGGATTACAGGCATGCACCACTACTCCTAGCACAAAATCTGTTTCAAAAAAAAAAGAAAATGATGTGCATTTTTACTAAAATATATTGATGTTTGTTTATTAGAGAATTAATCAAGTTTAATGGTTAGTTCAATGGTTAGGTTATGGGGAAATCTGATTTGGTTTTTGTCCAGTTTGATTTGTGACCAGAATCTTGCAAAGAATTATTACTATTACTATTATTATTATTATCATTGAGACAGGGTCTTATTAGATAGCTCAGGCTGTCCTTAACCTCACTGTGTGGCCCAGGCTGGCCTCAAACACATGATGATCTTCCTCCCGCAGCCTTCTGAGTCCTGAGATTATAGGCATAGGCCACCAAGCCCTGCTCAAATTCATGAACCAAGGTACTACTGTCTAGTGTACATATATACACTATGCAGGATGGTGAGCCTTTAGAACTTTGAGTGATACTAACAGCCCACTGCAGCATATGTGCTATGGGTTTGCCACCACTATACACACACATATATACATACTGTACACACACACATTGTGCATATATGTACACCTGATCTTGATTTTCTGAAAATATACACATTGAGAATGAGAAGTAATTTAGTTCTGAGCATGTAATTTGTGACTTATTAACCTGCTTAGCAGTGACAGACTAGTCTAGTCTGGATTTGGGCCAGAACTAACCAAGGATGAATTGCCTTTTTGTACCAAGTTGAGGTTAAGGTGCAAGGTGCTCAGTGTAACTTAGACCAGTGTTAGGGTATGTGATGCTGGGGAGCATTAATACCTGGACACTGTTAGCCTTGGTATCTTTCCCTTCTGTTCCCTCTTCCTCTTCAGCTTTTTCTTCCTCTTTTCCCTCTTTTCATGTCTTTAGAGCTTTTTATTGTGTTAAGAACTACTAACGTGGAGAAGGGAGAGGGAAGACCGCAAGGTGTTCATTTGACTTGGTCCTGATCTATTTCATAGTCATAAACAAGTTAGCCCACGACTGTAGGGAATTACCATATCTACCAGCTGGGGCTCAGTTTTGTCTCCTGCTGCTGTTGTGCTAATCTGCAGTATCAAGCAGCTGTTCATGTGATAGCCTGGCATCTATCTCGCTCATTCAGGTGACCCGAGCAGCAGCGATGCCTGCAGCTCTAACACGTCCACATCAGTTTCACTTACTGTTCAACACTGGGGCCTAATTAACCAGAAAAACTCGCTTGGCTGCTGCCTTGTAAATGGTGTGTTTGCACTGAGAGCTGATCTATCACCCAGTTTAAAAACCAAGCAGGAAAGGTGCCTGCCCAGAGACCTGCACGGTCACTCAGTTCCCTTGAGTGTGTGTTTTCTTTTTCAGTGTTGGATTCCCTTCAACCATTTCCAATAATTTCTGTTGCTGTAATCAGGAAGCCATATCAAAATCCTTTGGGTGACTGAGATTGGAAATCATCTGTTACATAGGGTTTTTACACAGGTGCGTTAATCATTACTGTCGTTCTGTAGTTGGATTCATTCTGCTTACTGAGGGAGCAGACTGTCTTAACTTCTCTTGTCTCCGTTCTTCTCAACATCCCACAGTTGTAGCTGTTTGTCGTGAAAGATGTAAGTAACCAGTTAGTCCCCAGGGAGGTCAAGGGTTGAGGGAGGGAGGTCTCAGCCTTAGTTTTCATCCTTGTGTGGGGAAGTCCCCCCGCAGGACCTCAGGGACTTAGCCACAAGGGAGAGCGCTGCATGAATGATTCAGGGGGTGCATAGAAAACACAAGTAGAAAAGTATGTCAGTGCTTTGGTACTGGCTGCTAAGACTTTTTCTTAGTGGTAGTTCTTGGTAAAAACCTGCAGGTTTGTTTGAATATTTTGGGCACATAAGGGATTATTAGTTTATATTTTTATTTTCTGTGTGTGTATGTGGTTAGGAATGGGAAGAGAACCTCAGTGGTTTTTTTTGTTGGGATAATGATTTGCATAGGAGAAGGTTGCACCATTAAGCCAGGTGTATTTGTGTTTTTCACGGCCAGGAGCCTTTAGGATCGTGATGAGCTGTTTGCAGAGTTCAGGCAGGCAGCTTGCCCTGCTCTGGTGTGATCCCCGCCATGGGTAAGGCTGTGCACGCACCGGGGAGCATTCCAGGGAGAAGGAGAAGCAGGCCTCCCTGCAACTTAGATTCTTTAGCACCCTCCCAGGGGAGTTCATTTAAAGTTGCTGGTACCAGCAGCTGCAGCATGATATTGCCCAACCCCTGATCCTCATATTGAGGGGTGGAAGGAGTAGGATTGCTGTCTAAGAAATTTTATTATCTTTAAGAGAGAAGAATTTATTATGGGGTTTTCTTAGATGATTTCTTTCATGTGGGTTAAGACGTTTTTGAGCTCCAAATGTCTAAACGGCTTAGAGGTTCTGAGTTGGTCTCCACCGGGGGTGGTACTGCCACCCTCAAGGGGTGTCTGGATGTGGATGGGACTGTTGTTTGTTGCCACAGGGACCAGGGGTGGGCACTGATGACATTTCACACGTGGGAGCTAGGGATGTTCAGGATAGTTCTGCAAGATGAGTGACAGTCCCACCCCAAATGCTGGTAGGGTCTTCTCTGGACTCCCTGAGGAGGGTGGCTTTGTTTACAATGATTGTAGTGCTGATGGACATGCAGGGGTGGCAGGCACTCAGTGAAAACCAAATGGGATGTGAGAGACAGGTGTGGGGCAGGCCGGTCCGAGTGCCTAGGTGAGGATGGACAGAAGGGACCCCGTTATGAGAGGTGGTGACGTCAGTTCTGCAGAGTGTGTCCGCTCTTCTGCTTTTGGTCATTGACAGTTTTTTCTGCATACACTTTCACATTCACATTTATTTGTCTAGGACAGTAGAAGTACAAAGGAAAGAGAGTGCCTGGATAGTAAGGGATGGAGCTAGCTTTCCTTGTGTGTGTGTGAACTTTGTAAACCTTTGATGTTTCATTCTTAAAGCCGCTGTTGCCCAACAGCATTTTTCTGATGCTGCAGTGAAAGCTGCTAATAAATATCTTTTGCTTAAAGCACTAATGACCTATCATAAGAAAGAGTTGCAACCCCAGGGCCCTGGTATTTTTCTACTGGGTTTCTGAAACAGAAGAGGGTGAGAGTGGGAGACGGAGTGGGAGAAGCCCCATTCTCTTGTCTTGTGGTTTGAGTTTTTGAGGGAGGGCGGGCTTTGGGGCATGCACCACCAAGGAGAGCGCCACTCACTGCAGATACAGCAGACCCCGCCTGGCTCTCTGTGTGCTGTCCTGCAGCTTCCTGCTACAGGGGCTGGAGCTGACCCTCCACAGGGAAGTCGCTCTCTCCTTGTCCCACTCCGTAAACAGAGACACAGGGCGATTCTGTATTCCGAGGGTTCTCGTTATTAAAAACATTCCCTTCTGGGAGAAGTAGCCAGTTAGATGCCCTGGCCCCCAGCATTCCATCTCCTGCCCCAGGTCCACTCGGTCAACTTGAATGATTAAAGAGTAAGCACTCTTTGAGACGAACTCTCTTGACAGCTGACTAAATCCTGTGGGCTGGGTGCTCACGTGGATTCGGCTTAGAGGGGACGGTGGGCAGAAGTCACTCGGGTTTGGGCGGCGGCGGCCTGTGGAAGCTGGTGGATGTTTACCATGCAGTGGACCGTTCTGGGCCAGGCCGTCTCCCCGCCTGCCTGCTCTCTGGCTTGTGCTCTGGTGTGGGTCTGGGGAGGGAGGTGGAGGGCGAGCCTTCTCATGGCCAAAGTGTCCGCCAGTCCAGGCTCACAGCCCTTAGTCTTTACGGCTCCTGGCATGGGTGGTCGCTGTCTCACCCATTTGTTGGCGTTACTGTTTTGCCCTGTGGCACCCAGGCTCTTTTCTCCATCTTCGCAGCCTCGTCCACTGCTCCATAAAAGGTGTTCTGTTTGGGCCGCCAGGTCCTGCTTCTTCCCTCTCACCCATACTGGACTTGCCTTAAGGTGTTTCATCAGCCAGCATGGAGCCCGGCTGCCTTCCGCACCTGCCCAGTGCAGCCCCTCCACAGCACCCAGGGCGGCCACTGCTGCCATACAGGACAGCTTTGGGGTCAGACTACCTGTGCCCTGCCCCCACCTGTGAGGTTTGCTCAAGCTGCCTACTCTATGAAATGGGGCTATTTAAGACTATCTCAGAGTTGTTTTTTTTATTGTTTTGCTTTTTATTTTTTGTCTTTTTGAGACAGGGTCTCGCGATGCAGTTCAGGCTGGCCTTGAGCTCACTTTGTAGCCCAGGCTGGTCTTGAACTCACAGTGATCCTCCTGCCTCAGCCTCCTGAATGCTGGGATTACAGGTGTGTGCCACCATGCCTGGCCTCTCAGAGTTGTTTTGAAGATAAGCAGGACAATCCATGGAAACCACTTAAAATACTGCTGGGACAAGTTCTGGGTAAATGAAAGCCAAGATTAGTTTCGTGGGAAGTGGGATGGTAAAAGGAGTGCAGGCTCTGCGATCCCACAGGTCCTGGGTCTGAGTTGCACTTTGATAGTTTCATCTTTGTGGCTCCAGAGGAAGTTGATAAGTATCACTGAGGTTCAGTTTCCCTTCTATTAGAATAAGGACAGTGCCAGGTGTGGTGGTACATGTCTATAATCCCAACCCTCAGGAAGCTGAGGCAGGAGGATCGCTGTGAGGTTGAGGCCAGCCTGGACTCCATAATGAGTTCAAAGCCAACCTGAATTGCATAACAAGACCCTGTCTCAAAAGACAAATCTTCAAACTGTTCTAAGAGGATTCAATACATGTGCATAGAGACATGTAGATGCTCATGCTAAATAAATAGCAGCTATAGCTGTTGCATGGACATTTTATTTATAATGTATAATTTGGAAAGCACAGTCTACCTCATGGTTTGTAAATTGGATGTAAAATACAGAAGGATCTCAGCCCCCTATTTGGTGGTGATCTGTTATGAAAAGTAGGCAGCTAAAACGCTCCACAGAAAGAGTGTAGTAAGTTGGCTCACTGTGCATGGAATCGTTTCAGTTCCATGAACTGAATCCTTGGTTATTTCATCACTTGTCTGGCACATCTCCCACACGGTGTGTTACCCTTGCTGTCATTGCTACAGGGCAGTTTTGGCAATAAGCAGGTGACCCCAAGTCTTCAATAAAGGAAACTGCTTTTATTTATTTATTGTGGAATTGTAATGAACCAGCACCCGAGTTATAAACATTAGAAATATGTCTATTAATACCAAGGTCATCAAAATTAAGTACAGAAAAAGCGGAGCAAGGCTATGGATGAATTAAAGAACTGTCCTTGGCGCATGCCTGTAATCCCAGCACTTGGCAGGCTGAGGCAGGAGGATCGTTACGACTTTGAGACCAGCCTGGGCTACAAAGTGAGCTCACAGCTGGCCTGAACTGCACAGTGAGACCCTGTCTCAAAGAGACAAAAACAACAACAACAACAAAAAAAACAAAACAAAACTGTCTTACGCTGGTTTGTCCCTGAGTTCAGTGAAGGTAGGACCCTTACAATGTGAGTTATCTGTATATGTTTTTAAAACAGAGCACATGTGCCTCCTCATGTGGCCTGGGTGTTTGGAAGGACCAGCCTGTGTTAACAGGATCCAGCAGAAAAATAGGGTTTCTGTGGAAACCACCCTCCTCTGTTAACTTTGGATAATGCCTCTCTCTTCTAAGAAGAAAATTCATAGCAGGGAAAAGAGAGTCTTGGAAGGGCAAACCAATGAAAGTGTAATTAATAGGACTCAGTGTTTGCATGTTCCAGTCATTTCAAATTACATTTCATTTTTCTTTCTGTGGAGAGAAGGCCTTAAATTCCCATTTACAGTCTCTGTGTTTACTCTGCGGGCTTTACAGCTCTCTGGTATATAACGGTCTCCACAGCCTGAGTTTCACGTTCAGCACTTGGAGAACCCGCAGCTGCTGTCCTGGTGGCCGCGCTGTGCCACAGACGTCAAGGACACGTGTGGTTTTCTCAGCTTCGTGCTGCACCTGCCCTGGAACACCAGCAATGACTTCTCTCCGCTGGGCACTGGTTCTCTAACATCTCAATACATTCTCTGTCCTGCATTTAGATGCAGAGGCTTGAGATACGGCTCTTAGGTTCTTTTAAAGAAATGACTACTTTTTTTTCTTTTTCTCTTTATATTTTTGGGGGTCTCTGAGGTTGGGAAATAGATCCATCCCTGTATGTGATACAAATTTTCATGGAGGGATTGAAACTCTTCTGAGACTTTCTTTTTTGATTTTGGTTCTAAGAATTCAACGAGGGTCTTTGTACTAAGCTACATGCCCAGCCCTTCTCAACTTTATTTCTGGGACAAGGTCTCCCTAAATTACTATATTGCCTGGGATGGGCTTGAATTTGCTATCTTCCTGACTCAGCCTCCCAGAGTGTCGGGGATTACAAGCCTGGGCTGCTAGGTCTGACTTGACATTTAAAAAAAATAAATTCCCTTTGGTATCTAAAGGCCTTCAGAGCAGAGCCTGTAACAAAACTAGGCTGGAAATAGAATTGCTTACCTTTATACCAAGAAGGTGGGGAAGGCACCCAAGTCTGCGTGTGGTGAGTGCCAAGCAGACTTCAGGGGCTCGAGCTGTGAGACCGAAGATCTTGTGAGATCGTCTACATGAAGGAGCAGGTCGGCAGGCTCCCCGAGTGCCAAGTGCCCCTGACGGGACCAAGCCTGCTGTCCTTATTGACGAGCAGAAAATGTTGGTGCAAGTGTTGGAGGCACAAGCACAATCAGAAAGCTACATGAAAGATGAACTTCTCTGAGTAATAAATGATGGAAAGACTTAAAAATTCCCTTTCTTGTTTTTGATTGCAGATTTTCTGAAGTTTAGGGTTTTTTTTTTTGGTGCTGGGAATCAGACTCAGGACCTTGTGCTTGCCAGGCAGGTGCCTGTGCTGCTAAGCTACATCCCCAGCCCTGAAGTTCGGGAGTTTTTAAGGCAGTGTTAGAAAGTATGTGAGCACTATGGACTCCATAGTTGCCCAATTAATGGGCTTGATGTTGGTAGATAGTAAATTTGAAACAACTTCACTTTTTTTTCTTTTTCATTTATTTATTTATTGATTTATTGATTGGTACCGGAAATCAAGCTCAGGACCTTGAGCTTGCCAGGCAGGCGCTTGAGTCACTGAGCTATATCCCCGGCCCTATTTTTGTCTTTTTGAGACAGGGTCTCGCTATGCAGTTCAGGCTGGCCTTGAGCTCACTTCGTAGCCCAGGCTGGTCTTGAACTTGCAATGAGCCTCCTGCCTCAGCCTCTGGAGTGCTAGGATTACAGAGGTGCACCACCACGCCTGACAAATTTGAGTTTTTACACTGAAGATTTAAGCTTTTTTGTTTTCCTTTTTGTGAAAGGCAACATAGAATAGTGGTTAATTACGTGGCGTTGAGCTAGGTGTGGTCGCACACACCCATAACCCCAGCACTCTGCGAAACTGAGGCAAGGAGGCTCACAAGTTCAAGTCAAACTTGGGCAACGTAGTGACTCAGTGAGACCCTGACTCAAAATTACAAATTAAAAAGGCTGGAGATGTAGCTAGGTTCAATCTCCAGTATATTCCAGTTTATTCCAGTATATGCTGGAATAAAATGTCAGATCCAGATCCTTATTTTGCATGTGTCTGCTGTTGGACCTTAGGCAAGTTACAGAAGTGCTCTGTGCCTCTATTTATTTGTAAAATATTCATAATAACATCTGTCTCATAAGTCTCATAAGGCTATGAAGATTGATAGGAACCATTGCAGGGCTCACACTTATAATTAAACAGTCAGAAAATAAATGCATACAGTCCAAGTGAATCCAGGGAACCTGCAACTGTTACCAGATCTAATCTACTTTTTCTTGAGCACACTGTTTTTAAACCACGCGGAGCATTTTGGTGGGTTTCTGTGAGGCCACCCAGTGATGGTAAAGTCTCTGTTTGTTTTCCCTGGAGAGAGATTTCCAAACAAGAGTCGTTTGGGAGCTGTAACAGGCATAAAAGTTACCACGAAAAGGTGACTTTGACAAATGAATTATCACGGGTCTGTTGATAAATTGAGTAAATTGGATGTAAATATTACGTTAGATGATGGAGTGATTGGGAGCTCAGCTGTGAAAATCATTGCCTATAAAGAAAGAGTTACTTAATTGCACCATTTTCTGTCAGTTTCAATATTTATGTGTGCAGCTTTAAATAATTGGCTTTGAAGTATTTCAAAAAATAACTTCTAGGTTTGTATTTTGTGTGTTTTTCATATGTTTAACTTGGTATTTTAGCAAAAAGAAAAACTAAAAACCCTCAATTTGACTTGCATTAAAAGTTACTTACATACCGTTAATTGTATGTATTTTTAAAACAGGCAATATGTTCTGAGGATTTCTTCCAGATACCAATTTTCTAAGTTTGTGCTTTTAGCGATGAGACTTTGTAAGTAGACTGTTACAGTTTTTCAATGGAAGTGATTAGATATTAAGAGAGACAAATGTACTGAACTTACGAATGTATTCTGTTGGATTACTAACAATAGACCTGATTGATTAAAGTGATTTAATATATGTTGTGTTAATAGCTAAACCTCCAGAGCCCCTAATCTCCCATGGAAATATTGCTTTGTAGAACAAAATCCAATGAGAAGTTCTGGGATTCCAGAGTGAATTTGTGCATTCCTGAGGGGCATTTTTGCAAGGGAGGTTGTTGTGTTTTAAAGGTAGTTGATAAGAGACCTGCACCACCAACCCCAGACCTGCACCACCAACCACCATCATGCATTAGTCTATAGAAGGTATTTGGGTGTACGTACTCCTGTACCACCCGGTACCACCATTTAGCCAAGGGAAGCTTCTGACCATTTGCAGCATACATTATAAATCAGGATGTCACTACCAGACAATCAGATTTGAGCATTCCATGAACAAAGTAGCCTATATTCTCTAGGAATAGATCACTTAACTTTGTTTATGTCATGCTGTTGATATGCCTGCATTTATGCAAGCCAGGATAACACACTGTGTATTTATTCTAGGAGTAGATAATTGATCTGTATATTTACCTAATTTAGGGTTAATTAACCAAAAATTGAAATGGGTAATTTAGCACGATTGCTTAAATATAGGGAAGAAATAAAATCATTCTTCTGACCCCCCCCCCCGCAAAATACTCCTGTACCCCTTGGGTTTGTGACAGAATAATTTTGTGTCTTCTCCAAGTTGGGCTGGTGTTGGCTGCTCTCTTTCAAAAAATTTCCTACTTGGCACACAGTGCTTGGGCCAGATACTTGGGGAAGCTTGGAGGATTTCCAACTGCCAGATTAGCCCCCTGGAGAGACCCAGGAAAACTGCAGGATCTTTTGTTGAATGAATGAGCTTGCTTAAATCATATGTGCTTTCTAGTATCAAGAGGGGATGTCACTGCCACTTGAGGATGTGGCGATCTGTGGGGCCAGTTTATACACTTTGGATCGTGGCAGAAATTTTTGTTTTCCTTTGCCTTAAATTTTTTTTTTTTTTTGTTTGTTTGCAGAGATGAGCTTATAGACGTGTCAGCTTACAAATTAGCTTTTCAAAAAAGCCCAAATGATGGTCTGAATCGAAGAACAAGGGCCTAACTTGCTTTGTATGATTTAGTAATAAAAAGCCACATTAAAAATAATAACTATATATTATGTTAACATTCTGGTCTTTGACACTTTCTTATGTAACTTACAGGTAAAATTAGCATCTTTGTCTGTGTTTGTAGTGTGTTAAAGTATTTCTCCAAAATATAAGTTCTTTATACTCCTTTTCAGAAGCTCCTAGCATGTCCAATACATAGATAAAGGAAAAAAAAATTTCTTATTAGCTGTTTAGGAAATTTGCAATTTCTTTTATTATAATGCTTACGATGAAAATTTTTATTTATTGGAATAAATAAATAAAGGAGGAAAAATTTAAATTAGGAAACTGAGGCTTAGAGCAGTTGAATCATTTGCTACAGTTTTTCCAGGCAGGGTGCATAAATCTTTATTTATTTACTTATTGGAAATCTTTAGACACTACTACATAAATCTTTATCTAGTTCCCTGGTTCTCTAGAAAATACCTGTAAGTACAGATGTTAAATTAAAGCAGAAATATTTTGAAAAAGCAAGATGAGTGTTGTCAAATTGCTTCCCACATTGATAATATCAAGGTACGCTCTAGTCAACTGTATGTCAAAATGGCCTTTTTCCTGCAGAATTCCAAATATTTTCATATTATTATAATGGAAATGTTTCCCTATTTCATAAGTGTGCATTCATGTGGTTACTAATTATTCCTCTTCTTCTGTTTCATGGGTGTTGCAGGATGCGACAGTGACCATTTCCGCTGTGGAAATGGGTATTGTATCCCCGTACACTGGCGCTGTGATGGGACCAACGACTGTTCGGATGACACAGACGAAGCTGGCTGCCGTGAGTGGGGAGGCCGGGCTGAGCTCTGTTCTGACTGACAAAGGCCTTGTGGTAGTTTCAGCTTGGAGAGAGAAGTTGTGCTCAAGTCTTAAGATTGGTCTGGTTCAATAGAGAACTGACGGCATTACTAATAATAGCTTCACTTACTTTGGAGTGAGGGGTTCGATTTACCTAAATTTCAATGACTTTGATACAGAAACAAATTTGCCGTCAGTTTTCTGAAGCCTGGAAATAACTTTCGGATTATTCATTCTGGAAATTTTGTGAATCAACAAGAAGAGAAAATAAAGCTATCTGAAGTATTGGGATTTATAATTCAATGAGGAGTCTCCTTTTATATGAAATCTGTAGTGGGACTTGTGAATTGTGGTAAATGAATCACAAAGGTGGTTAGTGAGGTTTTATGTTTTTTTTTGTTAAATTCTGATTTGAAAACATGAAAAGATAGGAAATCCAAAATTTAGCTAATGATAAAATCACTTTCTCATATATATATATATTTTATTTTTTTATTTTTATTTTTTTGTGTGTGTGTTTTTGAGACAAGGTCTTGCTATGGCAGTCCAGGCTGGCCTTGAGCTCACTTTATAGCCCAGGCTGGTCTCGAACTCGCAACGATCCTCCTGCCTCAGCCTCCTGAATGCTGGGATTACAGGCGTGCACCACCACGCCCAGCACTTTCACATCTATTTCTTTGTATAGTTCTCCCAGCAAATATTCTGAGGAAAATTTTAAATTAGGAAACTGAGGCTTAGAGCCATTGAATCATTTGCTAGAGGTCTTCCAGGCAGGGCGCAGCCTTGGTAGATCCCAGCCCTGCGTCCTTCGTTCTTCTAATGTGCCCGAGGGATCAAGCCTGTACCTCAGTGTCCTCCATGCAGACAAGGGTTGCCATCCAGTAACCAGGGAAGCAGGCGAAAACACCCAATTTTGTTTGGAACCGTTGGTCATACTGGGTGCCCCCGAGCAGTCAGACTTTGGGATGTGGTTTGAATGATGATGTATTTGGAAATGGCAGGAAGGGCAAAGAACAGGTCCTATTCAGCACTTCTCAAACATTCATGCACCAGTGGACCACAGGGAAGCCTGCTAAGGTGCGGGTTTTGGTTCTGTGCATGCGCAGTGGGCCCGACAGTCCGCATGTGTGCAGGCTTGCAGCTGGCACTCACGCTCCTGCCCGAGGCTCACTCTTGGAATAAGCACAGCTGAACTTGTGGAGTCATGATCATGGCTGGCTTCTCGGTTTATTACGTTCGCTTTTGTTGAACAGTAGGAACAGAAAGGCAAGAATAGTGTATTCTGGGATAAAAGAATAAGTGAATGGTTACAGCACAACTCTTCAGAGATTTCAAGTACATTTGAATATGCTATAACAATAATAATAATACCAGTGACATTAATGATAGGAACTAGCGTTGCATGGCACTTTCACACATACTATTTAACTTATTTTGAACAACAAACCATAAATATAGACCCCATTTTATGGTGAGTACAGTAAGGGTGAGAACTTGCCAGAGTCCTTAACCAAGTGTATTGTGGAAATAGTAATTCTTTAATTCTGAGTCTTCTTTTCCAAATTTTTTGGATTTTCCAGTTCATCATGATGCTTTGCTAATAGATATTTCAAATGATTTAACAAAAACTCATGGTTGGGCTGGGGATGTAGCTCAGTGGCACAGTGCCTGTCTGGCAAGGGCAAGATCCTGAATTAATTCCCAGTACCAAACAAACAAACAAAAAATTCATGGTTAATGTTTATTTAAATTGAGAGTGTAATTTAATAATTTTGTTAAACATTTGTGCTTATGTGTGTTGAGTTGTGTGCATTTGTGGTGTTTATTGTCTTGGATTATCAGCTTATCTTGATGTCATTGCCAAGATTATTGCAGTGAACATTGAGTGGACTGTAGTAAGAATTGATGGCTATTAGCCTTCATATATATTTTTTATTTTTTTAACTTTTGGTACTGAAATTGAACTGAGGACCTTGAGCTTGCCAGGCAGGTGCTGGTGCCACTGAGCTATATCCCTGGCCTAGTCTTCATATATAATTGGCAGGCATTGATGTATATCTTTTTTGTTTTTTATTTTTGAGACTATGTAGCCCAGCCTGGCTTTGAACTTGTGGCAATCCTGCCTCAGTCTCCTGAGTGCTGGTATCACAGGCATGTGCCACCATGCCTGGCAACATATATTCTTTTGAGATGAGCATACTTGCTGACATAATGGGGTAGATGTTTGCCATAATTAATTTTTTTTGGTTTGTTTTAGCTCCTCGATCATGTGCGGCGGGCTCGTTCCATTGTCACAGTGGGGAGTGCATCACTCGCTTGTGGGTGTGTGACCATGAAGAGGACTGTGACGATGGCTCAGATGAACAGAATTGTCGTAAGTATTCAGAGAAGATTCTTTTTTGGTTTTTGGATACTTGAAGTCCTACCCATCACAGATAGGTTGTGTCAGTGGAATGATGTTTTATAAATACCAAGTTAAGTCTTAGGCGACTGTGGAGTCTATGCCAACAGTCTCACTCAGAGGTTGATCACATTGAAATCGTATGTGTACTGGAGCTTTTTGTAAGCATTTCCATGATGCAGACAGGTTTCCAGTCTTTAATCTGAATCCTGTTGTGACCCAGAAAGAAACTATTTATTGATAGGTATGGCAGGGTGTGTGTTTGTGTGGCTGGCGTCGGACAGGTCCTGCATCCGGGGCACACGCTGCATTCACGCTCTGCCCAGTGTGGAGCGGAGGTGGGGCTGCTGCAGCTGCCATGGCATCAGATACATCAAGTCAGAAAATGGGAGCAGGGAGTGGAGCTTGGCAGTCGCTGCACTCCCGGATTCTCTCCCGGGATAACCTGGCCCTTGTCGCGATTTGTCTCACACTCTGTGGGCCAAGTGGACCCAGATCTGTGTCCAGAGCCCAGAATTTCTGTCTTGTATGCGCAGCTGCTCGTTGGATATCTCCAACCTGCCTCAAACACAAGGTGTTGCAGCTAAAGCTAATCCCCTCACTGACTTTTCCTTTTGCTTTTGCTGATCTATACACTTTATTTTGATCAATAGAAGTAAAATTTCACCCACCCTGAGGTAGTAGGAGGAAATACAACAGAATCAGTCTTAAACTATCAGTAATGGCCATCTTGCCGTTCTCTTACTTCTTAGTCTGGAAGTTCTTGAGCACATTCCATAGGGAAAGAATTTTGTACATAAAAATAGATTTCTAGCAGGGCCAGCGTGTGGTGGGGTGGCTGCGGCAGCTCCACACTGGGCTCCTGGCCCCCACTGTCCCTCCCCCTCAGCCATCCCTGGAGCTTATGCTGACCCTCTGCCAGTTCTCTGTTGCCTCCGCGAGGACTTGCCAGGAAGTGCCAGCTCCCTAGCATAGCCTCCAGCAGCCTCCAAGATGTGGCTGGGGCTTATTTTGCAATGTGTGTCCCTTGCCATTCATTGAATTGTCCCATGGGTCTGTTGTGGTTTGATTCTGGATGTCCCCCCAAGCCTCATGCAGTCATGGGGCGGGCTTCTAGAGTTTGTGATTGATTCTTGGGTGAGTCCTGCACCTGCCCTAGGGCAGGTAGCTTGCATACAATGTAAGGGAGGGAAAGAGGCTGCTTGCTGTCACTCCTTCCCTTTTTGCTCTTGCTGCCTTTGCTGTCTTCTGCCACCTTGAACTGTTGCCCTCTGCCATGTGCCACTCTGCCTTGGACCCAGCTGAGTATGGACTGAAACCTCCACAATCAGTGAGCTAAATAAACCTTTCCCTTCTTAATTTTGGGTGTTGGGCATTTTATCTCAGCAACAAAAGAAAAGTAACCAAGACAGTGGCCCAGCAGCGCTTCGGTTCCCGGGGGGGCACCATACGCCTAGCCCTCTATCTCTGTGTGTGCTGCCTGAGGGCTCACTGCAGGACAGGCTTCTTCTGCCTTTGGCCCAGCCACCTGCTCCCAGCAGGTGTCACCTCCTCAAGGGAATCGTCCCTGCAGAGCTCCTATCACAGAGAAGTTGGTATGCTGCCTCTGTGATTCTGATATGCCTGTGATCTGCTTTCATAATTTTCTTTTTCTCTTTCTTTCTTTCTTTCTTTCTTTCTTTCTTTCTTTCTTTCTTTCTTTCTTTCTTTCTTTCTTTCTTTCTTCCTCCCTCATTTCCTCCATCCCTCTCTGCCTCCCTCCTTTCTTTCTTTCTTTCTTTCTTTCTTTCTTTCTTTCTTTCTTTCTTTCTTTCTTTCTTTCTCCCTCTCTTCCTTTCTTCCTTTCTTCCTTTCTTTTCATTCTTTTCAGGGTCTCACTATGTTGTCCAGGTGTGCCTTGAGCTTGTGGTGATCCTCCTGGGAGCCTCAGCCTCCCAAGTGGTGGGACTATAGGCGTGGGCCTGGCCATAATTATTTTCTAATTATTTCTTATGTCTTCCCTAGGAGATCTGTGCTCCTTGGGCATAAGCCTTATTATCTTTAGATTTCCATTGTTGGTGTAGTTTGTGGCACTGAACAGGCACACAGTAGATATTTGTGCGCTGAATGAAGGAATCCCGGCATTAGATTGGTTGATGGAGTTGTATATTTTTTTATCTGTGTTTTCTTTAGGATTGAATCAGTCTTTTATTTTTCCATAAGCCCTTTGAAATCTTTGGTACAAAATATAAAATTATTTAGGCTTAACTTTAAAAAGAAAGCCATGATAATTGACATAATATTGGCACCTGATATAGTTTATTTATTTATGTTTTTTAGACAGGGTCTTGCTACGTAATCCAGGCTGGCCTCAAACTCCCAATGATCCCGACCTTCCAGGGTGCTGGGATTAGAGGCGTGTGCCGGGCTGAAGTTTCTTTAATTTTATGTTGAAATTGACAATATATACTTAAATAAATCACATGGAAATTTGTTCTTTTTAACTTTATTCAGGTGCAACTGTTTCTCTGCTATGGGAAGGATTCAGATATTGAAATGCTTTCTACAACAGTCTGTTTTGTCCTTAATAATAGAAGCAAGGTTTAATCTACAGTTACATAGTAATAGGAGAAAACATGAAATCATACTATAAGATGTCAGACATAGGGCAATTGGAAAAATTGGTTTGCTGTTCAAGAGCTTTGCAAAACATTCATAGTAGAACAGAATGACAAGAATGATATAATCAATTAAGCATGGAAAAGTTTTTAAAATGTATGTCTTACTGTCACCTGGTAATCTTTTATGCTTGAATTGTCAAATCTAGACCCTGAAGCTGTCATTTTCTATTTTGTCCTTCAGGAAGATTTTTCTTATTAAGTTTTGATGACACATTTTTTAACTGATACTACCCCCACCTCCTAAACCAAATTCTGCTCATTTGAAATATCTTCATTGTATGGAAGGGCAGGAAGCTCTGTGAAAATTCAGGGAAAATTTTTCTTCCCTTTGAGGAATATAT
>NW_004955449.1:5168029-5171883 GCF_000276665.1 Chinchilla lanigera
GGCTGGCCTTGAGCTCACTTTGTAGCCCAGGCTGGTCTCGAACTTGCAATGATCCTCCTGCCTCAGCCTCCTGAGTGCTGGGATTACAGGCGTGCACCACCACTCCTGGCCAATGATCATATTCATCATAGGGAATTTGTACCTGTACATGATATATCTTGGTTCCTTTTTTTTGCCCCATGCCCCTCTCTTCAACCCCTCTTTCCCTCCTTATTTACAAAGCTTTGTTTCCATTTTATCCTTCTTTTCTCATTTTTTCTTTTCTCTTCCTTTCTTTCCTCCTTCCCTGCCCTAGTTCCCCTTTCCAACTTCTTCCTATTTCACAATTTCTATTATATATTTTGGTTCTTATTTTTTTTTATTTTAAAGATAAACTAACAAAACAACAACGATGAAGACAAAATCAAAACAACACAAAACCAACAAAAATGATACATGACCTCAAAACAAAATGATAGGAATTAACATTACATACTGTTATCTTCAACAAAGTTGCTCAGTCCACCAGACATAAGAATGTAAGGTTGATCAAACAAAGACAGTAACAAGTAAAAATAATAATAATAAAAAATTGGAAATGATACAGAGCTTCACCATACAAGATGGTAGGAGTTCAACCATGGTTCTTATACTGCATATTATTGTTTTCAGATCAGTTGTTCTGATTTGGGTTCTTATTTACACTTTTGGTTTCTCACATCAGAGACAATGCGATATTTACACATGTGTATCTGATTTATTTCACTTAAGAGTATGGTCTCAGGATGCATCCATTTAGCTAGAAATGTCTCAAGCTTATCCTTCTTTAACTCACCAGTTGATGGGCACTTGGGTTGTTTCTAAGATTTAACTACTACAAACTGAACCATTATAAACATGGGAGCACATATATCACTGTGGTATGATGCTTTTAATTCTTTTGGGAAGCTATCAAGAACGAGAATAGCCGGTTGAATGTGACCTTTAGACCTAGTTTTTTTTTTTAAATGGTCTTTTTGAGACAGGGTCTCGCTATGCAGTTCAGGCTGGCCTTGAGCTCACTTTGTAGCACAGGCTGGCCTCGAACAGGCAACGATCCTCCCGCCTCAGCCTCCCGAGTGCTGGGATTACAGGTGTGCACCGCCACACCAATTTCTAGTCCTCATTGTTTGAGGAATGTCTACCATGATTTCCAGGATGCTTGCACCAATCTACACTCCCTCCCACAGTGGAGAAGGGTTCCTTTTTCCTCACAGCCCCTCTAGCATTTGTTAGTAGTTGATTTCTTGATGATAGCCATTCTTTCTGGAGTGAGATGGAATCTCCGTGTTGTTTTAATTTGTATCTCTTTGGTGACCAGTGATGTTGAACTTATTTTCATATATTTATTTGCTGTTTGTATGAAGTAAGAAACTTTTAACATTAGCGTAGACTCCCCAAAGATATATGGAGTACAAAATCCAGTTTGATCAGTTTTTAAGTTTTATTACACTGCTGTGGCAATTTTTTAGGTAAGATTTCTCATTAGTTTTTCTTTTTCTTTTTTTTGGTTTTTCTCCGGTACTGGGAACCGAACTCACGACCTTGCGCTTGCTAGGCAGGCACTTTTGCCGCTGAGCTAAACCCCCAACCCCTCTCATTAGTTTTTCTGTTCTGGTGGACTCAACATTTTCCAGACTACTTTGGAAAATGTTATATTTTTAAAATGGCTTTCCTGTTAAATGCAGTGACCCATGCCTATAAAGCTAGCAACTATGCGAGGCTGAGGCAGAAGAATTGCAATTTTGAGCCCAGTGAGATGCTGTTTCAAAAGGGAGTCAGGGGTGCAGAGGATGTAGCTCAGTGTGAAGGTCCTGGTTTCAGTCCTTAGTTCTGAAAAAAATTAACACAACCAAAATCTGGAAGTAGAGCCGTATTTTGCATTGTGTACTAAAAAGTAGGAGTAATCTGCCTTTCTTGAGGTTTATGTAAAATGTAGGATACAAGAAAATCAGAATTAGCTATTATGTCAATCTTATAGTCTGTCTAATTCTGTGTTTAATCTTGGAAACAGCCAGTTTACCTTAAAGGTCTACCATTTGCGTTCTTATCCAGTTTATATTTTTTCTGGCATTCCTTTTAGGATAACATTGCATTGCATAAGTTTACTGTGTATTGTATGTAGATACTTCCTTTTTTGCTCTTAAATTTATATTTCAAACTTCAAAAAGTTATTCCAGTTACTGGTGAACAGACTTTATGTACTGTAGAAACTTTGATTAAAGCTATTGCAGCTTACTGATTTAAGATGTAAGGTTTAGTTTATATTCATGGGGTGCTTCCTCCATTGTTCCATAATTTTCGATTTAATTTTAATTTCTAAATTTTGGGACTCTTTAATTTTGATTTAATTTAAATTTTTCTTTTAGTCAAGACGTATATTTTATGACTCTTGCTGAAAACGTTTTTACTTTTTTTTTTTTTTTTTTTTAATTTTTGGTTTTTTGAGACAGGGTCCTGCAGTATAGTCCAGGCTGGCCTCAAACTTGCACCTCCTGTCTCAGCTTTCTGAGTGTCGGGATTACAGGTGTGCACCACCATGCCCGGCTCTGGCGACAGCAGAACCTGAAATAATTTGCATCCTAAATATTCTCTTTTGAAAGGTGGTGGTGTCTCCAATTTGAGTTTCCCTTCACTTTGGAAATTATGCAAAGGGTTGAGAGTGGCAGTTTTAGAGACGGTAGTGTATTGGGACACTGCAAGTTTATGCATCAAGGATTCTCACTACTTTGGGAAGCAAATGCCAGGTCCTTTTCTGAGGCAAATGAAAATATTTTAATAAACATGATAAATCATATTTTATTGCATTTTATAACTTCCAGAACATAAATGAATTCTAGTTATGTCCCTTAGTAACAATAGGGCAGGCATTATTATGCTTTCTTATGAATAAAGAGCATAGATAGGCTTGCTCAAGATTGCATGGCAGAGCCGGGGCGCAGGCGTCTCTGCTTCCAAGTCTGGTGCCTGCACCTCATGGAGGACTATTTACCTTAATCAAGTGTAAGAGAGCACCAGAGGCTTGTGCCGCCGGCCAGCGGTCTGTGTCTTTATCCCTTATTTACAAGCAATAAAAAGGAGTGCTCTTTATTGCAAATGCAGTGGGGCTGAAGGAAAGGCTACTTGGGGGAAAATAAAAGGCAGCCGAAATAGACGGTTTGGATTTTTTCCATGTGTGCAACCCACAGCCAAATCTAAAGCCGCTAGTCCAACTGCTGCCAGCCCTGCCAAAGGACCTTCCGGACACAACTGGCAGGAGACGAACAGGCAAGCAGCTGTAATCAAGCAGAAGGCAGCGAAGGAAGTGAGCTTCGTATCTGAATAGCAGTTTATGTAATGTTTTTAGTACAAGTAATTGTGAAATAAGGATTCCTTAAGGAGAGGGATCAGATTTTATAGTTCACGTTTCTGGAATGGTATATATATGTAAGTCATGAACACTTCAGATGACTCTAACACATGGAAGGAGTTTTGCAATGAGGTGTTCTTACAGATTTCCCTCTGCCTTGTTATTGGTTTCTATGTTTTATTTATGGAAGAGTATTAAAAAAAACTCACAAACCACTGGGTATGGTGGTACATACCTGTAATCCCAGCACATGGGAGGTTGAGACAGATGCATTGCCATGAGTTCGAGGCCAGGCTGAACCTCACAGGGAGACCCTGTCTCAAAAACAAAACAAAACAAAACAAAAAACTTCCCCTCCCTCCTCACCTCCCACCTCCCCCTCCGTGGTCCCCCTTCTCTGACCCTCCCTTTATGTGGTCCCTCTCTCTTATTAGTAGCCATTGCTGATCACTGTGGAGATCCATTTAGTGGTGCTTACTTTATTATT
>NW_004955449.1:5171983-5173136 GCF_000276665.1 Chinchilla lanigera
GATCCTCCTGCCTCAGACCTGTCCCCTCAGATGTGGGATTGCAGGCGGGCACCACCATGCCCAGCTAGAATGTATTTTTTTGTACAGAGGCTAATTTGATCAATTGTTTTCAAATTAGCCTGTCCTTTCACCTAGTCTCATCAATGTGGGATAAAAATCAAGCTAGCTAGAATTTTTTTCTGTTTATAAAATTGACACACGGTCAATGTAGACAGTTTATAACATAGAAAAATTATAAAGAAAAAGGTAAAATCATCCATACTCCCATCGTTTAGTAATAACCACTGTTAACTTTGGCATATTTCCTGTTTAAACAGCAATTTCAACTAGGTGAGAGGTGCTCCCCAGTCTTTGGTTAATACAATATTTTATTTCCTTCCTTCTTACCATGTATCTTTTCAATGTATGTTATAGTCTCAGCACGTCTGAAAATGTCATTATTTACACAGGCCAGCTTGTGTGTCCATGGTATTCCATGGGCATTTTAGTCGTAAGCCAGCTCTGCCCTTGCACTGCGGCTCAGCTCGGTGGAGGCTGTGTCCCCCACCTCTTGTCCCTGTGGACTTTGTGTTAATATTCTGTCTGCTTGCCTTAGCGTTTCATACCCTCCTTCATACTGGGTATCGATCCGTGGATGAGTCTGTGTCAGGCAGCGGCTGGAGTGAACTAATGTCTCTCCCCTTCGCAGCTGGGACAACGTGCTCGAGCGACCAGCTGACCTGCTCCAATGGCCAGTGCATCCCCAGAGCGTACACGTGTGACCACGTGCAGGACTGCGACGACGGCACCGATGAGAGAGACTGCCGTGAGTCTACCTCCCTCCCCGCTTGTTCTTCTGCCTTGCCCCTTGTTAGAT
Source organism: Chinchilla lanigera (assembly GCF_000276665.1). Lineage (NCBI taxonomy): Eukaryota > Metazoa > Chordata > Mammalia > Rodentia > Chinchillidae > Chinchilla > Chinchilla lanigera. The sequence continues at coordinate 5,172,840 of NW_004955449.1, forward strand.
TTGCTGATGGACAGAAGTGTCTACAGTACGCCTCTTGTTGAAATCCCTTGGCAGATTGTTTTGTGGATGAGGGGTGATGTTCTGATAGGAGTCTATTTTTAACAGGATATTCTAAGTTTGTCCTGCTGTAGCACATCAAGTTTTTTTTTTTTGATACACGGTTTCACTGCGTAGTTCAGGCTGGCCTTGAACTCACTATGTGGCCCAGGCTGGCCTTGAACAATCCTGCCTTGGCCTCCCGAGTGCTGCGTGTGCCACCGTGCCCGGCTCTCAAGTTGTATTTTTTGAAGTAAAAAA
>NW_004955449.1:5175681-5287182 GCF_000276665.1 Chinchilla lanigera
GGGATTACAGGTGTGCACCACCATGCCCGGCTCTGGCGACAGCAGAACCTGAAATAATTTGCATCCTAAATATTCTCTTTTGAAAGGTGGTGGTGTCTCCAATTTGAGTTTCCCTTCACTTTGGAAATTATGCAAAGGGTTGAGAGTGGCAGTTTTAGAGACGGTAGTGTATTGGGACACTGCAAGTTTATGCATCAAGGATTCTCACTACTTTGGGAAGCAAATGCCAGGTCCTTTTCTGAGGCAAATGAAAATATTTTAATAAACATGATAAATCATATTTTATTGCATTTTATAACTTCCAGAACATAAATGAATTCTAGTTATGTCCCTTAGTAACAATAGGGCAGGCATTATTATGCTTTCTTATGAATAAAGAGCATAGATAGGCTTGCTCAAGATTGCATGGCAGAGCCGGGGCGCAGGCGTCTCTGCTTCCAAGTCTGGTGCCTGCACCTCATGGAGGACTATTTACCTTAATCAAGTGTAAGAGAGCACCAGAGGCTTGTGCCGCCGGCCAGCGGTCTGTGTCTTTATCCCTTATTTACAAGCAATAAAAAGGAGTGCTCTTTATTGCAAATGCAGTGGGGCTGAAGGAAAGGCTACTTGGGGGAAAATAAAAGGCAGCCGAAATAGACGGTTTGGATTTTTTCCATGTGTGCAACCCACAGCCAAATCTAAAGCCGCTAGTCCAACTGCTGCCAGCCCTGCCAAAGGACCTTCCGGACACAACTGGCAGGAGACGAACAGGCAAGCAGCTGTAATCAAGCAGAAGGCAGCGAAGGAAGTGAGCTTCGTATCTGAATAGCAGTTTATGTAATGTTTTTAGTACAAGTAATTGTGAAATAAGGATTCCTTAAGGAGAGGGATCAGATTTTATAGTTCACGTTTCTGGAATGGTATATATATGTAAGTCATGAACACTTCAGATGACTCTAACACATGGAAGGAGTTTTGCAATGAGGTGTTCTTACAGATTTCCCTCTGCCTTGTTATTGGTTTCTATGTTTTATTTATGGAAGAGTATTAAAAAAAACTCACAAACCACTGGGTATGGTGGTACATACCTGTAATCCCAGCACATGGGAGGTTGAGACAGATGCATTGCCATGAGTTCGAGGCCAGGCTGAACCTCACAGGGAGACCCTGTCTCAAAAACAAAACAAAACAAAACAAAAAACTTCCCCTCCCTCCTCACCTCCCACCTCCCCCTCCGTGGTCCCCCTTCTCTGACCCTCCCTTTATGTGGTCCCTCTCTCTTATTAGTAGCCATTGCTGATCACTGTGGAGATCCATTTAGTGGTGCTTACTTTATTATTAATTTATTTATTTTTGTCTTTTTGAGAAGAGTTTCACTATGCAGTTCAGGCTGGCCTTGAACTCACTTTGTAGCTCAGGCTGGCGTGAAACTCACAGTGATCTTCCTGCCTCAGCCCCCCTCCGAGTGCTGGGGCTACAGGTATGCGCCACTATGCCTGGCTCAGTGGTGCTTACTTTAAATGTCACTTTAGATGCACAGGACTGAGACTTAACCAGAAAACAGTATACTTCATTCTGTTTCTACAGTTGTTACTTGTAGACAGAGACTCAGCCTGTGAATATGACTTGTTCTTCTTTCTTAGAAATAAGATTGTTGATAGCAGTGGGTCTTCATATAAGAGGCTCCTAGAAACCATTTATAGATAGAAATGGGTGTTGAAAATCTCCACAAGACTTATTTCCCCATCCCCCAATATTTGAAAGGATCGGGAAGCTCAATCCAGTAATTCATAGCCCTGCCTGTCAGGCCAGACCCCTAGGTTATGGTCCCTACCCTCTCAGCCTTCTCACTCAGACCTGGAGTTCTAAAACAGAGCACCTCGTGTCCATTCCAGGCATTCCTTCCCACAACAAAGGCTGGTGTGTAAGAGTCCTCCAGAGGAGGCAGGGAGCGGGGAGGGAACAGATGGGTGAGACGAAGAGGAAGGCGAGGGGATTAAAGTCCCCATAAAAGGACTATCTTTGAAATAAATATGGTATGGCATGGGAGATTTTTATTGTGCCTAACCTTTTCACTGGCTATATTTTTATACTGTTAAAGTACTTCTGGTTATTCTACAGCTTGAAATATTTCTGAAACCATATATTAAAAAGGGTGAAACAAGTAAAAGTTCATTTTTGTTTTTTTGTTTTTCTTCTGGTACCAGGTATAGAACTCATGACCTTGCGCTTGCCAGGCAGGCGCTGTGCCACTGAGCTAAATCCCCAGCCCCAAAAGCTCATTTTTATTTTCGTATTCAACCTGTTCAACTATAAAGTGACATCTTGCTGGGCATACACCTGTAATTGTAGCACTTAAGAGGCTGAGGCAGGAGGGTTGCTGTGAGTTTGAAGCCAGCCGGGGCTACATAGTGAGCCTCAAGGCCTGTCTAAACTACATAGTGAGACCCTGTCTCAAAAAAAAGGGGCACCTGGTATTAAATGGCTTGTCAATTAATTTTCTTTTTAAGGAGTAAATTCAAAACTGTAGTCCATTTTACTTCTAATGGGATTAGCATCAAGGAAAAACCACTCATGCAGAGGCTAAGATAAACACCAGAACAAAGCAGCAATTATGCATCATTCAGTTAATATATTGAAGCAACTCTTGGTTGCTCAAAAATAGTAGCCTTTTTTCAGTGACGTAGAAAGATTATTTTGTTTTATTGAATGCCGTGTTAGAATGATTTCGGTGTGAGTAAAACTGTGGCTAATTACTGTTGCTTTGCAGCACTTCTCTTTTGTGACTTAGGAATGCCAAAGAAAGGGTAAAATCCTGGTACAATGAAGGCTTTCTTGCTGGTAATCAGCAGTATTTGGTCCTCTTGCGACGGGGACTGCTTTGTCCCTGAAGTTTTATTTCTATTGACTTTCTGTTCTATAGAATTCAAACATTTTCCTTTTCGTGTCTAACCGCGGAAACTCCGGCAGTCGAGTGAGAGGTGAAGACGGGTAAAGTCACTCCGCGGACCCTGAGAGCTCGCGAAGAGGACGTTGTTCTCCAAACTCAGCCTGTGTTTGGGCTGTGCTGGGAGCCGGCTCGGGTGACCCGGTCTTCCGCGTCACAGTACCAGGCAGCTTTTTAGCAGCTTCACAGCTGAGATAAGATTCAGAGCCCTGAAACATGCAGGAAAGAGAACATTCTCTTTCCTTGAGTTTTTTTTTTTTTCAAGCAGGCACTTGATATATGCATCTCTCATCTTTAAAAAGACTCCATCTCAGCTCTTGCCTAAGTGCTTTGCTTCCTTTTCCAACCGGCATAGAATTGTCTGTAATCACTACAGCCATTTACAGTCTTCTTTCTCCAACCCGTTGGAAGCAGTGTCTCGTCTCCACCAACCTCCCGAAAGTATTCTTGTCAGTGCCACAGAGGCCTGCCATTCTGCTAAAAATCATTTTCTTGCTCTTTTTTTTTCTTTTTGTGGTGCTGGGCCTCAAACCCAGGGCCTTGTGTATACAGGCCAAGCCCTCTGCCACCAAGCCACACCCACGGCCCAACCTTACAGGTCTCCTTCAGAGAGTACCTTATCAGGGAGCTACTCCTCCCTGTCAATCTTGATTACCATTTTACCCTCTTGTACTCTTGTAATTTATTTTATTTTATTTTTCATCTTTTTCAGATAGGGTTTCACTATGCAATTCAAGCTGGTTTTGAACTCACTTTGTAGTCCAGGCTGGCCTCAAAATCGAAGTGATCCTTCCGCCACAGCCTCCTGAGTTCCGGGGTTACCCGCGGGCACCACCACACCCAGCTTATAATTATATTTTATGTGCAGCTTTCATGTATGCTATTCTACCCCCTCAAGTGGAATATAAATTTCTGACAGCAGGGATTTTATTTTGTACTACCTAGCACACAGCTGTGATTTTTAATTTTATTTTTTTTTTCAGTACCGGGAATCGAACTTGGGACATTGTGCTTGCCAGGCAGGTGCTTTGTGTCCCTGAGCTATATCCCTGGCCTGTGATTGTTTTTGAATGAAGTAATTCTTCTTCTTCTTCTTTTTTTTTTTTTGGTATCGGAATCAAACTCAGGACCTTGCGCTTGCCAGGCAGGCGTTGTGCCACTGAGCTATCTCCCTGGCCTGAATGAAATAATTTTTAAAGGGCTGTCAGAATTTCTATTGCACTTGTGGTTCTTTTTTTTTGTCTTTTTGAGGCATGGTCTTCCTATGCAGCTCAGGCTGGCCTTCAGTTCGCTTTGTAGCCCAGGCTGTCTCGAACTTGCAACGATCCTCCTGCCTCAGCCTCCCGAGTGCTGGGATTGCAGGCGTGCGCCACCACCACGCCTGGCGTGATTTTGTTCTTTATTCTTGGCACTTCTCTGGGAAGTCAGATTTCAAGAACTGCCTGTTGAACAGAATTGTAACGGAGAAGAAGGCAGCACACTGTAGAATAATAACCGGCTCCTGGCACACTGGTGTTTTTACTGGCAAGTCCCAGGTGATTTACTGATGAGGTTCAAATTATCTTGGGCCAAGGCTCCCCGCTGAGGGGTCCAGCCATCCACTTTTGGTGATGGGCTGCTCTTACAGTGTAACCCTGGGGAGCAGCCAGCTTCCTCTCTCTTTGGGAAGACTTGGTGTGTTTATTCTCTCTGGGAAAGGCTTTGGATTGGGCAGCGGTAGGGAGGGAGGCGCCCGTGGTGTTGTGTGGCCCGAATGCTAGCATATCACCTCATAAACCTGTGACAGAGAACCAGTGCCACTGAACCCGGTAGAGAGTAAACCTTTGCTCACCCACGAGAAGGTGTCCTCTTTGCACTACTCTTGGCAGCATTTAATGAACAATCTAAACGTTTCATTTCTCATTTACCTCTGTGTTAAAGCTTCTATGAGACTTTTATTTTTTGACTTTAGAACAAAGGTCTTTATCTCTTTTGCAGTTTTTGGTGATAGATTTGTGTACTGGGGAGGAGGGGCTACAGATCCAGCCAGAATCCTTGGAGGGACCTCTCAGACACAGTCTTCGTCCTCCTCCTCCTCCCGTTTTTTTTTTTTTTTTTTTTTTTGGATTTAATTGAGAAAGGATCTCTTGTTGGTCTTTGTAAGCACCCCTTTCTTCTAATTCTGTTTGTTTTTTTGAGACAGGGTCTCACTATATAGTTCAGGCTGGTCTTGAACTCACAATGATCCTCCTGCCTCAGAGTGCTGGGGATATAGGCATGCGCCACCACTCCCCGCTTCCTCACAGGTACATATAAAGCCTCGCGTCAGGTCACTGTGGAGAGAGACTAGATTGGAATTTGAGTTTAAAACTGACTCATACAAAGGGATCAGGATAAGGAAAACCAGGTAACGTACTGTCCTTTCCTTTTTGGCATTGGCTTCCTAAGTGTTCACACAAAACCTGAAGTCAGTCCAGCTCTACTAGTCCTTGGGAGGGCCCTATTTTTTCTCTTTCCAAGGTGCTGATTTTCATTTTATAATTCTGACCACATAGATTTATTTATTTATTTATTTTTGGTTTTTTTTTTTTTTTTGAAACAGGACCTCACTCTGCAGTGCTGGCTGACCTTAAACTCTGCTTATGTAGCCCAGGCTGGCTTGGGAACTCACTGGGATCCTCTTGCCTCAGGGTCCCCAGTGCTGGGGTTACAGGGGTGTGCCACCACGCCCCGCAGGATGTATTTACCAGGAGGAAATACTTCTTTGCTGCTGTCCTGCCTATGCCTTGGTGCGGGTTCCTGGGGGCTGCCACTCTGGGGACTTGACATCAGCTGGGTTGGGGGTGCTGGGAGTTGCAGCCTGGTTACTTTGTGCCTGTGCTTTGTCCTTGTCTTCTTTCTACAAGCCAGCACACAGCTTCCTGGAATTCCTCCATTATGTCCATATGGCATCTTTCGTAGAATGTACAATACATTTCAGAAACTGGGAGTTAGCCCTGCCTTTGCAGGGTTCCTTCTCCTTTTTCTTCTCATTTTGTCTTTTAAACATTTTCTGTGCCCATTTCATTCAATTTCAGTTTTTCTTCTGTAATTTCCTGCATCTTCCTCCTGATGCTGAAGCCTGTAAGTGGTAGCTGAATCCATCACATGACTTGTGGAGCTATGTTGTTTGAACCTGAATTCTAGCTCTCCATTTTCAAATTCCTGGTACTGCAGGCTTCTCCTCTGTAAACTGGGAATAATCATAGAATACACCTCATGGGGTTTTTCAGTCATATTGAGCATTTTGACATGTTTTTGGCCCAGTTTTCAATATGTTGTTTATGACAATAGTGATTGCTTATTTAGCTTTGTGGCAACTAGTTTTCTCCCTAGAAAATCATTGCTTCAGCTGAATCAGGCTGTCTGAGAGCAGAGTGAGGCACAGCAGAATGGCTCCGAGACCTTCGTGTCTGGGTTGCACTTACATTAGCAATTTCTTGTTTTCTTTTCAGTCTTAGGTTTGAGTTTTTGATTCTGTGTGTAAAATGCCTTATATTAGTTTACCAAACTCCATATTCTTTTTAGCCATTTTGTCAAATTGTGAGAACAAAATATATTTGCAGCCTTCCTGACAAGATAATAAAGAATAGAGCCTTCTATTTGCATTTGATCCTGGTTTAAATGATTTCCATTCTGGGAAGTTCACAAGGTCCTTACAGCATTTCCCTACGTCTCCCTTATTGATTACATAAAAACAACTATAGCATGAAACCTTTTTAGTGCTGTTGATTGAACCCAAGGCCTTCACATGGAGCTACATCCCCCAGCCTTTTTTTATTTGTTATTTTGAGGCAGAGCCTCATAAAATTACTAAATTGCCCTGGCTGGGCTCAACGTTGCCATCCTTCTGCCTCAGCCTCCCAAAGTGCTGGGATTACAGGTATGCACAGTCACGCACAACTTCACGAAAATTCCTTGTTGTAAACCAAATGATTAACAGAAAACATTTAAAAAAATCCTCAAGTACTAATCTTGGATGTGTGCTTTGGGGCAGCTCTCAATTCTAGTGAAGCAAGAACTTGTTTCACCAAGAACTTGTTTCTCCAGGTTCACTTAGAACTTGGAGAAAATAAAGAAGAGAGAAGCATGATGTGGTGAGAGGAAGGGTGTTCTCTCATTTTGTGTCAGATACACTTTAAAGATCTGGAACGTCATTAGCAGGTACTTGTCAATCTTTCTGTTAAGACACAATTCCAAAGGAAGAGTTTCCTTGGCCTTCCTGTATATCAGTTCCTCTCTTACTGTACTTTGTCTGTACTTGGAATGCTGCAGGACATTTCATTCATTGGATGGATTTGTTCCATAGGGGGAGAAGTTAGATTCAGGCTTGCTGAACCGATAAAAGTAAAATAAAAGGTTTTTAGGCCATCAATGGGCAGCTTAAAGGTTTATGACTTTCTGTTTCCTGGATGAATTAACATCTTTAGCAAAGGAAGAGGGATCTGTTTCTAACTTTGCTCAGGGTGAACGGTTTGGACCTGTCCCTCCTGTGAGGGTCCCCCAGGGAGGAAAACCGTTTGGAAACTGATTTCCAAATGTCTTGGAATTCACTGCAGCCAGAGCGCCTGTATAATCCCTGCCAGGCATGTCCATCTTAGGCTATCTGTGCACGGGACGGAGCAGAGGTTTGCCGGGTCGGGGGGCTCCTCTCTTGACCCGGGGATTCATTATCAGCGCGGATGGAGACAAGAGAGCTGTTTGCCCCTCATTCCGAGCATCGAACTGCTGACCTCTGGCCTCGAAGTGCCCTCCCTGACATCAAGCTGGCCGGGTTCTTGTTGGGGGAATGAGCTGCGCCGGGAAACCTGCGGTCACGTGGGTGGACCCTGTTTTAGTGCTTTCAGTTTTATGGCGCTGGCTCTCAAAAAGCGGGATAGAGAAAACAAGAGCCCTGCCCTGCGCGTTTATCCCTAATCCCACATATCTCCAATAATCACCTTAAATGAAGTAGCCACAGTCCAAGCCCAAATAAATTTCCCTCCTGACAGGCACCTTATCTGTTGCAAAGAGCTGGGTTTTCTAAGATTTTTTTCCTCCTGCTTGCTGCTGCTCTTAGGAGGCGAGATAACACGATGGCTGCGGAGCTCCCTGCACATGGGGGAGGAAGCGCACGCGGGCCTCACCTGGCCTTTTGCACCCTCGAAGGCAGAATTAGTAAGCGGAGTTGTGTGACCCGTTCGAAGGTGCTTCGGCAAAGCATGCCGTATCAGTGATGAAAAGACAGCAGCCCTCCTAAGCACTCCTTACTCCGGACTGTGACAAAATAAAATTTCAGAAAAAAATTTAAACTTTTAATCAGTTACTAAAAAAAAAAAAAGCCTGCCCTTTTTGAGGTTTGATCTTGTTTATTTATAACTCTAAAGTCTTACTTGACCGGACTTGAACCTAGATGTGGAAGCTCTCCAAGAAGACGGCCTGTTCCGACCTCCTTCGTTGTTCTTTGGCCTCCTTCGTCCTCTTCCTGTTGGTTATTTCCTTTAGAGCCGTACGTGGACCCTTGTATCGCTGACAGGAGTGACAAGATGCCGCACTTGGTGCTGTAGTCCCTCTGACAGTAGACTGGCGGACAGTATCCTATGTGAAGCTGAAAGGGTGGCCGGTTCTGCTGGCTCTTGGGCCCAGGGTGACAACAGTATCAGTCAGCCCACAAGTATGCTTTTCTCCTCCCCCGGTGACCACATGAGGGGCACTCAGATGCCATCTGTAGCACTCCCAAACAGACCTGCACTTTCTGCACTTCTTCCTGGTCTGTGGCAGGAATCCCCTGGCTCAATAGCAGGCACTTCCATTGAGCAGAGGATTGACTGTGTGACTCCGGCAGTTCAGACTTACTACCGGGGTTTCTAAGATTTAGAGATAAATCTAAGAGTTATTGTTCTGAGCTTCTGGAGAGGAGTTGTTCTGAGCTTCTGGAGAGGAGAAGATTTAGGCTTATTCTTCCTTTACCTTGCAGAAATGGGGAAAGATCATTTATATATATTTTTACATATTTTTGGGTACCAGGAATCGAACTCAGGACCTCAAACTTGCCAGGCAGGTGCCATACCACTGAGCTAAATCTCTGGCCTTAGAAAAGATCATTTACAGTCCATGGATTTTAAAGTTTTGAGTTGTTAGCATGAAATAGGTTTAATGTAGTTTTAGTGCAGAATTTTGTGCAGTTTGTGCTTGAAATGCTTTGGTATTGTCCAAAGAGCTATCTTTAAATGTCTATAAAACCTCAAGTTAGGTTCTTAAATGCAAAGTTAGCATGACTGTGGGACTGTGCTATTTGCTCTTTGAAATTTTAACTAAGGCATGGTTTTTCCTTGGTTGAAAAGAAGTTTGAAGATAATCTGAGAATTACTAAGAAAGCAATCTTTAATGAGAAAAATAGACGAAGGAAGGTATTATATTCATGGGAAGGAGGGCATTCAAAGAGCATAAAAAGTAGACACTCAAAATATTTGATAGTTAATATTTTTAGTGTTTTTTTTGAGAAAGGGTCTTGCTGTGCAATTCAGGCTGGCTTTGAACTCACTATGTAACCCAGAGTGGCCTTAAACTCATGAATCCTTCTGCCTCAGCCTCCCATATGCTGGATTTATAGCATGTGCCACCACGCCAGGCTGGAAAGTCTGACAGTTTATTCGCTGTTTTCATTCTGTTTTTTCTCTTTTTAAATAGACTATCCAGTATGTGAGCAGCTTACTTGTGCCAATGGAGCCTGCTACAACACAAGTCAGAAGTGTGATTCAAAAGTGGATTGCAGGGACTCCTCTGATGAAGCCAACTGCAGTAAGTCCTGTGCGCGGAGGAGCAGTGATGTGTGAAGCCAGCTGATGCTGACTTGAGAGAGCCGATTCTATGCATCTCTCCCCAAGCCTGTGTTCAGTGAATTCATGTTGGTGGTTTGAAGTTAACCAAAAACATACACCATAAACACTGGCAGATGCTACACCATAGACACTGGCAGATGCTACAAATCAGGGGCCCTTTTGCTCCTAGAGAGCTGATTGTTAAACATTGACTGGCACAGTGTTGTCTGATAAGAATCTCTTTTTAATCTTGAGAGGAGTGGCTCTAGTGGAATTGAAATTTTCTTTTCTTTCCCTTCTTAACTTTGCATCATAGCTGAGACATGCATGCATGACGAATTTCAGTGTGGCACTGGAGAATGTGTCCCTCGTGGCTATCTCTGCGACCGCGACAATGATTGTCAAGACGCCAGTGATGAGCATAATTGCAGTACGGTGATTTCCTTCTATTGAGTCATGTGGTTAGGAATACTTGTTTATTTTCCTCCCACTTTTTTCAAGGAAAAGAGTCACTATATTTGATGGAGGTGGAGCTAAAAAAGGTCCTGTTAGGGACATGGCCTTAGCCCTATTTTAGGACTCAGGCTCCTTTATTTTCCGAGGATCTACGTAGAGTTGAAAAGTTGCGGATGGCCAGTTTGTAGGTTCTGTATTGTATCACAGAACTCTGAAAGTACCCCTGCTGCAGGAGTGGTTCTGATCATTCTCATAGTGAGATAAGAGATGGAAAGGGAAAGGAATTTCCTGCTGGCAGAAGTGCTGTTTTTCCTCTTTAAAGTTGGAGGGTCAGGAAATCTCTGATGCCCAGCATGGCATGAATGATTTCCTTTACATTTGTTTTGATTGGTTGGCACCCATGCCTCATGGGGTTAGTGAGTATTGCCGTATCACCCCAATTTTCTGTGAGCTCCACCTGATTTCCTGTGTGATAACTGAGCTTATTTCATTGATTGTATTAAATAAAAACAACGTGACCTCATGGAATGGGTGACTCATTTGGTCCATGAACAGTAATTACAGTGCTCGTGGCAAAATAGGTGGATGCTGGTCATTTGTATGTCTCTTACATCTTAATTAGTTTGCATTAGTCTGTTCTGGATCAGCCTGGCACCTGAGTTCATTTCCTGAACCCAAAGCTGCTGTATCCCCTCCCCTATCTATTTTTTATTTCTGTCAAGATACTTAGATTAAATTGGTAGAGGGGTCTCAGACTCCAGGAGCTCAGTGTAGGCAGTGAGGTGAGACTGACTCTTCCGAGTGATTTGCCTCTCTGGAGTACAGCTGTGCCTTTCTTGCAGCCTATAAGTCCTGCAGTGGGAACCAGTTCACTTGCCCCGACGGCCAGTGCATTCATCAGAACTGGGTTTGTGATGGACAGGACGACTGTCCGGACTTTGGGGATGAAGATGGATGTGGTAAGCAGCGAGGCAGTTTCACCGCATTTCTTCTGCTTTCCTCAGGGTAGGCCGGCCGGGGTTTAAGGAGCTGTGAAGGGATTTAATGGGTGGGTTAGGAGGAGATGACTCTACTAGCTTGTCCTAAAAAAGACCGAGCATCAGTTATAATCTCCCCTTCCCATCCCAAAGGCAAATTAGATAGGGTTCCTCGTATTCCTTTCTCCCACTCTTTCTTTTTAAGACTGTCAGTTTTACCTATGTGAAAGTCAGCTTTACATTACCGGAAGGTAAAATGAGATTTGCCTTGGGCAATGTAGCAACTTAGCAAGACTCTGTCTGAAAATAAAATCCACAGTTAGATGTAGTGCAGTGTGGACCTGGGTTCAGTCCCTAGTATGGGGTGGAGATTATTTGAGAAGGAGATTGCCAACGATATTTGCGTTTCACCCTGCTGCTATCATCAGCAGTATCTCCAACAGTACGAAGTTACCAACACCCACACCATACATCAAGTCGCCTGTACCGTTGGTGTATCAGGTATGATTTGGGTGATGCTTGTTCTGAAAACACCCATGACTTCTATAGTCTGGTGTCCCGGGAAAGTAGTATTACTGTATTTGAGTTAGGGCCTTTTTTTGGACTGTCAGCATTTCTCTAAATAAAACAAAGAAGACCTAATCTGAGGACTCTTGGATGTACTTGGATGCCCCTAGTTCTAAACCTGTGATAAAATAACTGCATCTTAGGGTTTTGTGAGTCTAGTTTGTGGCTGATTCAGACCCATATTTGTTTCATAGCCGTATAGTTTGGCTGAGGGCTGCCGCCTCCGGAAAGAGTGCAACTTCATTCCATGTTGTTGCTTCTCAGTAAAGGCTAGTGGTCGAGTCAGAAACTATAAGTGTACTGTAAATTATCTGTCATTTTGCGGCTTTCTATTTTCTCCCTGGCCTCTGTCTTGTCTTAGGCATGGAGCTGACTCCACTTCTTCTCACTCTTTTCTCCCTCTACAGAAAGCAACCAGCGCCATCATTACTGTTACCCGAGAGAGTGGCCGTGCCCTCACTCTGGACAATGCATCTCCATTTATAAAGTTTGTGACGGGGTCTCAGACTGTCCAAAAGGAGAAGATGAAAACAGTACTATTAGCGGCAGTCATTGTGGTGAGTATGGGAGTTTATCTGGGGTATCTTTCAGATGAAATGTTTCCTGTTTCTATAACAGGTTCTCAGATACAGAGCATATCAGTTGACATTTGCACAACAGATACCCCAAGACTTAAATGGCAAGTATTTCTTATTTCTCACAGTTCTATGGGCTGGCTGTGTCGTTCTCCCGGCCTTTATTTACCGGGTCATTTGTATGTCAGGATGTTGCAATAAAAGCTTCAGCTAACCTAGGCCTGTCTCATGGTACAGAGAGCTAAGCTGAGTGCTGAAGCACTTTGAAGCATTGGCTTAGGTCATGTTTGCTGATGTCTCACTGACCACAGTGTGCCACCTTCCCAAGATCAGAAAGGATGGAAGAGGTAGATTCCCTCTCTTGCTGGGGGGAGCTTAAAAATCTGGCTTCCCCACCAACGGGGAGGTTTGTTTTGATGACAGTTTTGATGGCTCTGAAGGTGTTCAGAGGATTTTAATTATTGTTACTGCTTTTATGTCTTGTTGGGGTCAAACGCAGGGACTCCTGCCTGCTAGGCAAGCACACTACCTCTGAGCTGTACCTCCAGAGGGTTTGTTCCTTATGGAAAAGAATCTTGTCTGGAGGTACCAAAAAAAAAAAAAAAAAAAAAAAAAAATCAGGAGCAAACTAGGAAGAATGTCCACTCTCATCACTCCTATTCAGTATATTTCTTGAATTTTATGTAGCCAGAGCAGTTAGGCAGGTACAAACTTGCCCAAATGCAACCACTGATAAAAGATGTGAAGAATTCAAAGGCTTCAGGTTCCTGGATTATTCTATTATTTTCCTGCGGTAAACTTGAGCTGGTCACGCAGTGTTGTTTGATGTCTCGTGTGGTCACACTCATTTAAGAGGAAGCTGCCGGGACTTAGGTGTTTCTTTCCTGTGGCTAGAATATGCCACAGTAGTCCCCTACAGCAGCCCATCAACTCTGTGGGGAGCTGACTGTCCTGTAGAGGAGCACAAGTTATGACCCCGGCCCCCTCAGTTGTGCACTAATTCAGCCAGTGATGGCTTAGAAGTGCCCATGGAACGGTAACCCCAAGGATTATTTTTTTCCCCTGACAAAACTTGTAATATTTAAATATGCTGAGGCTTTATGGCATTTTCTTTCCCTTTCACTGAGATAGACTGATAACTTTATTTTTGCATAAACAGCCTTTCTGATGACTTACACTTGCATATATCAGCAGTTGGTAACTTCAAAAAATATGGGCTATACTTTTACTGTGTAACAGTGCAGTCAAGTTTGATGGTAGCAGATTTTCCTGTACCTCTACATGTGTTTACTCAGCTTTTACTCATGGGAAGGGAGGCTACTAGGTAGATTAGTCTTGTCCAGAGGTCACTGTTAATGAACACCTCCCTCCCCCTCTTTTTAGGTACTAGTTTGTGCTCTGTCTTAAACTGTGAGTTCCAGTGCCATCAGACGCCCTATGGAGGATCGTGTTTTTGTCCCCCAGGTTATGTCATCAACCAGAATGACACCCGTTCCTGTGTTGGTAAGTGACAGGTGGGAGCTCCTGGTTGTTAATCATACCGTGTTCATCGGTTCCACTATCTGTAATGAGATAGTGCAGGTGGTCTTTTATGTTTTCTTTGTAAGTCTTTGGAAGCAGGGTTGATACAGCTCTGCTGGTAACTGGATACTGAAATGCGTCCATCCATGTGGTTGGTCAGTAGATGGTCTCCTGAGCCCATCAAGCACTTCTCCTCTGTTCACTTGGCTTTTCTCCAGGACACACAAATGTGTGTGGACACCTGTGGGACACCTGTGATCCCAGCACTGGGGAGACTGAGGCCAGAGGATGGTGAGTTTGAGCCTGGGCTATATATTGAAGCAGGCCCTATTTCAAAAAACAAAAGAAGGAAACAGAAAAACAAGTCTCGGGCTGGAGATATAGCTCAGCGGCATCAGTGCTTTCCTGGCAAGCCTGAGGTCATGAGTTTGATTCCCAGTAAAAAAAACAAAACAAAAAAAAGTCTTCAGGCTCCAGGAAGTACAGATTTGTCACATGGTAAAGCAGAGGACCACCAGTTGCTGCTTAGGAGACTACATTGGTCGGCCAGGGCTTGTGCTGTACTGTGTGAGAATTCCACTGGTTTTCACCTCTGCTTGGAAGTCACATTCAAGACAGCAAATTCTTCATCAAGATGTTTTCAGCTAGTGACTGCCCCTCATAGACACCAAACATTACCCACCTCTGTTCTGCCTGAATTATAAAAGTGATTTCTCCCGCTGGAGGTCTTTTGATCCTGAAGCCAGCTTTGTATTCCACTGTGATTAGAATAGAGCCTTCTGCTGGGAGAAGTCAACATGGACAATGTCATTAGTGTTCAGTTTCTTAGGATTGGAGCAGTGAATTTGTTTTGTTTTGTTTTATTTTTTGTTAACGGGAATCGAACTCAGGACATTGTGCTTGCCAGGCAGGCGCTGTGCCACTGGGCTATATCCCTGGCTCCAAGCAGTAAGTTTTTAAGCTCTGATTTCTTTTTTTGGGGAGAGGGAGAAAAAATTTTATTTTTTAATGTCATGTTTCAAATTCATGCCATATGCGTTAAGTACCATAAAGTCGGACAACATTTCACCTGAGTCTGGAGAAATACAACTTTTATTTTCTGTCTATAAATGTTAAAAACGATGCTATATTAGAAACTATGGCATTATAATGCTCTGATTTTTATTTCCACCTTTCTGATTTTTGATAAATGAACAATAAATATTAACAGAACATGATCACAAAAGTTTAAAAAAACTTTTTCCTGGTGAAGGGATAAGGAATCTGAGGGGCAACTGGAGCTATTCCATATAATTCAACTTGGTTGTTATTCATGGATCTCTAAAACATAGATGACTCAGAATTTTCCCAGCATTTATGTTCTTCAGTAGTCCTTAAGAATTTGGATTCTTTAGGGATTTCTGGACAATCCAAACATGACATACATAAAAACGTTTTATGAAAGTATTTCTGCTGAAATAAATTTCTAAAATTTTAATTTAATTTGATGAATAATATTGAATTTTCCAAGTGTGGTGACACTTGCCTATAATCTCAGCACTCTGGGAGGCTGAGGCAGGAGTATCACAGGTTTGAGCCCTGCCTGGGTGACTTAGTAGCTTAGTGAGACCTTGTCTCAAGATAAAAAATACAGAAGGTCTGGGATGTAGCTCCCTGTGAAGACATAGGTTCAATCCCCAGTACACCAAAAAATACCCACAAATCTAAAACTGCATTTGGGGAAACCTAATGAAGTTATTTAGGTATACTTTCAGCTCCTGGCTTCCAATATAACTATACCTTATTAAATATGTCTTAATAATTACTCACAACCAGGAAAAGTTTTTGATACCAGAAATAAACTCAGGTTTACAAATTTGACTTGAGATTCTTGAGGAAGTCTGTTCCTGAGTGTTACTGAGAACTGTCACAGTGGGTGGAGTTCGCTTACCTTAATATGCTGAGAAAAATTGAATTCTTCATATGTGGTGAAGCAATCCAATTGAAGTTGTCCTTGTGGTGCTTAAGTAGGTAATTGTAGGTAAGACCACATCTCAAGCTTTGTCCATGACCTAAATGTTTCTCTTAAGTAACTGTGTTGGCAGGATGTGTTACGATCAAGTGGTTCATTCAGGTCAGCCTGAGAGGTCCTGGAGACGCAAAATTTTTTTTTTTTTTTTGATTCAGGGGATTGAACCCAGGACCTTCATGCACTGAGCTCCTCTCTAGCCCTTTTTCTTTTTGCTTTTGAGGCAGGATCTCATTAAATTGCTAAGTTGCCCAGGCTGGGCTCAAATTTCCAATCCTCCTGTCTCATCCACCCCGAGTGTTGGGATTACAGGCGTGTGCCACCACACCCGGCCAAAAAGTCCCCAGTTCTTAATCATTTCAGATCATGTTGTAAAGAAAACACTACGATCTGCAACTGACCTCAGACTTTGTTGTTAGGGTTACTGTCATTATCTTTGAACCGGCTTTGAAACCTTGCCTGGGAGGTGGCTTTGGACTGGCGGCCCTGCCCTGGTACCCGGCCTTTCTCTGTGGGCCGCGGCCTCTTTCTTGGAGTGGTGCTATATGGGGGGCTGGGGGATGAGGCGGCCTCTTTGTTTTTGGCAAGTGTCAGGCCCCTCTGTGCCCCTTTACTGCCACCCAGCTGCCAGTTGCTTTCCCGTCCTTTAGTGCTTTAGGCACAGTCCTGCTCTCTGAGTAGCGAGGGAATTCCAGTAGAACACCGGAAGCCACATTCTCAGAATTACATCAGCGCTTCTGTCTTTTTCCTTTCTCAGCCTACAATAAGAGGAGTTTGGGCTGAGCTGCTTCACAGTTGAAACTTGATAGGCCTCAAAGTCTTTTCAGTAAAAGTGGTGGCTTTTTACAGAGTTCCTGCTTGAGGCCTGTGATGCCCACAAGCTGTTCTCAGTCTTTCCCCCACTGTAGAGCTCGGCTGGCACGTTTTCCTCCTTTTCAGTATGTGAGTCTGAGGAGCCTTGGCTGGTGTTTCCACACGTGCGGGACTTCTTCCGGCTGCTTTGGGTACAGACAGCCTCTTAAGAGATGAAAAGCTGACGTAGGTACATTGTTGTGTTATAAAAATTTACGTGTAAGCTTCTAGTGAGGGTAATACAGAAAATTGTAATATTAGGCCGTGCAAATGATCATTTCACGATTTACTGAACCGAGTCCATTCGTAGCACATTGAAAGGAGTGTGACCCAGTCCTGGTCTGCTAGTTTGGAGTCCTGCGGACATCTTTCAGTCTGCCTTGTGCCTTTCCGGGATGTTACTCGGACATCCTCATTGCAGGGAAGCCCAAAGGTCTATGTTTGAGGGCCTTTGTGAATGTGAGGCCCCTGCCACCTGCGGAGACCTTTCCTGTTCTTCAGAAATGCACGATTTGTCCCCCAGTTTTGAGGCCGGCGTAACATTCATTTCATATTTCTTTCAAAGAAGAGAAGTCTTTAAATGCATTGAAATTCTGCTAATGCGTGTCCAAGTTCAGCTGAAACGTTAGAGGAGTTACTTTGGCTTGCTCTGTCAAGCATTTGAGCTCAACAACTCTCTCAGTGTGGCTGGGGCCTTCCGCTCCCTCGCCGAGGCTGGCGGCTGACGCACCCCAGCGGCTCCAGGTGTTGAGAACTTGTGCAGCGATGGTCACCTGAAACGCGGCTCTCCAGCGAGTGCCTCTATGGTAACCAAGACCAGAGTTGAATAATCCCGATGCGGAATGAGGTGTCTCTCCAGCATTCATCTGCCCCTGGTGGGCCTGACCGGGCCGAGCCTCGGGGTGTGCTGAAACAGCTTACCGGCCTCATTGTTGGTGATTGACAGGACATGCTGTTTGTTGACAGAATGACATCTTGGTGCGGAGTTAGGGCAGGGAGGTCATTCACCATGGTGGCGTTTCACACAGCAGATGGAGCCGGGGTATCCAAAAGGGTCTAAGCTAAAAAGGGGTTTTTGAATGATTTTCAAAGCTGTATTTGTTGTTAGGAGGGGGCAAAGAATAAAAAGAAAAGAAAAACAGATAAAGCTAATGAGCTGTGTGGGTGTGGGGGCTTGTAAAGCAATGTCTCATTGTTTTGCGTAGTTTCTATAGTCTGCTGTCGTGAAAACCCTCAATTCTTTCATTTTCTTGCTTTTACTTTGACTAATGATGGACACTAAATAAGAACTGAAGGACGCAATCTCACTCAGGCATTAAAAGTGACGGTTTAATATAGTTATTGGAGTCTGTAAAGCTTTTGCAGCACCGGTGAAAGGAAGGGCATTTGTGCCCAAGATTCCTGATTATAACTTCACCTTTGGTTTTCTTCTGCTGACACTGCAACTCCTCCCAGGGTGACTCCAGGCCCTTAGACATACTGG
This sequence comes from Chinchilla lanigera, assembly GCF_000276665.1. NCBI lineage: Eukaryota > Metazoa > Chordata > Mammalia > Rodentia > Chinchillidae > Chinchilla > Chinchilla lanigera. Next base: position 5,193,865 of record NW_004955449.1, read on the forward strand.
AGTCTTATGGGTCTTGCATTCAAGATGAGGTTGTGTGCTGGGTGTGGAGGCGGAGGCAGGAGGATCGCCACAAGTTCGAGGCCATCCTGGGCTACATGGTGAACTCAAGGCCAGCCTGAACTACACAGCAAAACCCTGTCTTTAACAAAAAATAGATGAGGTTGTGACATTGTAGGGGCTTGGGGGAAATACATGCCCTAAACTTTCATTTCTACTTAAGTAAAGCCCTGGAAGGAGGAGATTCATTCACAAGGGCCTTTCATACCCACATGGCCCTTTACCTTGTATCTGGCTTGGATTGATTTTTTTTTTTCCCCCTCTTTGATTACTTGTTTAGTCATAGTTCTTGGCGAGAAGGATGTGCTGGTCCAAACTGCCACACTGTACCTGGAAGAAAACTGGAACCCTTGGCTTGATCCCAGAGCCTTCCTAGGCTTGTTTTTGTTGTTGTTTATATCGGGAATCAAACTCATGACCTCACACTTGCTGGGCACGTGCCGTGCTGCTGAGCTGTATCCCCAGCCCCTTCCTAGGCTTTTTTATTTGGGCATCATAGGGTGGTTGGCCACCTGGCAAGCATGATAAAATCCAGTACTCTGCTCTAACCTTTGCTGCAAATAAAGCCACGTCCTAGAAATCTGGACAATTCTAGACTCGAGGGTGTAGTGATTTCAAAAATGATAATTTTTAGAATTTCCTAAAGCCAGAGTGCAAAAAGAATAGAAGGGAAGAAATGGAAGATATTTTCATGTCTTGAAAATAAGTTTAGTTTTGATTATGACTTTTTGATATCAAAGGAAAGACAGATATACAGAGCTTTGGAGAGACGCCATTGCAGGCACAGACTGTGGCTTCCTGAGGGGCTGGGTACGATGAGTGTCTGACTTTATTCTGAGAGGGTGGTGCCCCGTGGAACTTTCTGCAGGCATGTAAAAAATTTTGTATCTTTTTTTTTAAATTTTGAGACAGGGTTTCGCTATGCAGTTCAGGCTGACCTTGAGCTCACTTTGTAACCTAGGCTGGTCTCAAACTCACAACCATCCTCCTGCCTCAGCTTTCCATGTGCTGGGATTACAGGCGTGCACCACCATGCCTGGCTAAAAATTCCGTATCTTCACTCCTCAATTTTGGTAACCAGTGCTCAGTGGCTCCCATTTGTAAAGCACAGTTTTAAGGGGAAATATTTATACTGAAATGCGTATACAGGTATTTGTAGACCAATGGCAACCAATGAAAAACAATGACACAGGGCCATGAATCCATGCAGGCTGTGCATCTTCTGTAAGGTTATCCTTCACGTAGATAAAAATAACTGATTTCAGAGCTTTGGACTTTTCCTTGGATGCAGAACCAGTTGAATATCCTTTTTCACTGTCGGCTGCAGCTCGCACCTGCCTCCAGAGGGCGCTCTTTTGGACAGGGGCATGATGTTTGGTTCAGGATTTTAGTCTGAGCATACTCAAGGTGTTGGTAACCATGATCGTGAATCTGTTTTTCTCATGTGGCAGCTTTTGATGATTGCCAGATATGGGGCATTTGTGACCAGAAGTGTGAAAACCGCATGGGCCATCACCGCTGTGGCTGTGAAGAAGGATATGTGTTGGAGCGAGAGCGACACTGCAGAGCGAATACTTCCTGTGAGTACTTTCTGCACCTTGTGTCTCTGCACAGTAAGTGTCTGTATTTCCTCCACAGCCGATGACGGAAGAAATTAGAGCATTTATGCTGGTGGCAAGGATTTATCACAGGTCGGGGTGGCTCCTGCTGTCAGGAACGACGGGGCAGCGTCACTTGTACTTTATTAAGGACCACTTTGTACATTAATGGTGACCATTATTAATATTTCCTTTTATTTTTTGCCTGGGCTATTATGTCAGGCTATTATGTTGTGGAGTAAGTCTTAGAACCACAGTTGACTGATTGGACATTTCACTTTTAATTAATTTATTACACAAGTGGGTGACAACTATTTAGAAATATCGTTTTGGCATTATTTATGTAAAATTTAGAGGCATTTTAAAACAGACATGCTAAATTTGGATTAAAATTTGTGTGAATACCCTCACTTTGGGAATCAGTCTAGTAGTACTGTAGTACTCCAAAGTGTTTTTGTCACTGTGGGTCTCTGGGTCTCAGTTTTAACTCCTTTCCCGCCCCGCTTCCCATCTTACTGTATTTTTGTGGTGCTGGGGAGGGAACCCAGGGCCTTGTGTATTCCGGGCAGGCACTCTGCCACTCGGCCACATCCCTGGGCATGAACTGCTTTTTTCAGCTGTTATTTCCCATTTGATTTTTAAGTGTCTTTGGTGCCTTCTGAAACTTTACTGCTCAAGTGCTCCATGGGTGGTCTGTTTTCTGTTTTTGCATAGAAATACTTGTTGTGTACTAACGTTTGAGTACAGCTGATTTTTAATAAAGCTTATTTGATTAGGTAATTCTACTCCTTGTGTTAAAATTTTAAATTTTAAAGAAAGATCTAAAGTAAAATATTTCTCTTCACCCCTGCTCTCTTCCACCAAATTTCTGCTGCTTTTTCCCCTGGGTAACTGCTTTCCCTCCCTCCCTCCCTGCTTTCCTTTCTTTTCTTTTTTTGTGGTAGTGGAGATTGAACCCAGAGCCTTTGTACTGAGCTACATCCGGAGTCCTTTTTAATGGTTTTTGAGACATTGCCTCACCAAGTCGCTAAGTTGCCCAGGCTGGGCTTAAACTTGTAATTTTCCTGCCTCAGCTTCTGAGAGTGCTGGGATTTCAGGCATGTGTCACCGTGCCTGACTTGATTTCTGCTTCTGTATTTCAATTCTAGAGATTTTAAATGCATGAGTAAGATACATATGTAGCCTTATTTTTACGAATACGCTAATACACTGCACAGTTCTGCATGTTGCTACTATCATTTATTTTTGAAAACATTCCACATCAGCCCGTAAAGTTTTTTTATAGTGGCATGATAATCCATTTTTGCATGCACATAACTTATTTAGTTCCCTACTGATGAACTTTTAAATAATTTTTTATCTTTAACTCTTGGAAATCAGACTGCAGCAAATAACATTATTCCTGTGTCTTTTTGCATGCTTACAAGTGTATTAACAGAGCAGGTTTGGGTCTACCATTGCTATGTTTTTTTGCAGGTAATTTTAAAAACATATTTTGTGTTTAACATAATCTGAAGTTGCACATAGAGGTAGGATGCCCATATCCTCAAGAATTCTTGGAAATACCTCTGATATTCTCTTCATTGTCATTAAAAGGGCATTGGACTAGCAGTCAGGACACCTGAATTCTTGCCATCTTCTTTTCCTGAATTACTGTGGTTTTAGATACTTCATTAAGCATCCTTGTGCCTTAGTTTGCTCATCTGTAAAATGGGTAGAATGATCGTTAGTTATCTGTCTCAGGTTTCCTTGAGAATCAAAGTAATAGAGAAGAGTCCATTTGAAAAAACAGACAATGTACTGGTTGTAAGTTACTTCACCATCCTTGCCTTCCTTCTTCACATCTAGTTAATGCGGCCTCTGTTATCTTCTCCAATGGTCGGGATTTGGTAATTGGTGATATACATGGAAGGAGCTTCCAGATTCTAGTACGTTCTCAAAATCGTGGAATGGCCATGGGTGTGGATTTTCACTACCAGGAGCACAAAGTTTTTTGGACAGACCTCATGGAAGATAAGGTAAAGAGAGATTTCAGGAGTGTGGCTTGGAAGCTGAATAGAACCTCAGGCACAAAGTGTTGATAGGTTTTCATTTTTAGGGGAATAGAAAGGAAAGTTCCTTTGTTTTCTAACAAAAAAGGCCCTTGAGATAGTTTATGTTAATCAGCACCTTTTCCATGCTATACTATTACATGTGACCTGTTAAACAAAGCAGCCTATTATATGGATTAGCCTTGAGCAACTTTTAATTTTATTCGAAAAGGAGTCCAAAAGCCTAATTAAAAGAAATAGTAGACATTCTTTCAAAGCTGGAGAGATATTTGGTAGTAATTTTTGAAACTTGATCATTTAAAGTGTAAAATGTATTCTACTTTCCTGGATGATAAAAATCAGATTTTTACCTGCATCTTCTAAATGGAACTGTAATTGAGGACTGAGTAACAAGTATTGACAGTATTTTGTTTAACAGCCAAAATGTTATTACACTGTCTCATTTGAAAAGTGTGGTGGATTTAATTTCAACTTTGAGTAATGCAATGGGGATTTTTAAAACATAAATTTTAGAGACTCCTAAAGAGTTATGGAACTTTATTTATTTATTCTTCTTACAGTCCTTATACCATTAATAAAATCTGAATTCACTTATATGAGAACATGCATAAAATTTCTAAAGGTTGAGATTCTGGATTACTGGCAATACTAATTTGATTACAATTAAGGATCATCAAGAATCAAAATACCCCCCCAAAAAATCTAGCCTTTAATTAGATTTTTGATAACTGCCAACAATGGGAAAAGTAGGCTGAAAAAAATAACCAAATTAAACCTCGTATTTCTTCATTTATGCTTTGAAAGAAATATGTTTTTTTCCAGCAGTAAGCATCCAGTGAATTTGTTTTTAAGGTCCAAATGGCTAATTTCTACAAAATAGAGATAGCAGATGAAGTAAACAGTGACCGAAGTCATGCTTAAGAATAATAATTGTGATTTTTCTTTCAGGTTTATTCAATTGACATGAACAGCTTAAGAATCCAAGAAATTCTCAATGTTTCCGTTGAGGCGCCGGAGAACATGGCTGTGGACTGGGTGAACGACAAACTTTACGTTCTGGAGACCACAGTCAGCCGCATAGATGTGGTGAACTTGGACGGAAGCAACCGGGTTACCCTCATCGCTGAAAACTTGAGGCACCCTAGAGGAATTGCCGTGGACCCAACTGTTGGGTAAGTGATGTGTGAGAATGCACTGACTTCTGCATTTCTAGAATTTCATCTCTGCCCCTAAATATTAAGCATCCAATGGATTAATTGGAGTTAGGCTTTTCATTGTAGAACCCCTGTGCGTTTTATGTCTGTACTCATAGGAATTTACTCAATGGAACCCTGTCTGAGGATGTGTAATCCAAACACACCTATTAGTGTTCTACCTGATATTTTAGGAGTCTGAATTTTTCTTAGTATTTACCACATCATAAAAACTACCAAATTACTACAGTTGTTACAATGTCTCACCTTTATAAAGGTGCTCATTCTAACATGAGTTAGTTGAGGTATTGGTGCTACACCTTATTCTAAGCTGCTCGGTAAGAGCATATTGCTTCCTTTTTTCAAATTTATTTATTTATTTTTATTTTGTGGTACCAGGAATCAAACTCAAGACCTTGTGCTTGCCAGGCAGGTGCTGTGCCACTGAGCTACATCCCCAGCCTCCTTTTTTCAAATTTAAGGGCAAGTTTTCCTGATCTCCACCTTTGGGAAGTTTTGGGTCATAGTTTTCCCCTACAATTTCATTGGCCTTAGGACCCTTGAATAAACCTGAGGCTACTTAAGTGTGGGGGACTAATTACTCATTTCTACTTCATTAAGTCAATGTTGTTCTTTGAAAGTGGGGAAGAACTCTCTGGGTTATGTGTTAGATTAGAGGATTGAAGAGGGAGACAGCTTAATAGCTTGTTTACAATATATTTCTGTTTTCTTTGGCGGAAGATACAGAGTAAAAGCATAGGGGAGAAAGTTAAAAAAGTGGACACACACTTTTAGGCTGCTATGTTAGGGCACTTCAATATTTGCTATTGGTGTTGATGACTCCTGATTTTTTAAATTTAAAAAATTTAAAAATTTTCTTTTGCCCATGATGCCTTTTTCTGTGGTAGGGGAATTAACCCAGGGCCAAGTGCACTACCACTCAGTTATAGCTCCAGGCCTTTTGAGAAGATTTTACTTTGGGACAATCTTGCTAAGTTGCCCAGGCTGGCCACGCACTTGGGTCTTCCTGCATGAGCCTGTCTGAGTGCGGTGACTACAGTCAGGTGCCATCCCCTGCCTCTGTGGGTTAAACACCTTGTATTCCCATTGCTTTATACCCCTGATGTTTGCTGCTCGGTGGGAAATTCTATTGATCCAGTCACTATCCAAAAAAGATCGTTTTTCCAGGTAAACTTGTAAAACCACAGACTCTTTGACCCTTTGCTTTTTTCTCTTGTAGTTACTTATTTTTCTCAGACTGGAAGAGCCTTTCTGGGGAACCTAAGTTGGAAAGGGCTTTCATGGATGGCAGCAACCGGAAGGACCTGGTAAAGACGAAGCTGGGCTGGCCTGCTGGGGTCACTCTGGACTTGCTAGCCAGGCGTGTGTATTGGGTGGACTCCCGATTTGATAGCATTGAAACTGTAACTTACGATGGAATTCAGAGGTAAGAAATATTATTTTTGTGGCTTTAAGCATGGAAGAAAATACTATACATAAAATGGGTGAGAGCATACGAAAGACCCAGAATTAAAACACCACTTTGATGGTTCACAACACAGCTTATGTGTCCTTTGTATTGGCATTGGGTGGAGTGACCTGCTCCCCATTTTGTTAACTTTTTTTTTCTTTTTCTTATTTATTTTTTGTCTTTTTTTGAGACAGGGTCTCACTATGCAGTTCAGGCTGCCCTTGAGCTCACTTTGTAGCCCAGGCTGGCCTCAAACTCACAATGATCTTCCTGCCTCAGCCTCCCAAGTACTGGGATTACAGGCATGTGCCACCATGCCTGGCCGTTAGCTTTTCTTGTGTTCTGTAATGGCATTAAACATTTCTTTTTTGTTTGTTAGTTTGTTGTTAAACATTTCTTAGAGTATTTGTCCTTTAATTTCCCCTGCCGAACCCCTTGTCCAGACGAAGCACATTATTTTCATGCACCATTAAGTCCATCCATTTTTCTGGGTCCTTTTTGCTTTGTTTCCCAAGACCACGTTACCTTTTAGTTTTCTAACTTTCCCTCCATAAGTACATTTTTGTATTTATTTAAAATTATCCCCATGGCATCTTAATCCCACCTATAATCTCAGGAGGCTAAGGCAGGAGGATCGTTGCAAGTTTGAGGCCAGCCTAGGCTACATAGTGAATTCAAGGCCAGCCTAAACTACATGGTGAGATCCTGTCTCAAAGAACCAAAAAAAAAAAAAAAAAAAAAATTATCCTGGGGGAATTTTTTCCCCTCCTCATGGAATTAATTTGATTTTTTTCCTGTTCTTATATATTTCTTTTCTTTTTATGTACTGGGAATCAAACTCATGACCTTGCACTTTCCAGGCAGGTGCTTGTGCCACTGAGCTATATCCCCAGCCCTGTTCTTATACATTTCAAAGAAAAATTCTTCTATTCTTTTTTCCTTTTCCTTCTGTTGCTTCTTCTTCTTTTTTTTCCTGTACTTGGAATCGAACTCACAACCTTGCACTTGCCAGACAAGCGCTGTGCTGCTGAGCTAAATCCCCAGCCCCTCTTGCTTCTTTACTTCATTTTCTCTCTGTTTTTCCTTCTGTCTCTCTTTCTTTCATGCTGATGATTGAACCCAGGGTCTCGCACATGCTAACCGTGTGATCTGCCACTGAGCTACATCTCAACTCAGGAGTAATTCTTTATATTCTCAGAGATACTTAAGTGGCAATATTAGAATGTTTAACATCACATACTTTTTTCTTAATCGAAATTAGTTAAGTTAGTAACTATTTTCAGTCTTTTCCTTTTGTATTTTCAAAATTGTGAAAATATGTTCTTCAAATTTTGACCAGGAAAAAATTACTCTTTGTTCATTCAGCAAATAGACTGGCCAAGTTAATTTTTCCAGATGTCTTGATTTTATTGTTTTCTCCATGCAGGTATTACTCTAGGTCTGTGTTCTGTGTACCTGTATTTTGTGAGGACGATATCAGTTTGTCCCTGGGTTATATATTCCTAGGACAATTTCTGCCTGGCTAAATGAAGTGACTGGGTATCAGTGCTATGCCTTCCTGTCGCTGAAGCTGGTTGCCATATTGAGAACATAAACTAACTTAATGAGAAAGTATCAGCCAACTGGATGTCTTGTAAAAACAATTGAGAACTTACCTAATTGTTTTCTTTTTCAGTGCTGGGTTTTCAGCATTATACAGTCTCAGTATTTTTACGCTAAGGTTAAAGCAAAACATAGTGGAGTCTGAGAAAGATTTGAGTGGTTTGCTGGTGGCAGAGAACCATCAGAGAGGTATCAAAGTGCAGCCTTTGCCTCCTGCTTTGCCAGTAGGTGGCCATCAGAGTTCTGTCATCTTTGTCACTGTTGAGAGTTTCCAAGTGTGCGCTCCCTTGTCACCTTAGGTTTCTTGTTTTCCCTCCTTTTGTGTGTTTCCCACTTTAGTATCCTCAAGTCTTTTCTTACACCCCTCTTGTGCTTCTCAGTTTTCAGGGGCTGCTAAGATTTTTCTTTGAGGTTTTTCTAGTATGCCCAAAGAAAGGAAAGAAGAGTCTTTCTCAGGAACCATCCTCTATCTCACTTTAGTTGTGTGTCCAGCAGAGTGATTGTTTATATGTGTATAATCATGGCAGGTGCTGTGCAACTCTCCCTTTGGCACTTTTTTTTTTTTTTTTTGGTGTGTGTGATGCTGGGGATCAAACCTAGGGTCTTGTGCAAGTAAGGCAAGAACCCCACCACGGAGCCCCATTTTCTTATTATTTAAGCAGCCCTGGGCGCTGTGCTTCTGCTAGAAGTAAGGACAGTTGCATCATTGCATCAAGAAGACACATATGAGTGATAGTGCTGCTTTTGTTGCGGGTGTGGGGGCGCAGATCTGGGTGTTTGCTGAGGTTAAACTCCACCCTCACTGTCTTGCTCCCTACTTGCTGAGAAGTGGTCAGAGGTGTATTCTTTCTGACTACAGGAGGCATCTTCTTCCAGACTTCTGATCCTTGTTACCCTCTCAGCCGCCTGTGGGATTCCAAATGCCTTTTCACACTTTAGCCTTTGATAGAAGAGGTGACCTTACAGGAATGAAGAGCAGGTGACACAATAGAACTTTTCCCCTCAAAATCCACAATGAGCTAGAGGGCCAACTAGCCCTGAAATTTCAATCTTCCTGGTCTCTGCTAAGAAGAGCAACATGGAACATCCTAAGGAATGTAGATGGACCATCACATCCATCCTAAAGGGACCTTTGCTGTGTATTCTATGTCAGAATATGAGTTTATCTAGCCTTTTAGGCATTGAAATGAGCTAACTACATTTTCTATAAAAATAAAAGCAAAACAAATGAAAGATTACATGGTCGGTACGTCTCTTTGGCAACAGGAAGACAGTACTTCATGGAGGCGCTCTCATTCCTCACCCTTTTGGAATCAGCTTGTTTGAGGAAAACGTGTTCTACACTGATTGGACAAAGATGGCTGTGATGAAGGCCAACAAGTTCGAGGATACCCACCCCCAGCCCTACTACCATTCTACCCTGAGACCCTATGGGGTGACTGTGTACCATGCCCTCAGGCAGCCCAACGGTGAGCACCCTGCTTGGTACTGCACTTGGTAGCAAGCCATGGCAGTAAATGATGAGGTAGCTCAAATATGTGAGGGGTTATCTAGAGTATTAAACCTCTGAAATTGGCTTCAGATCACAGGCATTTCAGAAAATTGATGTATTTTAGAGTTAAAATGCCAAATCTAGAAAGAACTACATGTTGAGTGGCTTCTGCATTGAGCTAGGTCCTGTCTAGCAGCAAACAAACCAAACAAAATCACCTCATTCTGTCCTCATTCGACTGGAAGAAACCTCTCATTTTGGACTTCTCCTATGATGCCTGGGGAAACTGAGGCCCAGTAGAGGAGTGACACACCTAAGTGCTCAGTTTTTCCTTCTCTGCGCTGTATGACACCAGCTCTTTGGTTTGCATTAGGTCTATCATGGGCCCTCTGAATCTGGTGTCTCTCGGGCTGGTCATTTATTAAAGAAAAATATTTTGGCTACAACTGTTCAGTTTTCCATTACTTTACAGTAAGTTTGGTTTGTGTCAGGGTTTTAAACTGGGCTTTGACAAGTCTGTATGGATTGTATATGGTTCTTTTCTGTATTTGCTTGTGAATGAAAGAAAAAAAATACAATAATATACCAGATTACACCGATAGAAAGCTTAATATAGATGAACTGAATTTAGAGAAAGACATGCTAGCTTTAAAATTCTCATAATAAGTGGTGAGGCTTCTTAGGATGGAGAAAGACAAAAGTAATTAGTTTGATTTAAAAACCAGTATTTAGAACTGACACATTCAGGTGAATAATCTTCATTGTCATCATCCTTGAATATATACTTTCCGAAAACATTTTGGGACTCTCCATTTAAAATAGTTTGCAGGCTTAATGTATGAGGTACTCATTTCATATCTGCTCTTGCCCAATCTGATCTTTGCAAAATATTTGGCTCCAGCTGATACCTGGCTGTGATTGTTCCCCCAAATCAATCCTCTTGAGTGGAAAAAGAAAATGTTTGGAAGAAAAAGCCAAAGGTCTAAAAACAATTTTAAAAGATCTGTGGCAGCCTTGTGTAGTGTGCAGTGAGCTTTCGGAGGGCACTACCTTGAGGGTGGCTTTGGAAGTATAAACTATATGTGTGGTGGACATGTAAGGTTTTGGAGTCAAATCTGGCTTTGAATCCTACATTCCCAGTGTAGCCACTTGAGCAAGTTGTTTAATGTTTTGGAGCTTTCTGTAAAATTGAGACAATAATACCACTTGCATTTATTGATTGCATGATGACTTCCTTACAAAACAAGCAACTAGTGAGTGATAGTCAATTATTATGTCTTATGAATGGGTAAAAATTGTACTGAAGCTTATTTTTTTTTAAATTTGGAGGTTATTTCTTTTTTTTTTTTTGGTCTTCTGAAGACAGGATTTTGCTATGCAGTTTAGGCTGGCCTTGAGCTCACTTTGTAGCCTAGCCTGGTCTTGAACTCACAATGATCCTCCTACCTCAGCCTCCTGAGTGCTGGGATTGCAGGCATGCACCACTATGCCCAGCTCAGGAATATTTCTCATCTCTGAGGTTAGCAGTTATTGTGGAAAAAGAACCCCATGATTACCTAATTGTGAGAGTCTTATTTCTTTTCCCCCAACCACCTGTTTAAGAGTGGAAGGGAGCTGAGTGTGGTGGTGCGTGCCTGTAATCCCAGCACTCAGGAGGCTGAGGCAGGTGGATCTTTGAGAGTCTGAGGCCAGCCTGGGCTACATAATGGTTTTTTTCCAGTACCAGAAATTTAACTCATGACCTTGCGCTTGCCAGGCAGGCACTGTGCCACTGAACTAAATCCCCAGCCCTGTGGGCTACATAATGAATTCAAGGCCAGCCTGAACTGCATAGCGATAACTTAGGGTTGACAGAGAGAGAGAGAGAGAGAGAGGAGAGAGAGCGAGAGGGAGAAAGAGAGAGAGAAGGAGAGAGGGAAAGGAAAGGAGAGCAGCAGTGAAGTCAGGAGGTATGCTGACAGTGGTCACCAGAGTTATGGCTCCAAGGATTTGCAAGCCCATTACTGTGTCACTTGCTGGGCCCCATGGCTTCAGGTGTCTTGGATAAGTACACGATTCACCTTGTAACTTAACCCTGTGCGCTTTCCCTCCAGCTAGCAATCCTTGTGGAGTTCACAATGGCGGCTGTGAGCATGTCTGTGTCCTCAGCCACAGAACAGACAATGACGGTCTGGGTTACCGCTGCAAGTGCTTATTTGGCTACGAGCTGGATGCGGACGAGCGCCACTGCGTAGGTGAGAAATCCGTTCTGGGCTGTCTTTCTGGCAGGCAGCACCAGGCACACATGTGCAGGCCTCTACCACACAGTTGCTGCTCCGCCCTGGGTCAGTTCTCATGTCTGCACTACAGAGAACGCTCTCTGTAGCCTACGGGGCATCTTTCTTGGTGTGTAACACTTTCCTCTACACACAGAGCTGAGTTGGAGGTAAAATTCCGTCCTGTGGAACTTTCCACTTCTACTTCCTTTTAGCTATGGTCTGCAAATTCCATGTGATTGAATTTTGAGTTCTTTTATATTCTATGTATACCATTTCTACATTCACCCACTCACTCCATTCATTCATTCACTGATGCTGAAAATGGAACCCAGGGCCTGTGCATGCCAGGCAAGTGTTCAAAAATCTAACCCTGCTATTTCCACTTTGGGTGTGAGCCTTAACTCTAAATTGAAGGGAAGCAGGCCATGTTTAAAGCAGGCCATGTTTGCTTTTATTGTCTTTCCCTAGACCACCACATACGTCTCTTCCCTTTTTTTTTCTCCTTGTCTTTTTGAGACAGGGTCTCACTATGCAGTTCAGGCTGGCCCTGTGCTCACTTTGTAGCCTGGTCTCGAACTTGCAACAAGCCTCCTGCCTCAGCCTCCCGAGTGCTGGGATTGCAGGAAGGGGCCACCACACCTGGCAATTTATGTCTCTTTGAGCCAAGTGGTGGTATCTTACTCCCACCCGGTCTTGTTGTGATATTCCAGATAAGCTCCTGAGTATGGGGGTGGCTCTATTCCTCACACTTTCTTACTTTTCACTGCAGACTTCCTTTTCTGTCTTCCTCTGTGCTCCTGGTTTTATTCTTCCCTTGAAGGGTTCCCTTTGGTCGCCTGCACATGCACTCATGACCAGTCCATTGCCTGTTCCTTGGCCAACCATGAAATTCACCCTGTGACATTTGTTTCTCTCACTTTCTCTTCTGCACTCTCTTTTTATCCCTTTGACCGATTCTTGTTCTCTGGATGGTGCTACTTCTGGCTTTGTATAGAGTCTTTTATTCTGACTCAGCCAAACTTGTTAACTTTGTAGGTAATCCTAGATTCAGATAAAAATCACTGTTCTTTAAAAAAACTATATAACTAGTTTATCAATAGTAGAATGTCTAGCTTTTAAATTCGTTTCTGCAACGTTTACCTTTGTCTTAGCTACAACTCCTTTCCTGTCTTTTTCATTCCTGATATACTGTCACAGTCTCCTCTTTTTTCTTTTCTTCCAGTACATCTTTAGCCCCTTTTAAAATCTTTTTTATTGCTGGGTGTCGTGGCACACACCTGTAATCCCAGCACAGGCTGAGGATTGATTACTGCAAGTTCAATACCAGCCTGGGCTACAAAGTGAGCTCAAGGCCAGCCTGAACTGCAGAGTGAGACCCTGTCTCAAAAAGACAAAAAAAAAAAAATCTAAAAAAACCAATAAAATCATTTTTATTCTGAGTGAAGTCCTCATTAAGTTATCCAGGCTGACCTTGAACTTGGATCCTCCTGCCTCAGCCTCCCAGGTAGCTGGGTTTACAGTGTGCACATCTGTCTATGCTTTAAAACATCAGTTCTTGCTTCCCAAGTCCTTCATCCACTCCTCTCTTCTTTCAGGCGTTTATTGCTTTGTGAATTATTTGCCTGGTTTCTGTTAGTGCTTCTTTCTTACTTGTGTTGATTTCTGTATAGAAGTTGGTATAGATTTCTTAGGCATAGATTTCTGTACAAAAGTTTTTTCAACTTGAGAATTTGATGGAATTACTATGGAGTTCAGTTAATTCTATTTTAAAAATTTTAAACACATGGACTCCATTTATTTAAATGAATTGTAGGGATGAATTTCTCAGGAGGAAGTAAAATTCTAATACTGGCATTAACTTTGTTGCTTATCTTTTCTCTTTCTTCCAGTTATTTCCAATTACGTTTTTCATGAGTTCGTTATGCTTATTTCAGAATTATCTTTCACAACTACGAAGTTTGTCTGATGGGCATATTAGTAATTTCCTGGGAGTTGGGGGGAGTTAGGAACGATCCTGTTGCTGACTGCTGTGTGCCTGTTTCCACAGTGCTCAAGAACTTCTTGCTCTTTTCGTCCGAAGTGGCTGTGCGAGGGATCCCATTCACCCGCTCTACACAAGAGGATGTCATACTTCCGGTGACAGGGAACTCTTTTTTCCTTGGGATTGATTTTGATGCCCATGAAAACACTATCTTTTTTTCAGATAACTCAAAAGACATGATTTATAAACAAAAGATTGATGGCACAGGTGAGGTGTGTGTGTGTGTATGTTGTGTGCACAAGTGCAGCCATGCATAATTGTCCTGTTTTCTAAAATTCTACTAATAATTCAGTTAGTGTAACGTTGTGTTTACTTAAGGGGCTCTTTACTAAGCTTGGTAAATACTTTGGATTGAGAGAATAAATCAAATTAAAACCTTTCCTTTATTTTCAAAAAATCTTATACATGAGGGTGTACTTTAACAATAACAAGTAATAACATGGAAAAAAGGTTGAGTGCTGGAAAGCCTTCCCTAGACTAGGAGCTGTCCTTCCTGTTCGGTCAACAAAAGGGATGATACCTTCCTTTATGGATGCTGCGCGGCTGACATGCCAATGGCTGGGTTTGGAATAATAGTTTCTAAGAAATAAATGAATTGTATGTGAATATGGATTTGCTGTTTTTAGTTGATTGGAATTCTGTTAAAATCTTAATCTTCAAAGACAGATAACTTATGGTCAGTTACTGCTGGGTCCTTTATTGGTTGATGGCATCATCTCTTAAGTTGATATTATACCTACTGATGAGTTTAAACTTGAAATTTGAAAAAACAAGTACATATGCCAATATAACAATATAACATAGCAACTAAGAGGGCCAGACCAGGAGTTGGACTTCCTGGTTTTGAATTCTAGCTTCCCACATTTCATAGCTGTGTAAACTTGGGCAAGTTACTTAATTTCTTTATAACTTAGTTTCCTAAAGTGTAAAGTACAAATAATAATACAGGTGCTACATAGATCATAAGGTTGTTGACAGAAGTTTAGACTAGAATATTTAAGCCTCTACAGTCATGCCTGGGACACATTAAATATCTAGTTAGCCATCCCCAACGGAAAACCCTCTTACCCTGGATCCCACACACCCTACGCGGACCTCTAGCGCCACTGGCTTACCACTCTTGTAGCTGTTTCAGGTTTTTAACTAAATGCTGCATTTTGCTTCATCATTTTGGACAACTGCTACCTTGTGATGGATGGGGATTTGGCTTTCACATTCCTCCCTCCCAACTTCTGTCCTTTTTGTTTCTTGACAGTTCTCTCTTGTGTTGCTTGGAGGTTGTTCCTCAAGTTTTCATTATGAGGCTCAGGCCCGCCTCGCCCCTGCCTGCCTCCTACAACCTGTGGGCCTGTGGCCATCTCCCTGTCTGCGTTATTCTTTACTTCCTGCCACGCCCTGAACAGGAAGTCTCATTCTCTCTCCTTCTCACTTGCAAGCTTCCCCCCTTCTACCTTGCCATACACACTCACGCCGTGTGCCCGGGAACCTGTGTTCACAAACCCCCCGACCATAGTGCCCTATGTACACAAGCCCCAGTGCACTTTTTATTTTTGCCTGGGCCTCACCACCTCATGAATGGCCTTGAGGACAGTGCCCACACTTTCTCTTGGTGCTTCTTTTCTCTCAGTCTTAGAATACTTACGATTAAGATACCTTCTTGGTTGAGTAGCGTGAGAATGAGTGAGTCCATGTAAAGTACTTGTGCTAGATGTTGGCTCATAGTAAGAACTCGGTTAATACAAGCTATTATTATTAGCAGCATCATGTTACCTGAATGTCTAACATTGTGTAGCACCTGGAGGGGTTTCTTTTTATAGTTTTCTGAAGAAATGAAAAGAACTAGGTTTTTTTTTTCTTTTTTGCTAACTGCAGAAGAAAGATGTGATTGCTTATTTTGATTGAGATCTTTAGTAAAAAAAGGAAAGAGAAAAGAGGAGAAGGGCTTATGCATTTCACAGAAAAGTGGTCCTTTTTCTCCTGGATCCTGTTCCTATTTCCTTCTGGCATCTTTGCTGGCCTTTTCCAAACTTGGCAACTTTGTGGCTGTGAGAGGCTGTTGAAAGAATGGTGAGAGGGTTGGGCCGTGATACCTCCGGGCAGCGCTGGCTGTACCTGGCGGTGTCAGCTCAGCGGAGCTGCCTGGGGGTGGCAGAAGGTGTGCTCAGGTATCTCCCCTCACAGTGTTCTGAGGTGAGGAATTTTTTTTCAGGAAGGTTGAATAAGGGAGGAAGTCAGGACCATAACACTCCTGGTTCTGCTTATCAGTATCATATCTGTGCTTTGAGACCCAAGCTTTGGGGGAATGGATAGATCCTAGGTTTATCTCATGTTGCTGCTCAGCATTTTACAGGTTCTTTTTAAAAAAGAATTCCACATTTTCTAATTCTGATAGAAAATTTAAATATGCAATGCTAGGAAAACGTATGTCTTACATAATATGCTTCGTTTAAACCCTGTCCATGTTTTAACTTATAGGAAGAGAAATTCTCACTGCAAACAGGGTGGAAAATGTTGAAAGTTTGACTTTTGACTGGATTTCAAAGAATCTGTATTGGACAGATGCTTCTTTGAAGACTGTTAGCGTCATGAGGCTTGCTGACAAATCCAGACGTGCAATAGTGCAGAATTTAAATAACCCTCGAGCGGTTGTGGTTCATCCCATTGCTGGGTGAGTGTGTTCATGTTTCCCAGGAGCTTGAAACTGTACCTCTTTTACAGTCATCGAAAATGATACCATAGGGACTGGGTGAGTTTAACCTATACCAGGTTTCATGTACAACTTGAGATCATCTTAAATTTTTCCCCTCTTGCATAGGCTGAAGAAGTTGCTTTATCTCCTTTCAGTACCTTCCTTCTAAGTCTCAGCTTTCCCAGGCGCCCATGAAGTGTGTTTTATTTTCACAGTGGCAAACAGTGTAACACAGACTTGGTAGAGAAGGAGCCACGGTTCAGCAGAATCATCAGGAAAGGCTCGAGTTCTTGCCTTGCTTAGTGTACTGATATGAAGAGAGCAGAACCTTGCCTAATCCTTCAATGGTTGTCAGGGTACAAGTTTTTCAGATCACAGAGTTTCATGTTTTCCCATTCTGTACTTGGTGGAGTCAGTCAGGAAAAGACAGAACCGTCCACAGAATTCCTTTCTGGTTCTTACCTTACCTAAGTATGTTCTATAACTAATATGTTTGTGTAGACCAAGTCTAAGACATGCAGCTGTATGTGAATAGAATAATAAAGAGCGAGCACTGCTAATTCACTAATACAGGAAGCATTTTACATATATAATCTCATCTAATCCCAAAACCAGCTCATGCAGGAGGTAGTATAGCACCTATTTGTGTGTGTGTGTGTGTGTGTGTGTGTGTGTGTTTCTGTCTCACTATGCAGTTCAGCCTAGTCTTGAACTACTGTGTAGCCCCGGCTAGTCTCAAATTCCCAGTGATCCTCCTGTCTCAGCTTCCTGAGTGTCAGGATTACAGGTGTGTGCCACCTTGCCTGGCTAACACCCATTGTAGAGGTAATAAATTTGAGGCTCGTGAGATAAAGTAGCCTGTGAAGGACTTCTAGATATTCAAATCCCAGGCCTGCCCAGATGCAAAGCTTGTATGCCTCTAGAGGGTTCACTCTGTATTTTTGTGTTCTCTTTGTAAAATAATATAAGAAACATGCTTTAAAACTGATAATACTGTTCTTAAGAAATCCTGCCATCCTATAGGGAGAAACTATTGCTTTTCTAATAAATTCATGTTGACCCAAATCGTTGGCATTTGCTTTTGAAAAGCTGTTAAGTTTTTTCCTATTGACTTTTTTTCATTTAAAATGATACGATGTGGTCACATTTCAGAGAGTTACATTTTGGAAATGACTAATTCTGATTGCTAGGGAGTGTATGAAAGAGAAAAGGGTATTTTTCTTTTGTTTGGTTTTCCTTAAACTTATCATTGTGCCAGTCCTCAGTAGTTAAAGAAAAAAATAAAAAGACACTTTGGGTAAGATGCTGTTTGAGAGTTATATTGATTCGGATTCTTTCTTTATCGAGGATGAAATGGTTTGCTGCCAGTTTATCAATTCCTTATATAAAAAAAAATGACCAGAGAGTGACCTCAGGGATCCTGGATATTTAATTCGGAGGGAAAAAGAGCGATTAAAATCTATTTTCTTGCTCATGGTTTATTACTTTTATTTCAGTAGTATTGAATACATAATGTGTAACCTGTATGCAATGTCTTTTTAAAAAGAATTTGTTGGGTGACAGTATTTGGTGTCCTAAAGCCTAGGACAGTGGTTCTCTGGTTTGGGTCCCCATTTTAATGCCATTTGTACTTGTGATTTGATTACATGTCCATAACTGAACTTTCAACTAAAAATTAGATCAGTCATGCAGTCAATCTGGTGAGCCCAATAACATATACAGAAAACGAAATTAATCCTGCTCTTCTCTAAGAAGTCTGTTGGTGCTAAATCCCTCCAAGTCATGTGATTTGCCCCAGTGTTAACATGTTTGGTTTATCACCTCTTTTTCTAGGTATATTTTCTTCAGTGATTGGTTCCGTCCTGCTAAAATAATGAGAGCGTGGGCAGATGGATCTCACCTTGTACCCATAGTGAACACCACTCTTGGGTGGCCCAATGGATTGGCCATTGACTGGGAGTAAGTGGGAATCATCCCCTAGTACTGAATTCCCAGCAGAGCAGATGAGGCATTCTCAGAGGAGATGATGGCATGAAGAGCCTGACAGTTGGCCCTCGAACATTTTAAAATCATTAATTGGTTATGGGATAAGGGTGTTGAATGATATAAAGACACAGAGAGCATAAACGCAATTATTCACTACTAGTGAAATGAAAACCAGTGCATTCATAAATATGCTTAGGAACTTGCTGGAAGCAGCCGAATGACAGGACTTAGTTGAGGGTCAAGATGAGTACCAAGTCACATTAGAAGTTTGATAGGAATTTGATGAAATGCAGCTTGTGTGTGATTACTTACAGGGGGCATCTTGAGGTTAGGAAAATTTTGTAATCAAATGCGTTTGTTTATATGCACTTTGGAAAAATTTATTTTATTTTATTTTACTTGTTTATCTTTTTGAGATTGGGTCTCGATACGTAGTTTAGGCTACAGTGAAACTCACTATGTAGCCCCGGCTGGTCTTGAGCTTGCAGTAATTCTCCTGCTTCAGATTACAGGCATATGCTACCGTATCCTACTGAGAATTTTTTTTTTTTTGTACCAGGGATTGAACTCAGGACCTTGTGCTTGCCAGACAGGCCCTGTGCCACTAGGCTATATCTCTGGCCTCCTACTGAAAAATTTTAAAGTATAAGAACTAGCTTTTGCTGGGTATCGTGGTACATATCTGTAATCCAGCACTCGGGAGGCTGAGGCAAGAGGATTGTTGTGAATTTGAGGCCAGCCTGGGCTACAAAGTGAGCTCAAGGCCAGCCTAAACTGCATAGTGAGACCCTGTCTCAAAAAGAAAAAAAAAAAAACAAGACATAGTTTTCAAGAATTGATGGTCTACCTAGGAATATAACAAGGGAATAGACTAAATATGTTTACCTTTTAAATATAGATTAAGGGTTGGGAATTTAGCTCAGTGACATAAGTGCCTGCCTAGCAAGTGCAAGGTCATGAGTTTGATCCCCAGTACTGCCAAAAAAAAAGATAAGTGACTTGGGGCTGGGGATTTAGCTGAGCAGCACAGCACCTGCCTGGCAAGCGCAAGGTCAGGAGTTCGATTCCTGGTATCGGGGGAAAAAAAAATAAAACAAAAACCCAAATAAATGTAGATTAAACAGATTTCTACTAACATTTTTCTTAGCTTTTTGATTTCGCAATGAGAATAATAACATTCATAATTTAGCCAGGTGCTAAATTCCACCCCTGCTATTCCAGCCCTTTGAGAAGCTGAGCCTGGAGGATTTCAAATCTAAGCAGTTTAGCAAGGCCCTGCCTCAGAATTAACAAAAAATTTTTTAAAGGGCATGGGGGATGTAACTTGGTGGTTGACCACCCTAGAGGCTGAGCCTCAGTCCCCCACCCACTCCTCAGAAAACTTAATGTTTCAAGTTTTCTAAGATAATTTGATGTAATTAAAAGAAAAAAAAAAGACATAGTTTTCAAAAATTGAAAACCATTTGATGAAAGTGGATTAAAAAATCGTTGGCTGTTTAATGTCTATAGCTTCAGTTTAAGAATTTTGTTAAATGTGTTAATTGAACGTGCTGATCTTGAATGCCTTAAATGTAGAGAGTGCTCTGCTAGTTTCTGGAGAGCAGATAACTTAAGTACTTTATCATTTTAGGGCTTCGCGGTTGTACTGGGTAGATGCCTTTTTTGATAGAATTGAGCACAGCACTTTTGATGGATTAGACAGAAGAAGACTGGGCCATATAGTGCAGATGACTCATCCGTTTGGACTTACTGTCTTTAAAGGTACGTTTTGTAGCAGTAAAATATGTGTTATTCTGTACTTCGTAATAGTCAACTCATCCTTACTCGGCATTCTCACAATTCCCCAGAAGCTTGTCACTTTACAGTACAAAAACAGTAGAATGGTGCTATTCTACATAGACAGAACTTTTTTTTGTTGATGGGAAATTGTTCTTTTAGAGTGTTTTGGACGATAGTGCGCTGGACCATAATAAGAGAGACAACTTACTGTCTATGGGCATAGTGCTTTGTAAATTACATTTATGATATAGTCTGCAGTACAGTGTGCACCTCATTATATAAATATCACATGATAACTTACTGCCTTCATCATTTTTTGAGAATAAAATAGCAAGAGCTGTTCATAGTACCTATTATAGAGTGTTGTTGTTCTTCAGGGTTTGCCAGACCCTCATCAAAATTGTTGTAGGAAAATGATTACCTGTTTTTATCAACTGTATGCTTATGGAATGACTCAGATGCTTTTTAGTAAAGCATGTTAGATAATATCATGTTTGTTGTATTGGAATGTTGAGGTATGATTCCTGAAGAACAAAAAGACATGATGTTTTACTAATCTCTCTGGATTTTCATGTGACTAGTAAAGACTACCAGGAAGTATGGGATGCAGGGGGCTGCAGCCGTGGCAACTGCAGGCAGTGCTTTGACCTTTCATCTCTCCCTCCCAGGCCCCCTTCTTTTTGAGACAGAGTCTCATTATGCAGTTCATGCCGACCTTGAACTCACTACATAGCCCAGGCTGGTCTCAAACACACAGCAATCCTCCTGCCTCAGCCTCGCAGGTGCCGGGATTATCGGCATGCACCACCACACCTGGCTGCTCGTGCTCCTGTTTTGTGTGTAGGCATGTTTTTGTGAGCTGAGTTGCTGGGAATGAAAATGCAACCAGGCGCCACTGAAACAGGTGGCTGGTTTAGTCTTGAAGACAGGGCTCTGTGGATGGTTGTATAGTTTATACACTGTACAAACATGGTAGGCCAAGAGAGTGAGGAAAGATTGACTAACCAAAATTAGTCTAGTTTGAGAGTTGATACTTTGGATAGAGCTATCAAAGGCCCTCTGTATATGCTAGTTGTCTCTGGCTTGAAACGTTTTTCTTTGAGTAATAATGCTTTAAAAAACCTACGTATTAACTATAAACCCAAGACGTTCTCACACACATGGTGTAGAATGAATAGTTAGTAAATGCGCTGTATGTTCCATCCTGCTGTCTGTGTATGTGTGGTATTTAAAAATATTTAAGAAATGCTGTGAAATTTTGGATGGGATGATCAAATATCAACAGTTACCCACCTCCCTGCATTACTCCCTTTTCCCTAGTGATGTCAGGCTTGTGCTGTTCACAGCACTGGAACATTGGAAGAAGGTTACCCTTCCTCTGCTCTGTCATGGAATGCTTTGGAATTAAATTTTAAAACACAGTTTTAGTACCTTTTGGTTTCTTCAGTATGAAAAAACTTTAGTGCATACCCATGAGAACCTTACAGCATTCTCTGAATAACAGAAATTAGTTTCTTCCAACCTTGGCTTTCACTGAGGGTTTCTTGGAGGAAGTTCTTTTATTGTGTAACACCATGGAAAATAGGCATCTTTTACGGAAAGACTAGGTCTTGCCTACGCACTTCACCGGACTGAAAGATTGATTGAACTCCTTGTTCACGTAGAGATAGTATTGAAATGCCTTCTAGTCAGCAGAGATAAGATTTAGTGAATCCAATGACTGGTTAGTCATTGATTGGGTCACAGGTAAGTAAAATTGCTCTAGTGATTAAATTAGTGGCATTTTAAGCATTTCTGTTCACTGGGACTACTGTTAAACTTTTGTTAAAGAGAAAACCCCCCTCAATTCACTTCTTTCTTTTGAACACTGGTGGAAATGGTATATTTACTTCCTGATGTCAGTAGTTATTGCAAAGATGATATAATTACATTTTTGTTATTTAAAATCTTACATTGCCTCTTTTACCATTCTGAGCATCAAGGGACATTGTGTTGATATTTTTACTGATCCCCAAACATATACTGCAAGTTCCTTTTAGGGCTAGATCTGTGATTTTCCTTCTTTACAACTTCTTATGAAAGCAGAGTGTGAAGAAGAAGTATTTTGGTAGGCTATGGAATGTTTGACTTGGAAGAGCTCTTTTTGGTTTTTATTTTTCCTAGTGGGGGCCATGGAACTCAGACCTTCTCACACGCTAGGCAAGTGCTTGCCACTGAGCTGCATCCCTAGTTCTTTGAAGAGATTTTAGGTATCATTTCTTCCCACAGCTAAGTATTTGCCTAGGCTACCAGTATTCCTTCCTGGGATAAGAGCTCAATCTTGTGAGACCTCAGTGCTTTATTAAATTTTTATTTTACTCATGAAAATGTAAACCTAAATGTTAACTAAATGCCACCCTAAAAGTTCTTATCCCTTGCCCAAACCTAAACCATGATATCAATAAAAATTAACTTCCAAAAGGAATTTTTGGAGAGTAACTATCATGGAAAACGGCTACAGAAACTGATTACAGAGGTTAATATGAGGAGTCTCACATTTGCAAGCCTGTTGCATTTGCCCAGGTAGTTTGGTGTTAAAGGAAGCCTTGACTGGAAATACTGATTTCCTCGGTTTCTTCTTAGATCACGTGTATTTTACTGACTGGAGACTGGGTGCTATTGTTCAAGTCAGGAAACTGGATGGTGGGGATATGACAGTGATTCGAAGAGGCATCAGCAACGTGATGCATGTCAAAGCGTATGACGTCGACCTCCAGACTGGTGAGTGAGTGTGTCAGGGTTTTCATATGGATGTGTTTATTTGGTATGGTGACTCCTCACTTCAGATGCCTATTTACTGTAGCTCCTGACAGTGTTAACATCCCTCTCATCCTAGTAGTTTAACACTTGAAATATCTTTAACTCTGCTAACTCTAAAAGTGTTGTCGGGAAATGCACGTTTTTAACACTTTTCTGTATTTAAGTGAAATGTTGTACTTGGCAGGCTTTCCGAGAAGATGCTTGCTGCTTTTTAATGTTTAAAATATTCTTACTTGTTTTCCTTCACAAGCCAAACCCAGGATGAGCCTAACCCGAGTGTGCATATTGCAGGGACAAACTACTGCAGTCAGCCTACCCATCCCAACGGCGACTGCAGCCACTTCTGCTTCCCAGTGCCGAATTTCCAGC
Organism: Chinchilla lanigera; assembly: GCF_000276665.1. Classification (NCBI taxonomy): domain Eukaryota; kingdom Metazoa; phylum Chordata; class Mammalia; order Rodentia; family Chinchillidae; genus Chinchilla; species Chinchilla lanigera. The sequence continues at coordinate 5,217,250 of NW_004955449.1, forward strand.
GGGTGTGTGGGTGCCCCTACGGAATGAGACTGGCTCCCAACCACCTGACGTGTGAGGGGGACCCTGTCCACGAACCACCCACGGAGCAGTGTGGCGCCCTTTCCTTCGCCTGCAACAACGGCAGATGTGTGCCTAGTTACTACCGCTGTGATGGGGTCGACGACTGCCATGACAACAGTGACGAGCGTCAGTGTGGCACAGCTAGTAAGTAGCCGCGCACTGGAGGTGCTTCCTGAGAGAGTAGGGCAGAGAGAGGCGGGTTTCACACAACAGTGAAAGCTTAGGTACGTGTATGGGGAAAAGTGTCTCTTAGAATTTCAGATGCTGACCGTGTACTTCAGAGGCATTTAGGAAACAGCATAAATGTTGTTCATGGGCAGTGTTACAGGCAACTTCTAGTGTTGGTTTAGGTTACCTTTAAGAAAATTTTTTTTCAAATTAGCTGTTTGGACCAAGGTAGAGTTGTTACATCTTGATAAACTTTGCAAAAAGTCAAATCAGGACTGGAGCTGTGGCTCAGGGGTAAAGCACTTGCCTAGCATGTGTGAGGCCCTGGCTTCCTCCCTGGCATGGTTAGAGAAACATTGAAAATAAAATTAAAAAGCCAAATCAAAATAAATTGGATGCAGTTTTCAGTATCTGAGAGACTAGGAGCCTGGGACTGCAGCCTTTGAAAATCTCAGGTGCTATGTTTGTTTTCCCCACCTTTTGGAGCAAAAATAAATTAGGGTGAAATGGCAGTCTTAATCTTCACATTCTAAAAGGCTGGGGCCTAATAAATGCTATGCAGAAGGAATAAGTATCTTCTTGAAGTTTTAAACAATAAAGATAGAGGGCAGTTGAAATCTCAGTAATCTATCAAGGTAAGCAAATAATAATGATAATCTGTTTTGGAGACAGAATAGTGACAGATGTGCAAAATAAAAGTGCTCACTTGTACATTTTTTTCTGTAAATTCTAAAATTTTCATCCTTGTATGTATTTCCTTCTTGTTTCTAGGAGTGTACATTTTTTTTTGTTGTTGTTGTTTCTTTTTTGTTTTTCTTCTGGTACCGGGAACCGAACTCATGACCTTGCGCTTGTCAGGCAGGCGCTGTGCCGCTGAGCTAATTCCACAGCCCCTAGGAGTGTACATTTTAATTTGACTGTTCTACCTATGTGTATATATATTTTTTTGGTACAAGGAATTGAACTCAGGGCCTCGCGGTTGCCAGGTAGGCACTGTGCCGCTGAGCTACATCCCTGGCTCACTTAGGTACATTTTTATAGAACATATTTTCAAGGTTTCTATAGACTGAGTTTGAAATTGTGATTGGAAGAGCGACAACTTAGAAGTTAAAGATGATCACAGCAACTACAGTGTGGGTCTTGGGAAGATTCCCAAATCTCTCAAAACCTGTTTCCTTTTCTATAAATGCAGATATTTGTCTGTAGCTTTTCGAGTATTCTGGAGGCTGTAAAGGTGTCGTAATGACCAGTCCTTTGCTCTTGTAGATAACACCTGTTCCCCTTGGGCGTTCACCTGTGGCCACGGAGGAGGATGTATCCCTGGACAGTGGCACTGTGACAGACACAATGACTGTGTGGATGGCAGTGATGAGCTAGACTGCCCCACCCGTGCACCTACTACCTGCTCTGTGTCCTACTATACCTGTGACAATAACCACTGTATCCCAAGGGACTGGGTCTGTGACACAGACAATGACTGTGGCGATGGATCTGATGAAAAGAACTGCAGTAAGTGTTAAAGTGGTTTCTCTCAGTTGTCTGGCCTAGTAGAAAAGTTAGAATAATCATAGGCTCTCTACTCTTTCCTCTGAGATTCACAGTTTTTCTTGTGCCCTATCGATAGGCTCTAAGTCCAAAGACATGTGGATGCATGTGGGGAGGTTAGACTCCCACAAAGTGTGTATTATGGAAGCAAAAGGCGCCAGGACAAAGGAGGACAGAAACTTTAAATTCCCATTAGTGTTTACCCATCTGCTTTTTATCTTGCCAGTTCTCATTCCTTTATGCCTTAAAGTTTAGGCTATTGTTTATTTGCCTGTGTGCAATAATAATTTAAGGCAGAGCAAAGTTCTCTGGACTAAATTCGAGTGCTGATTGTATGACCTGGCAAGTCACTTTCCTCTTGGAGTAGATGGGCTTTAAAATCCTCTCTAGTTTTTGTGTCCTACAAGGCTATATTTTCTGTAACTTCGTGTTGTGGTTGAAGTAGCCAGAACATCTGACTGCCACTTAACAGCAAGGTAGGACTCTGGCTTTTAGAACTGTTCTGTTTTGGCTTTGAATTAAACCCCCTCTCAATCTGTCTGTGCTCTGTGGGTACCGGGCATGGGGCTTGGTTGACCGTGCTGCCTAGCTGGGCTCCTTGCTTGGCTTTGACCTAGAGTCACAGACTTAATAACATTTGTGAGATGTAGTGCCAGCCCAAGCACATGGTGCTTGCTTGCTAAATATCTTCTGTTTTTTCCAGGTGTGATCGCAGTTTCTGAATCTACTCGGTACTCTTCTGTTTTTGATTCCAAACCTGTGCTAGTTTTGAGTTTCTTGCTTGGCTAACTCTGATAGTGTGGCTGATTTGAAAGAATTTTGAACACATGCACAACGAAGATAATTTCTGTAGCTATTTGGTGATTTCAGTTTGGCTCTGGTACACAAGGAGCAGGAAATAAACTTACTTGCCTTTGTTTTTGGATGATGCTAGACACTTCGTCGACGTGCCGACCCAGTCAGTTCCAATGCCCTGAGCATCGGTGCATTGACCCGTCTTTCGTCTGTGATGGGGACAAGGACTGCGCTGATGGATCTGACGAGGCAGGCTGTAGTAAGTAGATTTGCTTTCTTTATTCACCTTCTTGATGTTTACAAAAATCGCAGTTTTAGTTGTTTTGTCCCTGAGCTAATTTCTCATGCTTTTCTCTTTTCATTCTCAGTATTTAACTGCACTAGTTCTCAATTCAAGTGCGCTGATGGGAGTCAGTGTATCAGTAACAGGTATCGTTGTGATGGCGTTTATGACTGCAGTGACAACTCCGATGAGGCAGGCTGTTGTAAGTACCACACACCTGGCCTATTTCCGGCCAAGGGATCCCTTTACCTTTGCTGGTACTGATATTGCTGTACACTTTCTCTAACTCAGACAAACTGTGGGAAAGAACGCCTGTATTATAAATTATTCTTATAAAAATGAGGAATCGAACATACAGTTGCCTAGGCATTAACAAATAATGATCTCTAATTAGCAAATTACGTGGTTCATCACTTTTTAGATATTTTTGCTCTCAATTATAACTTTCTGCAAAGTCATCCCATATATAGTGTTTTTCAAACATTTGAGGCTTCTCTGTAAGTGATGACATTGTAATGATCTCTTTTAAGTCTCATTACATCTCAATCAGGGGGTCACATCTTGGGCTAGAATTGGTGCAGAGTTGTATGTGGTGTTGACTTGAGACTATAGTTTGTTGAATAACTGCAGAGTAGCCTTTGTCCTTAGAATGTGGTAAGGGAGATTATGGAAAGCAAAAGATGATCAAAGCAAGGTGGATAGTGACAAGAGTCTTAAAAATGGTATGGATAAAATGCTATGGAGGTTTCAGAAATGAAATTGCTTCTATTTAGATGATTCAAGAATTTATACAATATAAGTCTGATTGTCCTTTTAATATTCATAGCCTGGAGACATAGAAATAACATGATTTTTAAAATTGCCAACCATTTATTTGAAATGGACTTTAGGCTTGTAAATAATCATCAGTGAATTGGTCCTTTGTTTGAACAGTGAATTGCCCAGCAACCAGAAATTCTTGCATCACCAGTTTCCTGTTTCATGTAGGAAACATAGGGTTCTGTGATCATCTGTGACAAACTACCAATTGCTGTTGAGCCTTGCTGTTGCTGGGAGGGAGATGAGGTTTGCCTCTGTGAACCAGGGAAGATATTCTTATCCCTGAAGGGCTGCTGGATAAATCATGGAAAATTTGCAAATAAGTACTTACTGTCACCTTTAGTTGCCTTAGTATGTTATAGTTTCATTGGATAGATTGTATTTGAGGGAAAAATTATAACATCCAAACACATGAAGTTCAATGTAGCTATAGCTATTTAAATTCTATTGAAATCCTACAGTGATTTTTAATAGAGAAATGGATAAATTCTACTATTGAATTTGCAATAGAAGAATACTAGACATTTAGGAATCAGAGTATTCTAACTTTATTTAAGAGTTGTGCATCCTATACTCAGTTTGATGTCAGATCCACTAATTTGACACATAAATATTTCTATAGATTTTGCTATGACTGTACAGTACAGGCGAAGACCTTGTGTTATATTAGTCTTTAAAATTAATTTTGGAATAGTCATTATTAGAAACCTACTATTGATCCAAAACAATTTCTTATAAGCTGTAATAAAAGAGATTATATATTACGTCCACAAGCTCAGTTTTCCCATGTTTTTCTCCTAGTAACCAGGCCCCCTGGAATGTGCCACACGGATGAATTTCAGTGTCAGGGAGATGGAACCTGCATCCCGAACACCTGGGAATGTGATGGGCATCCAGACTGCGTCCACGGGTCTGATGAGCACAACGGCTGTGCTCCCAAGACCTGTCTCCCATCTCATTTCCGCTGTGACAATGGAAACTGCATCTACAAAGAGTGGGTCTGTGATGGGGACAATGACTGCAGGGATATGAGTGACGAGAAGGACTGCCCTACTCAGCCCTTTCACTGTCGCTCTTGGCAGTGGCAGTGCCCCGGCTATGCCATCTGTGTGAACCTGAGTGCGATATGTGACGGCGTCTTTGACTGCCCCAATGGGACAGATGAGTCCCCACTTTGCAGTAAGTTTCCTGACCACGTTTACTGGCCTTACGTCCATTCCGAGTGGTAGGCTCGTGTGCCTCGCAACTGTCACAGTGCCCTTGCAGCTTTTTAGGAAGAGACTTTAGTTCCTCTGTGACTTCAAATCTCTGTAGGGGTAACCATAACTGAACTCAAAGAAATCAGCACTGGATAATATTTCTCATTAAATCTTTGCACTTGGCTATGTGTCTTTCCTTCTTTTTATGTTATTATTTAGAAAAATGAGCCTATACAAGGCCATTCATTTGTCAAATGAGGTTTGGTCATGTTGGTAATGCACTCAAGAGTTTTCCAACTGTAATATTTTCTAATTTCAATCAGATCTTGCCACAGATCAAATGAAGTCTGGGGATTTGTGTTTTCTGTGATTAAAATGCTATGATTGGCATGTAATCCTAATTACTGTCCTTTCTTTCTTTCCTCTTTAATCAATGCTCATTCTCAGATGAACTGCAGCCAGGTATGACTGTGAAGTATTTTAGATTCTTATAATTTTATATATGTTGTCTTTGAAAATGTCATTATTATTTTGACTTTCCCTTCTAGTGCATGTCCCTGTTGTGACTCTTATACATAAGTTAGAATACTAATGGAAATAGTGGGTATTTGCATCCCCAGGCATGTGAGCTGTCTTTGGGTGACTGCAGGCTTTGGCCTTTTGGCTCTGAGAGTAAGGAATGACGGTATGTTAGTAAATCTGTGTCCTTAGTGTCCTGATTACCTTTACCCTTCCATTATTCACTTTCCTAGATCTTCTAGCTTTCTCTCTCAAATATTAATTCTTACCTCTCATTTCTGTATAGGTAGACAAATTTCAGAGGAAGCAAAGAGAAACAAGTTAGATTTCTTTGCATGCTTTGCAAATGACAATTTTGTTTCCTGATGTCAGTAGTATCTCCCCAAGATCTTTCTCATTGCAGTAAATGGAATTATAGTGAAGAATGTGGTCCAAGTGCAGTGGGTAGTAAGTCTTCAGGCAAATGAGAGCAGACCCTGAGCAGCCTGTGGAGAGCTTCCTAGTGAATTTTTACTGTTAACTTTTACCTGGGCATTCCAGAGAGGTGGTGAAAAGTATTCTACTGGGGGGGGGGGCTCAGAGATTCCTGACCTTTTGTCTTTGTGGTTCTTTTTCTTTAGATGAGGACAGCTGCTCGCATTTCAATGGTGGTTGTACTCACCAATGTATTCAAGGGCCCTTTGGGGCTACATGCATATGTCCATCAGGATACCTACTTGCCAATGATAGCAAGACCTGTGAAGACATTAATGAATGTGATACTCCAGGATTTTGTAGCCAGCTCTGCTACAATCTGAGAGGTTCTTTCCGGTGTACATGTGATAGTGACTACAAGTTAGAAGATGATGGGAGGACTTGCAAAGTTATAGGTAATTATTGAACTTATAGTGAGCTAATTCCAGTCTGTTTAACAGCACATCTGAGTTTATGATTAAGCGTTGTGCATGGGCATTTGACAGTGTTGAGCAGGAGCCAGAAAACTTGGATCTTGGACAATTACATAGTATCTGTTAACTTCAAAGGACTTGATCTAGCTTGAAAACTGGAGACTAAAACATACACAGATTTTTAATATGTATTTTAAATAATATTAGATGTGTTAAATTATAAATGATTTATAGATTATATTTAAGCATCTGTGCATAATGCTTAGTGAATGTGATTCAACCAATATTCAGTTTCTACTATATGAAAGGGACTATACTTGTATCAGAATATTGATTCAGCTAATTTCGGAGGATGAAACAAAATTTACAAGTAGAAGTCTGAATGGTAGGCAGGCGAGGGATAGAGGTGGTCTGTTATCTTCATCATGTGGCTTTCATCTAGGATCCCATGCTATTACTCCAGTTTCTGCTTTCTCCAAAGTAGGAAACAGAAGGAGAAGGTAGAGGGCCAGCAGCTTCCCTTGAAGGATGTGAGCTGGATGTGGGTACATCATTTCTACTCAAAATCTTATTGGCCAGAACCTAGTCATGTGGTCACTGCAAGCTGCAGTGGAGGCAGAGACCTGGCTCTAGCTATCTGACCATGCGGTCAGCTCAAACTTGGCATGCCTTCTGACTAAAAAGAAAGAGAGGAGAAGGGATATCGGCAGACAGAACTCTCTGCTGAAGCCTGATGCCTCAGGGAAAACAAAAATATTTGAGATATAATTTTCGCTGTGAAAAGCCCACACTCTAGTAAGGTAGATAAGCAAAATATAAACATGAACAGAGCTCAGGAAGAATGTAAATAAAGTTTACTCCAGTTATATACACATTCATTGAAATCTAATTCAAAGAAGAAAAATATTGCAGAGTTTGTTTGTGATACTTATGAAAATCAGCTATTAAGGTTAAGAATGAAGCAATTAAAATAATTCTTAGCTTCCCCCATTATGGTTTAGAATTTTCCTTCTGTTACCAAAAGTTTTGCATCAATGTTTAAAAGACCCCTTTTCTTCCCTCCTAGAATCACTGACATTTTGCCTCTTTCCCCTCCTTGAACAGCATCTGAAAGTCTGCTGTTACTTGTGGCAAGCCAGAACAAAATTATTGCTGACAATATCACCTCCCACGTCCATAATATCTTCTCACTGGTCCAGAATGGTTCTTACATTATAGCTCTTGATTTTGATTCAGTCAGTGATCGTATCTTTTGGTCTGACGCAAATCAGGGCAAAACCTGGAGTGCATTTAAAAACGGAACAGACAGGAGAATAGTAAGTACATTTCTGGAGACTTTGGGGTTGTCCAGTTCTGATTGTGGGTCTGTTTGGTGTTACTCACTAGAGAGATGGCCCACCTCCCTCATCCTGGGAAGCTGTCATAGTCCTTTCTAAATAAAGTAAACTGTAATCAGGAGGCCTGAATGTTCAGTTATTAACCTGTGAGTGTTTTACATAGGAATGTGTGCTCTGAAAGCCTGTCGGTGAATGAGAGCAGGTGAAATTGCAGGGAAATCAGTGGGCTGCTTTTCTGACCTTAATTTAGTTACATTTCTTGATTCATCTTCTAGAGTTTCAGTTTCTTCCCATTCCCTCCTTCCCTTTCCTTCCTTCCTTCCTTCCTTCCTTCCTTCCTTCCTTCTTCCTTTCTTTCTTTCTTTCTCTTCTTTTTCTCTCCCTCTCCCTCTCCCCCCTCCTTCCCTCCTTCTCTCTCTCTCTCTCTCTCTCTCTCTCTCTCTCTCGTCTTGTCTTTTTGAGACAGTGTTTCAATATGTAATTCAGACTGTCTGTGAACTTGCTTTGTAGCTCAGACTGTCCTTAAACTCCCAGCGATCTTCCTGCCTCAGCCTCCCAAATGCTGGGATTACAGGCTTGTGCCTCCAACCCAGCAAGTTTCAGTTGTTAACCTGTGATAGTTGTATTTCTTCCACTCCTTGGGACCTTGTTTTGTAATTGTTGGCACCCAAAAAAGATTATTTCTGGTGTATGAACATTATAAAGTTTCACAAGGTTGCAAGTTAGTGAATGTGTTTAACTCTTACGTAAATGCAAAAAACTTTTGAAATCAAAGTGAAACTACCCACTAATTCAAAATTAATAGGAGTATCTTAGAATGGTCAATGTTATGAAATCTTGTGTGTTTTTTCCTAGAATACCCTACTGTTGATTTACAGGTTAGCTACATGGGAAGACCAACTTTCTTAACCCCAGCAAGCTATCATAAGACAAGTCAGATGCTTTATGTATGCCAGATTTTCATACAATTTCCATGACTGGATTCATATATTCTCTTTACTACCTGCCCTTGGTTCACCTTTGTCTCTAGGTACACGACAGTGGTGTCTCCCTGACTGAGACCCTCGTAGTAGATTGGGTAGGGCAGAATCTTTACTGGACAGACTATGCTCTGGAAACAATTGAAGTCTCCAAAATTGACGGGAGCCACAGAATGGTGTTGATTAGCAAAAATGTAACAAATCCAAGGGGACTAGCACTGGATCCCAGAATGAAGTAAGACTTTTTTTTTTTTAAACTTTTTAGAAATTATGTTGTCTTGACAGGGGTATAATGATGGTCAAACACCATGGTTAGCAAATATACATATTGCAAAACTAAATGACCTCATTCAAACATGGTAGGCATCTACCTGGTTGTTAATGACCCTCCTTTATCTAAATAATCTTTTTCACATACTATGTAAGAGCACACTGACTTATTGCCTTGGCAATGCAAATGTAAAATGATTGTTGTATAACTATATAAATTAATGCATGCAGTAATATTCCATACTCACCCATGAATGTGATACTCCAGGATTTTGGGCCACTTAGCTGTGACTGATATCTTACGATTACGCAGTTTAAAAAAAGCAGACTTTTGGTGGGAGGCTTTCAGTTTTTTGTCGTTTATTAGAGTTCCCTTTTGAGTTGTATAAAGAGGAAAATCTTGTGCCTGTGGGTCATAAAAAATATCTCCTAGGTGTTTAGAAACCATTGAGGACTTCTTTCTTTGAACTTAGAGTGTATAACTTAGATTCTTTTCTACAGAATGATGAATTAGACAGTTTACGTTCACCATAATGCCAGCTTCTGAAATATTGTAAATTATCACACACTTTATGATGAGTCTCTGAAGAAGAATAAATTGACTCTCTTATCTGAAACTGGAGAAGGTAGACAAACAAGGACAGATGGACTTTGCTAGATCAACTATTTATGGATCGTACACAAACATAAATTAGAATTAAACATAGTGTATTGCATGTTTTATGAATATTGTAAAAACACCCAGATGGCTTGTGATTTCATTATGATTACAGTTTTTTACTTTGCAGCATTTGGAGGAAATAATAAGCTCTGTGCATGTATTATACTCTGAACTGGAGATGATTTATTTCAAGCAGAGCGTGTATAGGATGTTTTGTTATTGCAAATGACAGTTATTTTTCATATTGATCTCCAACTAGTAAGCAGTTTTTTTTTCACAGTGAACATGTAATGTTCTGGTCTGACTGGGGCCATCACCCTCGTATTGAGCGAGCCAGCATGGATGGAACTTTGCGTACTGTCATCGTCCAGGAAAAGATCTACTGGCCATGTGGCTTGACTATTGACTACCCCAATAGACTGATCTACTTCATGGATTCTTATCTTGATTACCTAGACTTTTGTGATTATAACGGACAACATCGGAGGCAGGTCATAGCTGGTGATTTGGTAAGTTTAGTAAGGAAAACCACATTAAAGCTACATTCGTGGCTAGGCAGAAAAGAGAATATTAAGAAAACTAAGAAATTGATTTTTGTGCTATAGGTACTGTCAGGTTAGTGCAGGAAATACCAACAGTGAGAAGCAATACATCTATTAGTAGCAGAATAATAAGTATTTTTTATCATAGTTCATGGTCAGATGGTGCCGTGTCTAGGGTGGATTAATAGCTCATGTGATTTAATTCATCTGTAGATATTAATCTGTCACTTTTGGATGTTTAAAAACTATATTTAGCCAATGTGAGTAATGTATTAAAATTATGTTTATCCAACAATAATGTGACTTGATTTACATTACTCAATTAAATCTTACCATGTTATGTATTTAATACTTTTTATTGTGTTGAATTAATTTTGCCAAGTTAGGTGTGCAAATACAGAAGTATAGCTGAGCGTGGTTGTGCATGCTTGTAATCCCAGCACACGGGAGGCCGAGGCAGGAGGATTTCAGTGAATTTGAGGCCAGCCTGCACTATATGAGACCCTGTCCCCTCCCCGCAAAAACAAAAAACAAAACCCAAAAAACAGAACAAAACAAAAAACTCCAAAATAGAAAGTATGTGTTTTTACCCAGGAGCTGTTGCTGGCTTCCGTTTAAGATCCCCATTGTTTCTAGTTTCTATGAGTTACAGCAGCTGTGGGGGCCTCCCTGCCTTCAAGAAAGCTGCACCTGAGCTATGCAGACCGAGGGGAATCAGGGAGGGGCAGAGTCAGCTTGCGAAGAGGGGTGGTGAGAGTAGGGTGGGCCGGTGCTTGGCAGCAGATGTTGCAGAGCCTCCAACTAGATCCCCTAGTTATCCCAACCTGTGATGGGTGAGAGATCTACATAGGACCCCTTACTTTCTGTGCGTCTGTTTTCTTTTTGTCATTTTACTAATGGGCACCCAGTGTCATTTCCAGAGCAGACAAGTGCATGTGAAAGTATTTTGAATAGAACAGTGGGATTCACCATAAGTGGTATAGTTTTTGTTGTGTCTTGTGTACATTTACTGAACTATATTTTATTAGATGCCAAAGGACAGACACCTTGGCTCTTCTTCCTGGGTGAGGACTCACGCTCTGCTTCTGCCTTCCAGATCCTGCGCCACCCCTATGCCCTGACCCTCTTTGAAGAATCTGTCTTCTGGACTGACCGTTCCACCCGCCGGGTTATTGAAGCCAACAAGTGGCACGGGGGGAACCAGTCTGTTGTGATGTATAACGTCCCCCAGCCTCTTGGGATTGTTGCGGTTCATCCTGCGAAACAACCACGTTGTAAGCGATGGCGCCACATGACCTTCCTGGGCACAGCTCGGCGCTCTCTCCTGGGAATGCCAACTGCACACAGTTTGGGCAATGCATTCTCCTTCCTCCACCAAGCACCCTGCCCCATCCTCCCCCGTCCTCCCCCGTCCTTCCCCATCCTCCCCTGTCCTCCCTGTCCTCCTCCGTCCTCCCCGTGCTTCTGCTTGTATTTCCTTAAACCTCAGAGGTACCTACAGAAGCACTTACCTACAGCAACTACCTTGCAGTTACAACAGCGCATCTGCATTGTGTCACTTTTTTAGGCAAAAAGTGATCGTGTCATTTTTCTCTGAGTGTCAGTTTCCTGAGCTGACAAAATAAGTTGTAGAACACATAGCTCCTTAGGTCCTCTTTCCCTACTACTCAGTGGCTTAAAGCAGTGTATTGTTAGGGCTCAATAATTTAATTTGTTTTTAGGGAGGGTGGTACAGGACAGGGGACCCAGGAAGTACTGAGCTACACCCCCCTGTCCTGTTTTATTTTGAGATGGTCTCTCTAAGTTGTCCATGCTGGGCTCAAACTTGTGATCCTGCTGCAGGCATGTGCCACTGCACCTGGCGGGACCTCATCGTGACGGCACTGTCTCCTCAGAGGTGCACTGCTGTGGCCTCCCGAAGTCACACTCAGGCCAGCGCTGTGGGGGGCTGGGTGACTTAAAGATTTGGCCTCGGTGGTGTTCTTCGCGGTTGGAGAGGGAAAGAAGTTACTTTGATCAGTCTTCACTTAATCCCCTCTCCTCAAAACACTGCAGTGCTTTCTCATCACACTTGAGGATCTGGCCCCGTTTCCTTTCTGGCCTCTTCCCCCACTTACTGTCACCACCGACAACTTCTCCATGGTCTGGAAGCGCTGGCTTTGAGCTGGGAAGCTCTGCACTCTGCTGGTGTGGCTGGCTTCCCAGTCTCTGTGAGGGTTGTCCTTCCTGTCATTGACGATTCTGCTCAAAATGTCACTTTTTCAAAGACTCCTTGAAATAGCCCCACCTCTCATAATTTTTTTGCTATTTACTTTCACATTCTGAAATTACACACACACACGCAAACACAGACACACACACAAACACAGACACACACACAAACACAGACACACACACAAATACAGACACACACCCACACACACACATTTATGAATTCATTTCTCCTTTTGCTAGAATGTGTGCTCCATGTTTATAGACTCTCCAGTGCTTAGACCAGTGTTCAGTATCTAGTGAATGCTGAAGATTTTTGGAGTGAATAGATTAATAATTTAACACAGAATATGTGACAAGAACAGTAGAATCTAGGAAACATCCTGTTGACACTTTTCAAGGAGCAGAGACACACAAAGATGTCCTCAGTAGAAAAATAAAAGATTATTATCTAAACAAACATACAGTGCTGGGTAAATGTCAAGGTCACACAGCAAATATACAATCTGATTTCATTTAATGCAGAAAGATCTTTTAGGTCAGACAAGAATGTTATTTGGCATCATATTTCTATTATCGAGTTCCAAATTATTCCGTAGCTATTTGTTCATAATCTGTTATAGCCTGGATTAATCTATGACCTTGGGTAAGTCACCCTGCCCTGCTGTGTCTCTTAGCAGAGGTGATTTAAGGTACTCCTGTCAGCAAGTCCTGGGAGCCTTGGGGAGGAAGGTGACAACATGAGTCTGTGCCTCATGTTCATCCATGTGTTCTGTTTTCTTTTCCCATAGCCCCAAACCCGTGTGCCTCTGCTCCCTGCAGCCACCTGTGCCTGCTTTCCTCCCAGGGCCCTCGGTATTACTCGTGTGCCTGTCCGTCAGGATGGAATCTCTCCCGCGATTCTGTGAATTGCTTGAGAGGTACAGTATGCCCATTAAGTGTGCTCTGAAGAGGGGCCTGTCATGCCTTGTGGGGAGCATGTTCTTATTCCCTCGGGCTTAACAGGAGCTGTGCTGTGCTGTGTGGGGCGATTTGATTGAGCACCTCAGCTGGCACATAGATTCTGTGTTTGGAGCTAATATTACCTGTGTGTGTGATTAGATCTTTAACCACATATTTTCTTGGACCTTTGATAATAGGAAATTTCAAGTTCAGTACTTCATTTTTTCTGATTTTTAGTATTTTACTAAAAAATTCAGTACCTTTAATATTACAATCTGATACTTAAAAAAAAACCCAGACTGTCTTAATGACTCCTTGAAAAATTTAATCTTCTTCTCATCCTTGAGGTATTTTATTGACTTGATTGCAGAGGCTGTGGAGGATTATTCCAAGTACTTTAGTGAGTAAGAAAGAAAAGAGTTTTCTTCAGGAGTATGTGCTAAACCTACAATAAGCTCTTTAAAAAAAAAACTCTTTCTTCATTACTTAAAGCTAAAGGTAGCCTGTTTCTTTTTGTCCATGAAGAGGGCTGAGCATATTTCGATACTGATGAAATTGCTGCAGACAAAATTACAGGGTAATGATAACCCACTCCTAAATTAACCAATAGTAGAGTCTAAATCTAGAGGGGAATCAGGTTTTCAAAGGAAAATATACACTGCATCCAGGAAATGTGCGGTCCTTGTAGACTATGCAGATGTAAGGTCACTGAAAATTAAATTCCACCAGTCTGCAATACTGTGCAGTGACGCTCTCACGATGAAAGATTTTAATTATCGCTGATGCTTACCAAAGGGATTGGCATTTGCCATTTTTCTTCAGACTTATTATGTACCTAATCCTTGTTGACACTGTTTAATTTAGTGTGTCCTCAGAGTCTTCCAGGAGGAGATTAATCTGGCTATAGACATTTGAGACACAAAGTCTTCTTTCACTGCTCAGAGACGGTTAACTGTGCACTGGGCATCAGAGTAATCAGGTCACTATGTGATGGTGACTGATAAGTGTTAGTTCTAAATAGAACCTCCTGTTGTTTGATAAATAATGTCACTCCTGGTTTTCTCATGGGTTAACTGTAGTGAGATAGAACTTTCTAGTTTTCCCCGGTGGCTCCTGAGCCCCTGTTGTGTGACTTGACTAAAAATGTATGCTACTTTAAAAAGTAATGCACTTTTTTTAAAGAGGAAATTTAGTAGCCCTGTTAACATCAATAGATGACGTTTCACTTGAATTAATTGCTCGATCATTTGTAAAATAATGTTTACTGAGTGTCTTGAGTACCTTTCAAAGTGCTTGTGTGATGTTACATGCAAATGCAGATATTGTCTAATGTCAGCCCTATAAAACTATGCCTTAAAGTATCTAGCAGAGCCAGGTGTGGTAGTGTACAATTTCAGCACTCAGGAAGCTGAGGCAGGAGGATCACTACAAGTTCAAGGCCAGACTGAGCTATGTAGTGAAATCCTGTCTCAAAAAAAAAAAAAGATCTAGCAGGAAACAGATACATATGCTAATAGTGGGCCCAGTTATACAGGGGAATTAATTCTGGCTTTTCTAACTTTTATATTATAAAATCTTCAAATGGTAGCTTTCTGAAAGTTTAAATTTTTATTTATAAGATATTCCCTCTAATGTCAACCAAGTAAACAAAACTCAAGCCAGTAGCCCTTAAAATATCCTCAGATCCGAAATAGGCTTCTGGTTCAGTCTGAAGGCTCCATGACTCCGTGTGAAGTAAGAAGGCAGCATTCCTTCCACATTAGTTTGTGAATGGTGTGACTGCAGGAGCTCCTTGGTTTGGGGGGCCATAACTGTCACCACTGAATGGCATTCCCTGCCATTCTTGAACTATGTAGCCGCTTCACTTCTGTGCCCTGCCAACACATGCCTTAATGGGATCATGAAAAATACACAGGAATAGATGATCTTTTTTGGAATTAGACTGAGACACAGTGACTGAGGACAGCCTCATGCCATTATCACAGTGAATTGTAAGGACTCACACACCTGGTCTTGACCCCGAGGTGCTAAGTTCCTGGAGGGTAAAGCCTCCAGCCAATTTGCGCCTATGTGCTTATTGCTGATGGTGCTGGGTGGCATGCGGTGGCCCTCAGTGTATGCTGAGGGAATGATAAGCTTTCTAGTGTTCCTTTTTGGTCCTTCCCTGACCCTGGGTTGTTCACCCATTTGCTCTTTAGGTGTGTAGCGTCATAAGAAGCACTTCTTTTCTTCTTCCTGTAGAGCACTTTTCACGTACCCTGCCTTTTCCGTGATGCCTGTCACCTCACTGGTCACTGCTGGCATCGTCCTTTACCATGGCTCCCTCTGTGTCGGCCAGTGCAACTTTAAATTGCAACCCACGTTCTGGCTTACTGCCTACAAGAGTTCCGGGGGGTAACTACCCCCACTATGGCAGGGCGGTTGGACACCAGCCTGGGGCACATCCTGGAAGAAGGGATGGGCAAGGAAGCGTGACAGCTGGGTGGTGTGTAGGGGATTTGGTGGAGGAGAAGTGCCAAGTGTTTTAGGCTCTAAACTGTGATTTGGTTGAGAATTACTTCAGTTAAGCAAAAGGAAGATTGTCCCTCAGAAAAACAAAATAAAACACAAAACGCAGCAGTATCAGGTTTTGAATGAGTAAGATTTTAAATTCTCCTATTAAATTGAGAAATAGTTTTTGTTTTTATTGAGCCAATGAGCATTTATAGCATAGTCAAATAATGAACATCAGCTCATAATTTCATCATGCATCTGGAACTTCGACCTCTCAGTTTTCATTGTTGCAGTTAAACTCAGTGAAATGACTGGAAATGTAATACCCAGTATGTAGTACTTAGCCTGCACTTTTTTGCAGAGCAGTGATGAAGATCATAGATTTTGGAGCCCAGGAGACCAGGTGTATGACCTTCCTTACTTTTGTCCCCCTACTTTGCAGTCGTTAACTCTATACCAAACAGGGTTATGAGGGTTCAGGAAGATGAATTAAGTCAAGAAATAGTTAGCAGGTGTGTGCCAGGTGCCACAGTCCTGGTGAATCAGGTAGAGTTGTTACGGCGAGGGCAGTTGTTCAGATGCAGCCAGTGGGCAGTGTGGAACGTGGAACAGTAGAGAGCAACAGCTTGGGAGTTAATGGTCCATCTCCTATGGCACTGTTCCGGGCAGTGGTGACTGAGTTCCTGCAGGTCTCATCTGCCCAGCTGAAATCAACCCTGCGGACTTGCTGTGGGAGACTAACTGCTATATTGGTGCACTTTATTTTAGTACTGGGAATCAGGACCTTGTGCTGTGCTGCTGAGCTATATCCCAGGCCCTTATTGGTGCACTTTGGGAAATACAGTGCATTAATAGCCACAAAGTTTGACTTAAATTTAAATTAGTGCTAGGTTAGTAAATGTTGTTTCTCAGTAATAAAAATGGTAAGGGTAAGGAAAAGTTAATGAGATGTAAAAATAGGAAAAGAAAAAGCGTCAAAATAATCCTGTTAAAACATGTAGATTCCCATATTATCAAAAGAACTAAAAAATCATATTTATCTTGAGAGTTATGTGATGACTAATCATTTTTATAGTATTTTTTCAATACTTGATACATCATATATATCTTAACAACACAAAACTTACATTCAAGAGTTTTTCTTAGAGAAGATTTTGAGATAAAATCCACTCCTGGATTTTTTTAGTTTAGATTTTTTGTTTTGATGATGGATGGCAGCCAAGATATAGATTAAATTATTTTTGCAAAAGGAAACTTTCGTCTGTTAAGCAGGCTAAGTGAAATAATATATGATGGGATGTGAGAACTTTTGATGATGCTGTTTATGTATCCACTTATGCGTCCATCCATTTATTCAGCTATATGGTTGTTCTTGACCCCAAATATTTACTGGGCAGCTATTTTACCAAGTTCTTTATCAGTCTCTGGGGACACAGTAAAGAGCAAGTCAAGCACCATCGTGGCCCTTTGGGAGTTAGAATTTAGCAGCAAAGACATATGTTGGACAAATAACAACTTACGAAACTATCATTTTGGATTTGTTTACTATGGAAAGTCTCTAATAAATAACAGGCATCACTTGGTAGTGACTAATTTTCTGAGCATGCTTGAAACTTGTAAGCTGTCATTCACTGAGAATAGTCTAGAAATTCTCTTCCACTTTTTCTTACCCGAAACCTTTTCTCTCTTCTCCCCGAGTTGCCCAGTGTTAGTGAGGTTTGTCCAGCTGTAGAAGTGGAAGAACTTTATAACTGCAAAGTATATCAAATGCTGATGATTTTCAGTGTAAGGCATTAATGAATTTAAGTAGGGAATACCTCATTACCTCCTTAGTAAGGTAAATACTCATCTTCCGTGCAAAGATGCAGACAGCGTCGTACATAGAGATGGAGGTCTTGTGACCCAGCAACCAACTGGCCCCATGGGGGCCAGTAATTACCTGGCATACGTACTGTGCATTGAAGGTCTCACTGCAGTGCATTTTAGGTCATACTGTTTTAATAACCCACTGCCTTTCCTGACTGGAACTGTCTGGAAGTCGTGTGATATAATTTTGACTGATTTTGTGCTATTTCCACAGTTGATCAGCCTTTCTTAATGACTGTAAGAACGCATGTAATTTTTGGAATCTCCCTTGATCCTGAGGTGAAAAGCAACGATGCTATGGTTCCCATAGCAGGCATACAGAACGGCTTTGATGTTGAATTTGATGAGGCGGAGCAATTCATCTATTGGGTTGAGAACCCAGTAAGTGTTGAATAACATTCATTGTACATAACGGTCTGGAAGAGCCTGCTAGATTGATGCCTTCTTGCACGTTGACTTCTGTTCACTGGGTTAGAGGGAGATGGCCCAGAAATGAATTTGTCACTAAGTGTTGATTTAGTGAGGTATGTAAATGCATACTTGGTTTGGAGTAAAGATTAAGAAAAAAACCTTTTTAGAATAATAAAAGAATGGTATGCTATTGGCATTATTTGTTCATCCAAATTCTTGTTACATGCCTGCAGTTAGCCCTGCACCGAACTATCTGCTTCTAACTTCGGAACACAGGCCAGGAAGCAGTGGTCACAGAGCTGGCCTCAGAGGAGCCTAAGCTGGGAGGAGATACTAGGCTAATGGAAAACTGATGGTGACATGAGATAGAAGTATAGTCCCTATGGGAGTTCTGGGAAAGCCTTCCAGGGGGCCGGTGGGACCTCCTTCTGAACCTTTGCTTCCAGGGCAAGAGTCAGTCCCCTCCTGTGGGGGACACTTGGCCCACTCACTCTTCCTGGAAGCAACCTGTAAGGATGGGGAAAAGGCAGAGAAAATAGAGAGGAGGAAGCGAGGAAAGATCTCTGGGTCTGATGTTTGTCTCCCTTATATAAAATGTGCTCCTGGGCTCTGATCCACAGCTGTGACTTTTTTTCTATTGACTCCTGGGCCTATAGTTGTTAGGAAACATCTCTATACGTGATAGCAGAGCTATCCTGACTGGTAAGCCTGTGTTTCTCTGACACACTTACACACCAGAGTTTTGAAAAGATTGCTAGTATTGGCATTCGCACAGAGAGCCTGAGCCATGGCGCTGGCCCTTTGCCAGCTTTCCCCATGTGTGTGAGGTGTGTGAAGGAAACACAGCCATGAGTATGCAGGGCTGCTGTGTGGGTGTGTGTTCTGTCTCAGCCCACTCGCCTCCTGTCTTTCTTCCCAGGGTGAAATTCACAGAGTGAAGACAGACGGCACCAACAGGACGGTGTTTGCTCCTCTCTCCATGCTGGGGTCATCTACGAGCCTGGCCTTCGACTGGATATCAAGGAACATGTATTATACCACTCCTGCAAGCCAGTCCATTGAGGTAATGGTGCCATAACAATTACACAAACACTGGTTTTAGACTCATCTGAAATCTGTTCCAGGAAAAGCTCTCATGGATTTTGAAATTATTCTTAAAAAAGAGGTAAATGGGAAATACATTAATATTAACTGTAACAGTCTCTGAAGCTAAGGAGGAAAACAACATTAAAAATAAATTACTGGGACTTTCTGCTGTCTTGTCTTGTTTCCCCTCTATCAATACTAACAAGTTCTTATAAGAGTGTTAAATAATTTATAGCTGGGTATAGCGGTACCGAGGCAGGAAGATCGCTGTGAGTTTGAGGCCAGCCTGGTCTACAAATTGAGTTCAAAGCCAGCCTGAACTGCATAGTGATACCCTGTCTCAAAAACAAACAAAAAAAGTAATTAGCTAATTTACAAAATGATATATAAAGAACAAATGAAAATTATGTAAGAAGTTCACCAAAAAGGAATATTATGTTATGCAGGCAATTTTCACTATTTTTATCATCTGATCTTCAATACTATTTCAGTTCTCCTCCAGATTTATAGGCTGCCCCTGTTCTTAGATGGAAATCTATGACTTCAATAGTTTTTCTAACAGTGAACTAGAAAGGAGAAACTTGATTCTAATTCCTTTGGTACTTCCCTCTTTGAGATAAGTGTTCTTTTTATTCTAATTCCCAGAAGAAATTCTAGATGGGGTGAAGTAACTCCAAGGTAACTTGACAAGTATTGGTGTTCTCCACTACAGGGTTATTCACTTGTGGTAATTTTGGAAGCAGAACTTCCTAAGGGGGGTGTTTTGAAAAGGACAGCAAGCAGGGCTGTGCACGGTGACAGTGCACTGCTGGGGTGGGTACTTGGGAAACAGGAGTTGGAGATGAGGAAGGTGCACACCAGCCTGGTGATGAGTTAGAGCATGTTGGTGCCAGGAGCTCCTGCTGTAATAGCGCTTCATAGTTTACAGAGTTTGCCCTACATGTCATTTCATCTAATCCCCAATGGCAGGCAGGTAGCATAGCCATTCACCATGAGAGAGAAATTCACAGTGTATCTCAAACCAGGTTGAATCATTAGGTGTGAACTGGGGCAACTTGGAGAGTCATCTGGTTCATGTTGGTTATTTTGTTTTATATGTGAAATTGAGGCCCACAGAAGTCAAGAAGTTGGCTTAAATGGTCAGTGTCACTGCTGCAATTCTGGGGCACTGATCTGTCTTTGAATTGTCATAACCTACAGCTTTCCCAGTCCAGAACTTTTGTACCCCCACCGTCAGTGAGGGAAAAATTACTTTTCATAATTTCAACTAAAACTATTATCCTCTCATGAAAACACAGACAAAATGTACTGCCTAAGATCCTTAATGCTAAACTCACGTCCCACTCGATGCCACCCAGTGCAAAGCTGTCTGAAATTCAAATGACAATTAATGTGCTCTCATTCTGCTTCTCAGTCTTCTGCCTGATGAGTGGGGATCTTCTCATTTTCCAAAAGCAGAGAACACGTCTTTCCCATCAGTAGTAGGAACAATGAAAAGGCAGCCATTGAGAGTAACTGAGCAGGAGAGTGTGTTTTGGGAACGGCGCTCTGACCACATAAGCCTAAACTTTGTGACTGTGCCCCAGTGCAGTGTCGTACATGGGAAAGATAATCTGATGTGGAGCCCAAAGACCTGGCTCTTCTGAGTCCTTTAGTTTGCTCATTATATGAATTCATTCAACACGCACTGGTAAATGTTTTCTATGGATCAGGCGCTTGGCTGGTCCTGAGTACTTGAGTGAGTATAACATTTTAAGCGGCTCGTATATCTGCGAGACAGACACCTCTTTGCTGCCGGGGAATAAGCGTGCACAGAGGAGTGATATAAAGTGCCACGTTGGGCGGCACAGGTAAGCGTGCAAAGAGCACCAGCCTTTCCGTTGGCCCTTACTTGCTCCCTGAGTCTTGAATGGTGACAGTTGTGTGCATTTATGCCAAATGAAGAAGCAAGGAATAGACAAGCCAGGCAGAGCCTAAAGGCCCTGAGATGGAAGTGCATTTTATGGCCGGGGACAGCACTGGTTTCCTCCACTCATGGCTGCTTGAGCTTGGAGGAGTGACCTGACTTCTCTGCGCCTCTGCTCCCTCCTTTGTATGGTGAGGCTGACAGCTCAGTACAAAGGGGGCTGTCTACCGCTGAGGGACCCCGCCATGTAAAGGCTGTCTTCCTCAATTTCTCAGTGTAGCTAGAATATCCACAAAAGACTTAGGAGAATGATGACCCTTTTAGTGTTTTTACTGGTATTTCTCTTAGATAATATAAATTTAAACAATTCTTTCAAGTACATTTTGGATTAAGAAGATAGAAATCGTGTCCACTTGTTATTTTTCTGTATAATATTGGAGCCTGGGTAATTCACATTGACTCCGCTTGAAAACAGAAGCGGAACTTTGGAGCGCTTGCTTTCCACTAGGGGTAGCTGTGTGCTTGTTCACTGAACAAAGTATTTTAGCTGAACCATGAAGCCCGCAAAACCACTGTGTGAGAGCTGAATATAGTCCAGAAAATGAAGAGAGGAGTTTAATTGGGAAACAAAGAGATCCTTAGAAGAGGGTAGAGGTTGTAGCAGACAAAGGCAAAAAAAATTTTTTTTTTGAGACAGGGTCTCACTGTGTAGTTTATAGTGGCCTTGAAGTCACTATGTAGCCCAGGCTGGCCTTGAACTCATGGTGATCCTCATGCCTCAGCCTTCTGTGTGCTGGGGAAAAAGGCATGTGCTACCATGCCTGGTGACAGAGGGAAACTGAAAAGAGAAAAATTATCTTAGTCCAAGCAGGAGTCAAAGAAATGCAATAGGAGAGGGAGGGCGGGAGAAGGAGGAAAAGCAGGGAGAAAGGTGTATGTGTGATGTGTCCTGAGACAGGGAAACAAACACAGACACATAAATATTTGCATTGAAAAAAACTTGAATGTAAATCAGCAGACATTTTAAAATTTCTTGTGTTTCTCTGATTGTCTCAGGTGCATATTACAATAGCTTCATCCCTGGACAGACTTGCAGGTAGCCCAATAATCCACTTTTTTGTTGCAGGCTCCCAGAGTGCTAGGATTACAGGCATGTAATGCCTGGCCTGATCCAGGTTTTCATTATATCTTGTTAGCCCTGTGATTACAAACAATAAGAAGAAATGGGTAAAATTAGGAAAGCTGCAAACCTCTCTAGACTCTTTGTCATTATCCGTGCTGTGAGCACAGTAATGTCATCCACCTGTCAGAACTGTCTGTGAGGGTTAGATGAGGGGGACCACAAGCTATGGTGAATGCTTAAATAAAAACTTTTATTACAGTAAAAGTCACATTGCAGGGACACATTAACCCCCTTAAAATACTGAAAATAATTCCTTTCTCTTTTAACACCCTTCTCATTCTTGGCAATGTGTCTTTTACTCTAATAAGTAAAATATATTTTAATGTTCATTTTACTTTGGGTTAAGCCTTTTTAAGATAATGCTTGTTTAATCCTAGTGCATACAAACTGACCAATTTTTTTTAAAAGGAGACATTTATTAAACACAATCTTGCCAGGTGCTGTGCTAAATGCTTTGCTTGTATTATCTTTTAATTATCTTGTATTATCTTTATCTCATGAGTTATCTGCAGAAAATATGCTAAAATCCACATTTACTGTCAGTGAGACTAAATTCAGGTGTCCATACAGTCATGGCTGGGCTAGATTTGAACTCATGTTCTTAAACTCAGGGTGTTAACTCTAAACAGAGTGTACTTAACTCTGGGCGAAGTTGGGTTGTTTTGCTCATCTGTGTTTGTGGTGACAGGCCACTGTGTGCCATGGCCCTGTCACCGGGGCACAGGACAGATGTGGACTCCTATTTGTCTTCCAGGGGTTTTCTTTGCCTTTTCTCTTTGCAGTTTCTCTAGGAAGTGGTTCTGTATGTTTATCCCTCTGATTCTTTTTATCCATCTAAGTTCCTTCCCCTGCAATTTTTAGTGAATTGGGAATAGAAGTTTCAGAGGTGATTTTTTCAAAATAATTCTCATTTTCTGTTGAGCTGATTCCCCAGAGCCCTGAAATGCAATTAGAAGTCACCTGCTTCTCAAGCAGCCCTGCCTCATCCATCCTAATCGTGCTTTAGCATCTGTTGTGCAAGTTCTCCTTCACCTCAGCTGTCTTTTTTCTCCCCCTTGAGTGAAACTCGTTCTAATAAGTGATTGTGTGCAATAGGTGTTGACACTCCGGGGAGAAGTCAGGTACAGAAAAACACTGATTACCAACGACGGCACAGACCTTGGAGTTGGACATCCCATTGGCATCGCTGTTGATCCTGCACGCGGGTGAGTGTTCCTGAGCCCCGGACGGCACCTTTCCTGTTCAGGTCACTGTCCGATCAGATTTCAAGCTCAGGATATTTTCTAATTCCTGTGTCAGAATTTGAAAAGTATAGATCTCAGTGGGAAGAGGAATGGCTTTTAGCAATATCAGTGTGAAAGAAACATTTGCATTTTCTTTGTGTTCTGCACATCAGTTGGGAGGGGTGGAACCAGGGCTGTGGGGAGGGGCGGCTGACCACGTGGGAGACGCGGTGCAGCCTGGGGAGCCTTTACTGTACCGCTGTGGAGGTGGACTGTACTTTTCTGAGTGTAAGGAGCCAATAGAGAATTTTAAAGAAGGGAATGATAGAACCAAATCTGTACTTTAGAAAGATTGGTCAGGTGTGGAGTGGAGGGAGGCCAGTGCCAGGGAGTCCAGGAGAAAGTGGTCCTAGTGGGTGGATATAGGCTGGAGTCCTTGGGTCAGTTTAATCAATCCCTCATTTTGTTGCTCTGTAGAATAATACATTGTAAAATATGAGCATTGATTTGTTTTTTTTAGAAGAGATAATCATCTCATTCCAAGTGGATGTTGACTTTCTGTTTAAAAGTCATTGTATTCATAGGCTGGATGAGAACTGAAGAAGTAATTTGTATTAGTGCTGTGCTTCAAATAAAGATGATATGCAAACCAAATCCAATTACTGAAGGCCTCCAAAAGCAAAACTTCCATCCTATCCTTGCTGGCTGATTTTCCATTATCCTAGAAGAAAACCATCTCTAAAGTTCTGTTCTTGAAGCTCAATCTACCTAGTTTTCATTCACGGGACATTTATGTCTTGTACCCCTATTGTTGGGTGGTGCATTTGTTAGCGTGCTATTTTAAAGAAAATAGATTTGTCTTTCATATGGGCAGCAGAGTGTGGGCAGAGGATGGGAGGAAGCTACTCTGCACAGTCTCTGAGGGACCTGGGCTGGTGGGGCCTTCACTGTCAGCAGGAGGAGGCTTCCTAGGCCATTCTGGGTGTCACTGTCTTTTGAACAGTAAAGAACATTCAGGATTGAGATCGGAGGTCCTTATGGGCCAGGCCTACAGGGAGTTCACATGGCTGCTTATGTTTCTTCAGCTGGAATCCCCTCCTCTGAACACAGCTAGTTACTGGGAAGGAAATAAGTGCAGTCCAAGTTTTTACACAGAAGAGGAAGACCTTGACACTGACAAGTGAGGTCTAGAGAACAGATAAAAGATGATTCAAATAATAACCTTTAAATTTTGTAACCTTGAGAATTTATAGTTTAGTTAAGGAAGATAAGGCTTGTGTATAAATACTAATTGGTGACTTGGACTAGATCTTAATGCACGCCTAAGAATTTCAGTAGGCAGAGCTAGTTTTGAAGCTGTCTCTCATGATATGATAAATTGAAGCCAGGAGCAAAGGGGCAAAAAAGTGAGAGGGTGTTCAGGTAGGTAAGAGTAGCCCTGCTGGGTTGGGAGACAATTAGAAGGGCTTTGACTTTTGTCAAAATAGTTGAGAGGAGAAACAAGACAGAGACTTTGTGGATATAAAAGTTTTGAGAAAATTAGGGTTCATGGTATTGAATCAGTTGCCGCATAACAGTATCCTGTGGATGATCACCAACACAGGCTTCAGGCGATTGTAGAGTGGTGATGTGTGAGGGAGGATGTTGAGTTGAGATACAAAGGAGTTAAAGTGTGAGGTGAAGGTTAGGGTTAGACTATTTTTTAAAAATCGTTTTGTATTAAAAATCAGGGAAGGACAAACTTACAGGTGAAATGCAATGGGAAATTATTTTTTGGACTAAAGAAGCCTGAGCATATTTTTAGGAGCAGATGAAGGTTCAATAATAAGGAAATACTTGGCTGAGAGTGGGGAAAGAGTTAGAAATTTAATGAAGAATAGGAATGATTCAAAAAGCCAAGATGGGGAGCATGATATATAGTCAGCTGGGGATGAGAATCCTTAGCTAAGACTCGTAGCCGAAATACGTAGTGAACTGAGAATTCACAAGACTTTTGTGCTACCTGCAGTGAACTCTTAGTACCTGGTGTGGGAGACAGGAAGAGAGAAACAGCCAACACTCAAGAGTCAGACATTAGCAAGTTAAGTAGGTGGTGGTGTGTGCCAGTAGTCCCGGTATTGTGGGAGGCAGAAGCAGGAGGAGCAGGAGTTTCAGCCCAGCCTGAGGAGCTTAGCAACTTAGTGAGACACCCTCTCAGCCAATAAGAACTAAGAAAAGGCTAGGATACAGCTCAGTGTGAAGGTCCTGGGCTTAAGTCTAAAAAGGCACATGTGCACCCTGATATCAGTACACTAATGGATTTTGTGCTTTTAGAAAATTGTTACTCATTAGTTCTTATTCTTTGCATTAATTCTTATGACTTTTCATCACAAAAATCAGATTAGTTAAGAAATTAGCTGATCTTTTGGTAGATTGTGGTTTGGAGAAGAATTTAGTAAGTGGTCTGATAAGTGCGTAGAGAGGTAACTGGCAAGTGTCTGTATCGCCTTTGGCCTTCCCAACATACTGGATAATTTGGGATTCCTTGAAGAGAGATTAATGGTTGATGTGGGCTCTTTGGTTGTTACAAGCTTCCCAGCTCTCTGATTGGGGTATCCTGGTCTGTTTTATAAACCATTTTAAATGGTCTCTACCCCCCAATTTTTTTTTTTTTTTGTCTTTTTGAGACAGGGTCTCACTATGCAGTTCAGGCTGGCTTTGAGCTCACTTTGTAGCTGAGGCTGGTCTCGAACTTGCAGTGATTCTCCTGCCTAAACCTCCCCAGTGCTGGGATTACAGGTGTGCGCCACCATGCCCGGCTCTACCCCCAAATTAACTAGGAAATATATAGACACTAGCAAGGCTCTAGTTATGTAACTTCTCCATGCAACAAAATACTGATGTTTCACCAGGCTTGGTGGCACACACTTGTAATCCCAGCACTTGGGAGGCTGAGGCAGGAGGATCACTGCGAGTTCGAGACCAGCCGGGGCTACAAAGTGAGCTCAAAGCCAGCCTGAACTGCATAGTGAAACCCTGTATCAAAAAGACAACAAACAAAAAACAAAACAAAATATTGATGTTTCGAGCATCTTCAGGACAAGAAACACACGTTCTCGTTAAATATTTAAATTGCAGCTGCGATTCCACCATCTGTTTCATTAAATGCTGATGTTTCTTGTGGTCGTAGGAAACTGTACTGGTCAGACCAAGGGACAGACAGTGGGGTTCCTGCCAAGATTGCAAGTGCTAACATGGATGGCACATCTTTAAAAATTCTCTTCACTGGGAACCTGGAACACCTGGAGGCTGTCACCCTCGACATCAAGGAGCAGAAACTCTACTGGGCGGTCACCAGCAGAGGAGTGGTACGGCACACCCTGGGCCTCACTTCACACCTTGAGCAGCTGCATGTTCCGAGTCTCTGGCAGAGGTTCTTAAACAATAATATCTGGCAGCTTGTACCAGTGTTTTATTGTCCTTCCTCCCAGTAATTTTTCTTCCTTGAACAAAGCCTGGCCTAGTCGAAGTCCAGTGGTTTGTAGCATGTGCATAGTTCCCCATGGAATGATTTTCATTAATTTCCCCCCTCGACCTTTGTTTTCGTCAGGCTAGAGTAATTACATTTGTTGTTACTGACTTGGCCTTTCAGAGACATTTATTTCCTGTTTCAGTTATTTCAATGCTTTTCTTTGCAGATATTCTAGATCTTCCAGTTGCAGAGTAGATAGATAGGCAAGACTGAGCAAGCCTCTGGGCTGAGCCTCCTGTCATAGCTACACATTCCTCTCGGTGTCCAAAACAGTTAACGCGCATGTGAAATTTCCTTCCCTGGAAATCTTAATCTTCGATTGAGTTTATTATATTCTGCAATATGAAGCAGAAACTGAAACTGTCCTGAAGTAGTCCATATCTCTGATCTTTACTGCTGTTGTGTGCAGCTGAACCAGGGCAGGGCACATAGGAAGTGCTCAATAATAACTATGGATCAATTAAACATTCCTTTGGATGTTGAATTAAACAGTGACTGCAGATCTTTGACACTGATGCTCTGCATAATACTGTGTGGTAGGTTTGGCTTTCAATTCATTATCTGTTCAACAAATACTAAATTCACTCCTGATGGGGACTGAAAATAGTGGTGAACTTTGGGGATTAAGTGCAGATAGTGGTGTGTGTGAGAGCACTTTGCAGACGTGGCTGGACGCAGTGCAACCAGCACACCGCGTGCGGGGCCCTGCTTCCCCTTCCCGCTGCGCCCCTGCTCTGCCCTCCTGAGCTAGTCAGCTTGTTAGGGGTGTGACTGTGCATCCTTTCTCAGGGCAAGTGCCCTCACATTTCTTCACTCTCCTTACTGAGTCAGCACAAAGTCCTGCCAGGCGTGCTCAGCTTCCCCTCTATGTGCGGCCTTTTCCTACCTCCTTTACCATTCCGAGCACTTCTTTCCCACCTGAACCCCGCTTTCACTTTGGACGCACGCTGTCTTCATAAAACATCATCACCGGGTTTGACCACTGCTTGGCCCAGAGCCCTGGGCTGTAAGAGCAGCTTCCAGCATGCCAACCAAACTTGCCCAGCTACTCTGCGCAGTCACTCACGCCTCTGAGGCCTGTGGTTTTGGCCTTCTGGAACTTACGTCAGTTTCCAGGGCTTAAACCCTCTCGAAACTACTGACTCCTTGTCCATTATTAGACAGTGAGCCAGATTGCATTTGTCTGTCTTGTTAA
This sequence comes from Chinchilla lanigera, assembly GCF_000276665.1. Lineage (NCBI taxonomy): Eukaryota > Metazoa > Chordata > Mammalia > Rodentia > Chinchillidae > Chinchilla > Chinchilla lanigera. The sequence goes on from NW_004955449.1 coordinate 5,245,342, forward strand.
TACCCAGTTTGGAGCCTGGCATGCAGAAAGCACTGAGGGAAGCTTTTGGAATAAAATTAAACCAGCTCTATCTACTACTTGTCATTTCCCCTTAGGGACTTCATTCTTGAACCTTCTTTCTGGTTTACTAAAACCATTTTTTTTTTTTTTTTTTTTTGCCTTTTTGAGACAGGGTCTCACTATGCAGTTCTGGCTGGCCTTGAGCTCGCTTTGTAGCGCAGGCTGGCCTTGAACTCACAGCGATCCTCCTTCCTCAGCCTCCTGAGTGCTGGGATTATAGGCATGCGCCACCACACCCGGCTCCCAAAACCATTCTAATGCCTGTTACCTGTTCTAACAATACCTCTGTTCTTGGCCCCCATCTAGTCTTGTGATTCCAGGAGGCACGTTTTCTGTCATTGTTACAGAAATTGTTGGTGCAGATGTTAAAACCACGGTCAGTAAGCTCCTGTATGATAGTCCCCAGCTAGACATTTCAGGGTATCCTTGAGCAGGATCTGAGCAAGGCCTAGAGACTCAGCCCCTTTCCTTACCAGGCCATCTGAGAAAGCTCAGTTGAGCAGACAAGATTATGCTTGACCTCTTGCTTTGCCTAGAGAAACTAATGACACATCTGTTCCTTTAGATTGAAAGAGGAAACGTGGATGGTACGGAGCGGATGATCTTGGTGTTCCATCTTACCCACCCGTGGGGTATTGCCGTCCATGACTCCTTCCTTTATTATTCTGATGAACAGTATGAGGTTATCGAAAGAGTTGACAAGGCCTCTGGGGCCAACAAAGTGATCATGAGAGATAATGTTCCAAATCTGAGAGGTCTTCGAGTGTATCACAGACGCAGTAAGTACTTGTCATTGAGACACATTCACAGATGCATGATGCACATATTTACACACATCTATAAGCACTTTCCATGCAGTCCATTACCAAAAATATCTAAGAATTGATAAACACGTGTTAGGAATGGTGCGGTGTCAAAGATTAATCTGGCATCTGAAAGGCCAGATTGGCTGCAGAGTGAACTTACTCCCAATCTTTTCCTATCACCTTATTGTTGCCAGTGCTGGGGATCTAGCCGAAGCCTTATACTCCTGGGGCAGTATCATTGAGTTGCATCCCTCGACCTCTTTCCCGTCACTTTAAACTCTTTTTCTTTTTGCTTCATAGCACTACCTGACATATCATCTACTTTTATTGTCTATGTTTGTTAGCATATAAACCATAAGGGCAGGTGTTTTATCTGTTTTGTTTACTGCTCTGTGCTCAGGAACAAGAGTAGAGAACATTGTGGTACGTCAGTTCATGAATTTAATTTGTTCTCCATACAATTCTGGAAAAGTTGGCCACGTTTGTGTTTGTGTGGGAAAGATGGCTGCGGTTGTGTTTGTTACCCAGTGCAGAGTTCCCAAACAAACAAAATTTTGCCAAATGCTTCTGTTTGCAAACCAAATTGCAAATAAGTGTTTGTGAAACAAAGTCCCACTGTATTTGTTGGATGACAAAAATTTAACCAGATAGAATTTTTAATCTTAAAAGGAATACTCATGGTTGTTGCCTATTTTGATGTATTTTTTCAGAGACAGTCCAGCTTTTCATTTTCCTCTTAAAATTATCACTGTAATGCAGAGATTTTAAAGTGATTTTGACATTTTATAACTTTTAAATTTCTAAACAAAGATTATCTATCAAACAATTTGTTTCTGGTCTTACAACTTAGGTTTGTTGCTTAGTATTTATTTTTCTTTTATGTGAAAAAACAACCTTTAAATATACTTATTTGATGTGTATAAAACAAATATCCATCTTATTGTTGATCATGTAATTAAACTAATAATAATTTTAAGTGCCAGTGTGTAGACCAAGATGCCTCCCTCCCGTATAAACAGGTTTATATCCTGTCTGTCTAACCCTTGAACGCTTTGTAGAACAATTGATGCTCCATTTTCTAACCATTATGCAATTGTGTTACTCTTTTAAAACCTTTAGGTGTTCTTGTTTAGGCTCCAGTCTCTCAATATTGTTTCTAGGCTGTTAGTGTAGCTTCTGGGTACTTACCATTAATTTTTACAATGAATTACTTGGCGACCCAGTTTTAAATTTGACTTGCAGTGGCAAGAAGGTAGGGCCAGAAGTTACCAAACTAGTTTTGTTTCCATTTAGATGTTGGCGAATCCTCAAATGGCTGTAGCAACAACGTGAATGCTTGTCAGCAGATTTGCCTGCCTGTACCAAGAGGGCTGTTCTCCTGCGCCTGTGCCACTGGATTTAAACTCAATCCTGATCAGCGGACCTGTTCTCCATATAAGTCTTTCATTGTTGTTTCGAAGCTGTCTGCAATCAGAGGCTTTAGCTTGGAAGTGTCAGATCATTCAGAGGCCATGGTGCCAGTGGCTGGCCAAGGTATGCCAACTTGGAAATAAGTAAGATTTGACTCCATCTGGTGTCATGTTGAAATCTGTGGGCCCATAAAAGCATTTCTTCATGTTTGGATCCAGCACTCGAGAAAGCTTGTCTTTCTCTTTGAGTGTCACTGGCTCAGCCTAGAGTGGCTTAAAACCTCAGCCAACATCAGAATCACCTGGAGGGCTGTTTGATGCAGACTTGAGCCCCACCCCCAGATGTTCCTGTTGGTCTGGCAAGAATACCTCACAGATGGTGCTGTGTCCTTGATATGGATCTCGTTAGGAAGAATCAACTTGACCTGTGCTTGTGATTCTTCTGTTTAACCACTTGGTCAAGGATGTCACCCCCAATACCTGTTTTTTAAAGGTATAATTGTTTTCTTTTTAATTTCTACAAAATTTATGGCATTATACTTTGACTCTGGGACTCTCTTGCTCTCCAAGCACCTTTTATCCATCGATGATCTTTGCCTGCAGTGTTACTGTCATTTTTAAAATATTTATTAGATAATATATTCTTTTATAGAGGGAAGTCTCTCCCAGTTTATTTTTTAAAAATTGTCTTTGTGGATGTGTATTTTAATTTTTGAGAATTTAGTGTGGTATAATCAGTTACCATAGTTACTCTTCTGATGCTCCAGTTGATCCATTTTTGCCATGGACAGCACTTTAAGTGGCTCCCTATAATTTTTTGACCTGATCCCATTAATGTGTGAGTGCTTCCTTGCTTCTTGGTACAGTAAAGTATTCCAGGCTCACCTCAGGCCTTCCCTACTATATCTCCAGGAGCCTGATCTTTTCAGGGAAATGGTATTTTGAAGCCAAGATCAGGGTTATAGGTGTACTCACTGCTACTGGTAAATACTTTTGTCTCATAATGGGTCTGCTCAGAGCAGGGAGTTGGGAATAAGGGTCTGAGAGGAAGGGAAGACATCTTAAAGGTCTAGTTTGAGTCAGAGCATTGTTTGATGATCTTTTCTTACATGTTCTAGGACGAAATATACTGCATGTGGATGTTGATGTAGCCTCTGGCTTTATTTACTGGTGTGATTTTAGCAGCTCTGTGGCCTCCTACAATGCAATCCGTAGAATCAGACCAGATGGCTCTTCTTTTACAAACATCGTTACCTCTGGGATAGGAGGAAATGGAATCCGGGGCATTGCAGTGGACTGGGTAGCAGGTACGTAAGTGCAGAGTGATTTGATTGAAACGGCTTCTGTGTTTGCATCTCCGTCATGTTACATTATGGTGGAGAATTTAGCCCAGTTATATGTAATATAGATTTGTTTTTCTAGACAATGGCTATGATCATTTAAGCTAAGTTGAATTGCATCTTTAGACTAAACCATCTGTTTCTCTAATAAGTAGTGTGTGTTTCAGTCAGCAAATTCATTGTAGATTAATTTCATTTTCTTCTATTAAAATAATCAAAATTGCAGGCAAAAATGGCTAAAAATATTAAAATTATGTAGTTTTGTGTTTTTCTCACTTAGATTCTCACTTCTGAATTAAAAATGTCTAAATTTTTAGAGGAAAAATACAGTACTAATATATAATGTAAATCATAAAATGGCATTCATTTACTTTTACTCAAACAGTAGAGCTGTAAGTTCTTAGTTGCTTCCTCTTTCTAATTGTGTATTTTTTTGTCATTGTATTGATATGCCTGGCTTAGTGTTACATTAGTGTATTGGTTCATACACTAACATTTGAATGCCACTCATTTTTAATGATATTTTTGGAAACAAATGTACTATAGTTTTTTGAAATCCAATCCAGCTCTAATCAAAATAGGCATCATTGTGTGTTATCAAGCTTGGTAAGTAGGTATCACTTAGAAGTATTAACATGCATTATGAAAAATCTAGGTACTATAGTAAGTGCTTATTGCAAACAGAAAATATGAAAGTGTAGTAAAATAAGGTTTTTATTGGTTTCTTAAATCCCATTTCTGATGGCAAATTTACTATTTCTGAGAATATAGATAAAGCAGAGTCAGGAAACTATGGCTAGTGGGACAAGTGTTTTTGTAAATAAAGTAGTACAGCTCTGCCCGTTCATTTCCGTGTGGTCTGTGGCTACAGTCATGTTACGTGTGAAGTTCACCTTATACTGTGTGAAGCCTAAAATATTTACTGTCTGGATCTTTACAAAAAGTATGGCATTTTGGATCTTATTTACTTGTTCATTTTCTCACACTAGTGAGACAATAGAGATGTTTACACATATTGGTCTGATTTATTTCACATATCAACAATGCACAATGTGGCAACTATTGTAACTGTTCTACTAACCTGTTTTGTAACTGGGTTTCATTGTTGTGTTTATCCTTTTCCTCTTTAAAAAACAGTATGGCAACCCTGGATTAAAGGATTAGTGATGAGCACACGCACACACACAAACACCTCAGGTAGAAATAGGTGACAATAATGTACCACCAGTAACATATTTTACATTGTTAATATTGGTCTTATTTCTCTGGAAGAGTTTTGAGTTACATATGGGAACAAAATATGTCTTGGTAGCAGTACTGCTAGTTCAACAACAGACTTCTACCTACATAGAATCAATAATTTGGGACCACTGTGTGTTCATTAAACTGCTTTCATATGAATATGATTGTTGTTTTTATTCTAGCATTTCCATTGTGCTATTAATGCACAAAGAGAGGCAGACCTTGGACATGGTAAATCCATGGGATGAAAACATCTGCTTTAGTTAGAAAGACTAGAAAAAGACCTCATGTTAATCTTAAGGACAGAGAGCATTCAGTAATAGCGATACAACCTGAGATGCTGTTTTCTATGTTTCCTTTTGTCATGTTGGAATAGAAATTAAACCATGATATGTCTTTGAAGTGGTTGCAAAACATTCAGTATTTCCAATAGAAAAAGAAGGACACTCTGGAAGATGCACCTTTTAGTAGAAGCCACCTATAATGCTTACTATGAATTCTAGCCTGCTTTGTAAGCTGAAGATGGGCACCTTCTCTCTAACTCTGAAGGAGCACTTACTTTTTAAAGCCTACACTGAGATATTTACTGTCTTTGAAAAGATAACATGTACTGGTGCAAACCTCATTCTAACCTATTTTGTTGTGAATGTGAAAAGATAACTGCTTCCTTTTTTCTTCTTGGCTTCCCACTCATCAGCATCCTTCTTCTTTTTTGCTGTAGGAAATCTCTATTTCACCAATGGCTTTGCTAGTGAAACACTGATAGAAGTTCTCCGCATCAATACCACCTACCGCCGGGTTCTCCTTAAAGCCACTGTGGATATGCCTAGGCATATTGTTGTAGACCCCAAGCACAGATACCTCTTCTGGGCTGACTATGGGCAGAAACCAAAGATTGAGCGTTCTTTTCTTGACTGTACCAACCGAACTGTACTTGTCTCAGAGGGCATTGTCACACCCCGGGGCTTGGCCGTGGACTACAGCAGTGACTATATTTATTGGGTTGATGATTCTTTAGATATCATTGCAAGGGTCCATCTTAATGGAGGGGAATCTGAAATGGTTCGTTATGGCAGCCATTACCCAACTCCCTATGGCATCACTGTTTTTGGAAATTCTATTATATGGGTAGACAGAAATTTGAAAAAAATCTTCCAAGCTAGCAAGGAACCAAACAATACAGATGCACCAACAGTGATAAGAGACAATATCTACTGGCTAAGAGATGTGACCATCTTTGATGAGCATATCCAGCCTCGGTCACCAGCAGAGGTCAACAACAACCCTTGCTTGGAAAATAATGGTGGATGCTCTCATTTCTGCTTTGCTTTGCCTGCACTGCACACCCCAAAATGTGGCTGTGCCTTTGGGACCCTGCAAAGTGATGGCAAGAGCTGTGCCATTTCAACAGAAAATTTCCTTGTGTATGCCTCAGAGAGTTCCTTGAGAAGCTTACACTTTGACCTTGAAGACCATAGCCCACCTTTCCAAGCAATAACTGTGGAAAAACCAGCCATTGCTCTGGACTATGACAGCGTGAATAATAGAATCTACTTCACTCAAGCTTTAGGCTCTGGACGTGGCCAGATTTCCTATGTCAGCCTGTATTCAGGGACTCACTCTCCGACTGTCATTGTTTCAGGTAAGTGACTCAAAGTAGTGTTTAATTTGGAAGTAAATACAGTGGGGTCAATGCACGTGGGTGACTTAAGTGTTCTTACTGTGTACTGAAGCTCTAACATCTGTATATGTTTGTGTGTCTGCTGGGGTATGTCTAGATATAGGGACTTCTGATGGCATTGCCTTTGACTGGATCAATAGAAGAATTTATTACAGTGACTATGTCAACGAGACGATTAATTCCATGGCTGAAGATGGATCTTTGCGGACTGTGGTAGCCCGTGTTTCAAAACCAAAATCCATTGTTTTAGATCCTTGTCATGGGTATGTCATGATCTTTTAAACTGTATTTTTATCTGCTTATTTCTAGAAGGTATAAGGTTAGAAATTATATGCCTAGAGTACTATGGATACGGATGCAAGAGTGAAAAAGCCGTGTTTTGTTTGTTTGTTTCGATTTTTGACCTGGAAGGAGAATGCAACGCTTGGCTGTCTGTGATGGAGAAGCTGGTAGCATACTAGGGAAACAGCATTCTGCCTCAGTAAATCTGTTCTTGGCAAGTTGTGTGCGTAGGAACAGAGTAGGTTTCTTCCCTCTATTAAGGGCAATTTGCAGTTAAAGAAAGCTGTCACTTTCACATGAACAGGGCAGTGAAGTTTCTTGTAGTGAATTATGACTTCTTTTGCATAACTAGGTACATGTACTGGAGTAACTGGGACATGACCGCCCAAATCGAGAAAGCCACGCTGGGAGGAAAGTTCCGCACCCCCATTGTGAACACCAGCCTGGTTTGGCCCAGTGGGCTTACTCTGGACTATGAGTCAAACCTTCTGTACTGGGTGGACACTAGTCTGTACGTATCTCTGGTTACTCATGCCGGCTCTTGTGGGTGTGGAGAACAAGAGGTCTTCCTCCTACTTCCAGAACGGAGGGATTTTCTTTATGTGTCAGAAAGACATTGCCAAAATGAATCACAGTTTAGGAGATCGCAATTTTAGAAAATATATTATATACTAGCTTAGTGAATCTATCTGTGAAATTTTCTCTGATCTATAGACATCTAAAGATACATCACTGAGTGTATCTATAATTACACCCTGGTGACTGTCATAAAATATGAATAACTTTTGAATGCACACTGACAGTGATTTGTTGGGCTCTATCATTCAGTGCCTTTTATTTTATTTTATTTTTTTTTGGTTTTTCTCCGGTACCGGGAACCGAACTCACGACCTTGCGCTTGCCAGGCAAGCGCTTTTGCCGCTGAGCTAAATCCCTAGCCCCTCATTCAGTGCCTTTTAAAACATAATTTTTTTTAGTCTTTACTTATTGGCTATCTTCTCAAATAGATCCTTTTCCTTTGGCATGTTTCTCAGCAAATTTCATATTTTCCTTATACATTTGTTGACTCTAATTTTGTATGTAACTTCAAGTGACCCCAAAATGTCTTGAATTCCAGCCATCCTAATGTAATAGTTTAAGGGATGAAATGATTTCATTTATTATAATTTGTACCTTCATGCCAGGAATCTTTTTTTTTTTTTTTGTCTTTTTGAGAGAGGATTTTGCTATGCAGTTCAGGCTGGCCTTGAGCTAACTTTGTAGCCCAGGCTGGTCTCAAACTTGCAACGATACTCCTGCCCCAGCCTCTTTGAGTACTGGAATTATAGGCTTGCACCACCACGCCTGGTATGTCAGGAATCTTAACTTTTGTTGTTTATTTCCTCTTGATTTTGGTCTTGTGAGGCCAAGCACTAATATCCTGATTATTTTTTTTCCCTCCATTTTCTCATTTGAAATGCAGCAGCAATGTTTTGTGTATAACTTTGGTTCATTCTAGGTAAATACCTCAAAGTAGTCAATGTTACATTGAAAAAGTAATTAAGGGAATAAGAAGGACAGATTGTAAACATTTCACCAGAGTCTGTTGTATGCTCCAGATGGGTTCCCATGTGTAACAGGAACCCTTTCAAATACTCCCTGGTTTCTAACGTCAACCAGATCCTTTTTGGAGGATCTCTTGTAAGTTTCATTAATCTCTTGGAGTCAGTAATTTATTTTGGAAATTGTTTGGTAAGCAAATAAGAGCTCACACTACCAAATGATACATTTCTAGCTGCCATACACCCCAGTCGAAAAGACAGCTGGGTACTGGTGTAAATGGATATTTGGGCCTAAATGTTATTCTTGTTGGATTTCAGCAATTGTTTTGAACTTCATTTCAGGCAGAAGATTGAACGCAGCACGCTCACGGGCATGTACCGTGAAGTCATCGTCAGCTCAGCCTTTCATTCTTTTGGCTTGACACTCTATGGCCAGTTTATTTACTGGACTGACTTCCTCACAAAGAAAGTTTACCGAGCTAATAAATATGACGGGTCAGGCCAGACTGCAATGACGACGACTTTGCCTGTCCGCCCTAAGGGTATTTGCACTGCTAAGAAAGACCAGAACCAGCAGTGTAGCAACCCTTGTGATCAGTTTAATGGGGGCTGCAGCCATATCTGTGTACCAGGTGAGGAACTACCATGAAGATGGAAGCATCTAGAATAATAATAATAATAACAATAATAATTGCAACTGATAAGGGGGGGGCTCAAGGAATATTCATTGTTATGAAGAAGGAAAGAAATCCAAATTCTCCTGAATTTCAGGGTAATTTATAAAATAGATCTAGGATTATATTTTGCAATGAAAAATTCTCAGGTTTCTTCTCTGGTCTATGTGGAGTCCTCCTAGGAGGGTATTTCAAATGCATGTTTGGTGGAGGTAGAACATACAAGACAAGGGAGGGCATTTGAGGGTCCACTTCATAACTTGCATAGGAATTACAGCTTGCCTTCCTTACAAGAAGATTTAATTCTTCAGCTTGGGAGGTATTGTTTATAGCTGGAAATATTTCTGATGATTTTTTAGTGTGGGATACCATATGTTTTATGGAGAACAAAGGCATAAGAACCATGTGCCTTTTGATACCATTGTTTGCAAATTTTGCCAAGAAGAATCACCGGTAGTTGATAGTTACTTGAAAATTAGTGTGAATTAGCACATTAATTAGAAATTGGCCTTTTTTCTTCTTAATGAAAATATGACTCAAAATATAGCTGAAAGGCTGCTGGGCGGTGTTTCCTTGCTTGCAGTTTTTCACGTAGAAGCTGCTGCAAATACTGTTGTTCTCTGTTACCTCTCTGGCCCCAGGACCGAATGGAGCTGAGTGTCTTTGTCCACATGAGGGGAACTGGTATCTGGCCAATGACAATAAGTTCTGCGTCCAGGAAACTGGTGCCCGATGTGAACATTCCGAATTCACCTGCCTCAATGGCCACTGCATCCAGGAGCAGTGGGAATGTGATCATGACAATGACTGTGGTGATGGCAGCGACGAGCTGGAAATTGTCTGTGGTGAGTAGCCCTCCTGGTGCTGTTGTCAGCAGGGAGCTTATGATGTCTTCATGCCAAGTGTGTGGTGTAGAATCTTGCTTTGTGTGAATGGGTTTGAGATCTGTGCCCAGGTGTCCTGTTAGTGCTGAAAACATTTACTCTGATAACCTGGACTGCATTCCTGTTAAAACACCTAGGGAGTGGTTACCTGCAAAAAGCATGGATTGACATCCTGATTATGCTGATTATACTCTGTACAGACTTGGAAAAGTTAATTGGCCCTGGACAGCTCGTCTGTAAAGTGGAGTGATTACTGGGGTTCCCGCGAGTAGTTAAAGAGACAGTATATTAAAAACACTTAGCATATGGGGCAGTGAGTGCTAAGCATGATTAGCATGGGACAAAGGGCTTCAGTAGGTCATTGTTACCATTTTATTAGTCTTCAGAGCAGAGGGTCATTAATGCAGTAATTATATGGAGATCAAGGCCAGTCTTCAGCTTCCACGGAGAATGGAATAAAACAGTGGACCTTGAAATTGTTTGCCCCAAATAAGCTGCATTTGCGTGCCTCGCTGTGACTGAGATAAACGTTTAATTTGAGATGACAGAGAAATGGAGCAACTTTAACTTTTTGTGTAAAGTGCATCATTTGTTTAAAAAGGCATGCAGCAAGCACATTTTGCTTAACCCAACTGATTTAAGGTGTTATCTCCCTTTGCATGCAGTTCAATTTGCAGGCATTTTTGCCTTGGAAAGTAAACTCAAATGGTGTCCATTTTATTTAATTGGATCTTTTTAGAAGTGAGGCTGCTGCTTTAATTAAGTTTCTATTCAATGTTTTTTCCTGCCCTTAGCATTTCACACCTGCCCACCGACAGCCTTCACCTGTGCCAATGGGCGATGCGTCCGATACAGCTATCGCTGTGATTACTATGATGACTGTGGTGACGGCAGCGACGAGGCAGGTTGCTTGTTTAGGAGATGCAACGACACCACGGAATTCACTTGCGGCAATGGAAGGTGCATTCCTCTGGAATTTGTCTGCAATGGAATGAACAACTGTCGTGACAACGGCACTACGGATGAGAGAAATTGCCGTAAGTTTCTCTGAACTATATATTATGGTTTGGGGCATGAAATCTTAGATCGTGGGAGATGAAACTTTTACATAAAAATAAGAGCATTCTGAAATCCAAGTATTTATCTACGATGTAAGTTTCCTTTGGATAGAATCTACTAAAGCAATTCTACATAATATTTGAATTATTTACTTAAATTGATAGATACATGAAGCTGTTCAATATTTTAACCTTGCATATTTTGTCCTTGGTTTACATATCTGCCAGGTTAAAAGTTGGCTTGATAACCTTTTTTGTATTGCTTTTTAAAACTTTACTGATAGTACTGATAAAAATATTGCGCAAATGCATTGCAGTTAGTGTGTATTGCTCAAAAGTTATATAGAATAGTGTTCGGTTTCTGCCTTTAATTTTTCTAGAAAATAGCTTTTGTTAATACTTTCTCTAAACTTCCTGGAATTTATGCTTAACATCTTAGGAGAACAAAGGAGCAGAGGGTATGTTCAAACATGATATTAAAGTTTGGCTCTATTTACCTGTTTTGCTGCTTTTGTAGGCAGAGTTACACTATTTGTTTGTTTGTTTATTTATTTACTTATTTACTTATTTATTTAGTGCTGAGTATCAAATCCAGGGCCTTGTGCATGCTAGATACATGCTATACCACAAAGCTACCTTCCTAGCTGCATCTACTTTAAATTTTTTTTTCAAATATATACCAAAATAGAAAAAATGCTGTAGAATAATGTGTTCAGCACTCAGCTTCTGCATTTATCAACCAATGCCTGTCTCCCCTTTTTTCCTAGTATTTTAATGCAGTTCCTAAACAAACATTTCACAGAAAAAGACATTTTGAAAGGCAGCTACTGTCTCATTGTAATACCCAGCAAAATCAGTAAGGCTCAGTATCCTTGAATACCCAGTCCCTATTCACATTGTGTCATCTTTTTGCTGTTACTCTGTTCAAATTCCGAGAAGATCTGCATGTTAATTTTGATGGTTAAAACTCTTTAATCTCCTCTTATGTCATAAGAGTTCCCACATTTTATGCCATTAATTTGTTAGAAAAATTGGGTAATTTTTTTCTGTGGAATATCTCACATTCTGAGTTTGCCCAATTATATAGTTGATGCATTGAGTTTATTTTATCCCTGTGGTTTCCTGTGAAGTGGATTTATTAATTCATTTTAGTTAATTAAGTTTATTAGTATTACATAATGATCACATTCATCACAGAGAACTTGTACCTGTACATGATATAACTTGGTGCTTTTTTCTCCCCCATTCCTCTACCCTCCCTTCAACCCCTCATTCCCTGCTTGTTTACAAAATCTTTGTTTCCATTTTTCCCTCCTTTTGTGAAGTGGATCTAGACCAAGATGTTTGGTTGTGTGAGTGTCAGACCTTTGGGTAAGAATACTGGCCCTGGAGCCGAGTGTCACATCATGCGGCACAGAAAACTTGCCAGTGACTCAGGCGTCGGCCACATCTCCCCTGATGCAGCGCCCATCCACTTTTCACGTGGCAGTGATAATGTCCGTGGGCGTTTGTTTCATAAATCAGTTCTGTTACGAAATGAACTCTGAGATTCTGTTATTGCCTCCACATTTGTTAGTTGAAGTTCTATAAAGAAGAAACTTCCCCTGTCAGACATTTGATGGTTACTACAACCTGCAGGATACATGTTTAATTCCTCTTGTTTGTCAGTTTTCAAATAATGAGTTGGTGACCAGTGAGCACTAGGCTTGTGTTTTTTTCCCTGAGGCAGAACCTGGCTATGTAGTTAGGCTGGCCTTGAACTTGCTACTGTAGGTGGCCCAAGCTGGCCCTGCACAGTGGCCTGAATGCCTGCCTCAGCCTCCTGAGTGTGGGTATTACAGGTGTGCTACACAGCCGTCACACCTGGCTCCCTTTTTATTTTATTTTCATTGAACTCATGGATATTTATATGTTTGAGTTTTATACAGTGTCTCCATTTATTCTTTCCAGTGTCTAGTGTCCTGTCTTAGGCCCGTGGAGCCTTGTTAAGTTGGATCCTTGACCAACTTCACTCGCACTCAGCACCACTCAGGCTTAGACCTGTCCTGTGCCTTTTCCTTCCAAGGCTGCGATTGGCACTTACCTAAGGAAACCTCTTCTCTTTTTTGGTACATAAATATCTGCCGCATGTTGAGAGGGTATTCTTGTTTGATTCTTGTTGTCTCTGGGGAGGTTCAGTGGACAGAGCTAGGAAATAGTTTTTAAGGAAAAAAATACATCTATATGGATTTTTTTATCACTAAAAATTGGCAATATAGGTTGTTTACTTCATAGGTTTTATAATTATATATAATCAAATCTTATGTAGTTATTAACTCTTATGCTTAAAATATTATTTCTTAATGACAGAAATAAGGTATTTACTTTATTCTGCAATCACTTTAAAATGCCTATAATATTTTCAAAATTATTGTACCTACAGAAATAAATTTAAATTTTCAAAATTATTGTACCTACCACCAACCATAAATACACTAAATACAAGGTCCTTCATGTGCTTAGCTCTATCCCACTGGTGATATACAGTCAGAACATTCCCTTTAAAAATATTTGAAGAGAGGGGTGGTAGTACACACCTGTAATCCCAGTCCTTGGGAAGCTGAGGCAGGAGGTTTGCTGCAAGTTTGAGGCCAGCCTGGGCTACAGAATGCCTTCAAGACCAGGCTGGACTACACAGTAAAATACCTTGTCTCAGAAAACTTTTTAAAATATCTTACTATTAGCAATATATTGTGGAGATCACACTGTCATTCCTTATTCATATATGGAGACCTTCTGTAATCCTTTTATGACTACATATTGCTCTATTTTGTGGCTATGCCATAGTTTATTCAACTGAGAATTGGGCCTTTTGTGGATACCATTAAATAGAACAGTTTAAATTACAGAGTACCCTCTGCTCATCTTTCCTCCAGCATCAGCTAGAAACATCTCTCCACTAGAGAACCTACAGGTCACATAAATGTGATGGATTGTGCCTCTCTGATAGCTTGGAAAACGCCTCCCTTCTGCTGGTTTAAGTTTTGCAATAAATCTGTCAGCACAGACATGGTTTGTGATACACATATTCGGTGGGTGTGTTGCCAATGTTTTTCTGGTTGTCTTTTTCAAGCTGAACGCACTTGCCAGCCTGGATACACAAAATGCCTGAACACAAACATTTGTATCTCTCGACTTTACTTGTGTGATGGAGACAATGACTGTGGAGATATGAGTGATGAAAACCCCACTTACTGCTGTGAGTAAGACAGAACTGCTTCTCTTTCTGTGACTCCAGAGAGGTGTGTCAGGAACTAATACAGGGAAATCAAGCCTGGGTGTTTGTGCTAATTTCCAGTTGTCATCTCAAAATGATCTTTGTAGGGGGCTGTGGAAGGCGGGTGCTTTAGGATGTGACGGGAACATGTGAAACCCCCTTTCTCTCTGTTCCCTGGTTGGCTGCCTCCGAACCTACATATTTCTTCCAGAGACCTTTGAAGTTGAAGAGCCCATTCTTCCAGGGTCCTCAAGGGCCCCATGCAGAATTTCCATATTGAGCCCTTAGCGTTATTACTAATATGATTAAAGCAGTTACTAGTAACTGATATTTTAATATCCCTTAGTATGTCTGAATTTCAGAAACCCTTCATTTCATTTCAGCAACTTGGTTCATTCAAACAATTTCCTGTATTTACAGCTCAAATTAAAAGGTCTTTGAGACTGTTAGTGTAAGTAGATGCATCCTGTAAGAATTTAGTAATTGACCTTCTCTATAATGGGCTTATGTAATTAAACTCTGGTCATGGTTCCCCCTCAAGGAAACTACTTGGCATCACAATAGTTTGTCAGTAGGCCAGGCTAAAGTCCAAGAACAGGAATTAGTTGTAATAGCAGTGTGAGGAAGCAGCCATCAGATGGCTGGGAAGATCAGACTTCTGACCTTTCAGGGACCTAGCGTCCTTAGTAATTCTTCCTTAGCAAATCATCAGATACTATGGGCCAAAGCAAGGGAGCTTGTAGACCGTAAGAATTACAAGGTCTGACTCAGATTTGTTTCCAGACAGTAATATAGAAAATATATCTAAAGCCCGCAATACCTAAGGTTATTTGACAAAAGCAGGAATGTTCAAGCATAGGTAACGTCTCCCATTTACTCATCCTGTATAAGTAGGGTGAATAGGAGAACTTTGCTGTCTCTTGAATCATGGCCTAACATTTACAGTCATCTTAGGGCTAACATGGTTTAAATGTTGTGTGGGGTACGGTCAGACATAGTCATAGACATGGGCAGGGAAAAAAAACCAGTATATTTTACATGAACTTCTATTTCCTTTATCATAAGATAGTTCTTTTGTATTTCTAACAAATAGAATTTATGGCTTGGACTTTTGGAATCTTGAGGAAAACATCTGGGAAACTGGGGTGGTATTGCCTCCCTTCTGCCTCCCGTATACCTCCTGCCCCAGGGAAGGCTTGTACAAAAGCCATCCTGCAGGCCCAGCCTTCCTCTCTTGGCAGCTGTGGTCCAGTTCAGAGAAGACAGATGGGAAGCTGCATGGGTTTTGCTCACGAGTGTTGTCTTCTTTCCCTGCTGCAGCCGCTCACACATGCAGCAGCAGTGAGTTCCAGTGCTTGTCCCCTCCGCGCTGTATTCCTCGGGCCTGGTACTGCGATGAAGAAGCGGACTGTTCTGACAGCTCTGATGAACCTTCCTCCTGCAGTGAGTCTGTGAACATGAAAAGAATATGATGCCACTTAGAACCTCAGTCTCTCTCAGCCACTTCAGATGCAGAATAGGGTTGTGCTAACGCTACCAGCCAAGGTGTCAAAGCCACACAGCAGATTTTCCTTATAGACCTGCCCATGCAGGGTCCTGTGCCGGGACCTACCAGAATATAGAAGACATGTCTAATTGTAGACATCTGAAGATACAACTTCAGGATTTCTTTTTTTTCCTTTTATTTTATTAGTACATGTTAACAGTACAAGCATTTTACAGTCATCTTAGGGAGTTGGTAGCATGCACAAAATATGGTTTGCTGCTTTTTTTCTAATCCCCTCTCTTTCTTCCTCCCTTCCTCCTCCTCTAGTTCCCTCTTTCCTCTTTTCAATCTTGTTAATATTATTAATCTCTTCAAAGAGCCTATTAATGTCCAGGGCCTGGCCCTTCACACTAGTTTGTGAAAGATCTTGGTACTCTTACTGTTACCACTAAACTATCTCTCATAATAGTTAAAATTAAGTTTTCATTTGCCTTAAGCTAATTGGAGTTCCTACATTTATGGGCCCAGGACAACTTGATTAGCTGGATAGAAACATATTGGGTCAGGACTAAAGGATTTGAATCAGTGATGGCCAATTTAAAGCAGAATGGTGACAGCATTTTTACTCAGTAAATATTCATTGAGCACTTATGTTCTAGGCACCGTGGGGTTGCACCAATGAATAAAGATCAAATCCCTGCCTTCGTGGAGCTTGTATCTTAATGAGAAAGATCAGATGACAAATACAACAAAGAAATAAATCGAGAGGAACTTTGAAAGATTATAGGTGTTAAAGGAAATGAGAGCAGGGAGGCAGGGATAGGGAAGTCCTTGCAAATGAGTTACCCAAAACAAAACGGTTTTAGACAAAAAGAAGCTTCTAAAATAGAAACATGCAGTGGTGGGTAATTTTTATCATCCCTTGAGAAAAACTGAGTTTCTACCATAGCTGTAAGGGGACACTGAATGTCATATTAGACACCAAAGACACTTGGGACTTTGCACTGTCGATTGCCTTCTTCTCTCTCTGACCATTGGGCACTGGTATGCCTCTCCTTGGAGGCCCGCCTGCCTTAATCCTGGAAGGCTAGGCATTGCGCTGTTCCAAGCTTTTTAGACAACCCGTCTATAGCAACGTCTCGCACAAATTCCAGACTATAAACCGCTCTTTTCACCTAGACTGCCTCTTACCTCTTCCAGCGTATCCTGAGCGGACATGCCTAGCGAGTGAGTTCAAGTGCGACGGTGGCAGGTGCATCCCGAGAGACTGGGTCTGTGACGGCGATAATGACTGTGGGGACATGAGTGACGAGGATGAAAGGCACCACTGTGGTAAGTGAACCCACTTAATGCCTTTGCAGAGGCATCTGTGTTGGGGAATTTGGTAGATCCCTGTTAAGTTGAACACTTGCCTTATTTTTTTCTTTGATGTCATCCACTTAAACACGTTTACAATGATGAAAAATGACTTTACGTTTATTTTCTTTTTCTTGCCTTTGGCTGTGCTTCTCAAGCAGGTAAGGAGAAACCAGATGGCCACTCTTGATAGCAACTTTCCCTGTGTAACAACTGACCATGCTTCCAGTTCCCTCTCTAACTTTCTTTTTTTTTTTTTTTTTCTTTTCCCGTACTGGGAATCAAACTCATGACCTTGCTGTTGCCAGGCAGGCGATGTGCCCACTGAGCTAAATCCCCAGCCCCTTCCCTCTCTAACTGTAGAGCTGGGAGTTGGGGGTTGAAGTTACTCTTAGTGAGTGGTTTATGGAATATCATTTTCCATCCCCAACAAAGCATAATATTCTTACCTGACATGTGTTTGCAGAGTCCATGGTGGGATGATAAAAAGCGTGGCATCCTGGTGCTTGCATTTGATGGTGACCTCACAAGGAGGGACTCTGCTGGTGGTCCACAGTTCTGTGTGCTCTATTTACTGAAACGGGAGGCTGGCAACTGCACATACGGGGATTGTAGCAAATATTTTGTCCTTTCCTTCTTTTATCTCCTATTCATCTGCAATACCTGCTCTTTTATTCTGCAGACATACTTGGGATGGTAGCTGTAATACAACTGAAAAAGCACCAACTTTAAAGAAAAAGAGCTGAGTTTGAAGCCCTAGCCTTTTCTCCTAGTTGTCTGACTTTGAGCTGTTTAGTTAACCATGTTGGGTTTCAGTATTTCAATAGAATGAACATAAACCACGTACCCCTCTTCAGTCTGTGTGATCATACAGTGTGAACCAAGACAGTCAGTGCTGCCAATCTGTAAGGCATTTGGACACCAAATTGGATAACAAAATTAGAGTGGATTCTGACCTCTAAGGACAAAACACCATGATCTTATATTAGTTTTATGGAAAATTACATGAGGTATATTATTGTGTTCACTTCCTATTCCTTAAAAATCCAGAGTCCAAAGCAATTAGAATGGAACTTTTGGAGGTATTATATCTATTGTCATGATAGCAATGTGATTTGTCTTTCTGCTTTTTTAAAGAGTTTTTTTCAGCTCTCGGGAGGGTGTTAAGTAGCCTGGAGCAAGAGAATGGACTATTTACAATGAATTCTCATGTGGTTTCTGATTCTTATATGCTTTGGTTTCAGACCAGCAAACCTGCTCCAGTTCTGAGTTTCACTGTGTCAACAGCGCACCTTCAGGCAGGCGGTGCATTCCCCGAGCTTGGGTCTGTGACGGCGATGCAGACTGTGCCGACGCCCTTGATGAGCATCAGAACTGTACCCGGAGATCTTGCGCTGCAGACGAGTTCACCTGTAATAATGGACTCTGTATCCTACAATCATACAGGTGAATTGGGGATTAAAACATTTCCAGAAAACCTCTCATGGGCTGGGGATTTAGCTCAGTGGCACAGCGCCTGCCTGGCAAGTGCAAGGTCGTGAGTTTGATTCCTGGTACTGGAAAAAAACCAAAAAAAAGGGTATTAAAACCCAGAAAACCTCTCATATCCATGGGAGCAAGGCACAGTGGTTGCAGTGCGTAAGGCCCTGGGAACTTTGAGTTTTTCATAAAAATGTTTAGATTTCTTTGAAATCAAAAGGAAAAAAAATAGCTTTTTGTGTCTTCATATGTAATACCAATAAATCTGCCTTTTTACTAATTTGCTCATTTAACATGATTTTTAATATTTTTATGGATGATGGGTCCCAAGAAAAATCGCCCCGGGTCCATGAAAGGAATCATGTGGCCTTACACAGGCCAGGGAGGTGAATGAAGGTAGATTGGTGTAAGAAAATTATTGTGTGAAGCTGGTAGTCATCTTAGTTTTCCATTTGGAGTACAGGCATGGGTACAAGAAGTACATCACTTTCTTTTCTGCTCTAAGAAAGTAACAAGGCAAGCGTGAGGGCAAATGGAGTTGACACTTAGGTTCTGGGTCAGGGAGACAGCAAGGAGAGGCAGGTGGGGCGCACTGAGCTGTATGTTCCAGCCAAGGACGCAGATGTTGTTTTGTCATGCAGCAGTGAGCACGAGAACTTCTGGTGCTGTTTTTAAAGAAGTTGGAGATGTGGCTTTTCACATGAAATACTGTGATTTTAAATGCTCTCCCTACCTTTCTGTCCATTTCATTTTTCTCTTTTCTTTCCCCTCCAGCTTCTAAATTGCTTTTGCAAAGGGCTTTTACAGAACAGAAAGAAAGATACTGTTTGTTTGGCAACCTGAGCTGTAGGGTTTTATTTAAATAAATGCAAATTCTATGTGTCTGGAGTGCCACAGGCTGCACTAAGTGCGCTGTTAATATGAATTCTCCTGCTTGGCAAAATGCATGCTCCCCCATTAGGTACAGTGGGTGGGGGTATTTTTTCTACTGAGTTTTTCTCTTTGGGTCGTGATTGATGCTGCTGACAGACCTGGCTAAGTCTGAAGTGTGAGCAGCTTGCTGGAATAAAATAATGATGCACAACAGTACCTCAACATGGAGTGGTAGGTTTGCCTAGCTGACTTCCTTTTCCGTCTGGTTTTTTGAGACAGGGTCTCACTGTGCAGTTCAGGGTGGCCTTGAATTCACTATGTAGCCCAGGTTGGCCTCGAACTCACAGCGATCCTCTTGCCTCTCCTGAGTGTTGGGATTAGAGGTGTGTGCCACCGTATCTGGCTTTGTTTTTCCCCCTTGAGCTGGAAGCAAACTAGAGAAAGGAAAGCACTGGTGTCTCAAATCCATTGGAAGTGAGACCCGAGGACACCATACATGGCCAAACCAGTTGCCTTTGTCATGCTTTCTTTGCCATCCCATGCATGTTTTGGTGGAAATCACGTTGGCAGTGTCCTGAGTTTGTGGATGGCAACTTTGGTCAGCTTACTGGGTCATAAGTCAGTTGTAAAATTGACCACGCTCACCTTGGTTGCCTTATCATTTTGTAATGCTCTGCCATCTGCTTCTGGGCTTTCCATGGTAAGTTTTCTCCATGTTCTCAAATATTAGTTTTGTCCACCCTTAACCTCCATTCCTGCATAGTCATGATGAGTTTGTCACTATCAGCAGAACTCCTTCAGTAATCATGACTTTAACAAACGTGATCTTGGATTAATGTACAGAGTAATGTACAGAAGAAAGGTCAAGTTTGCTCACACAGTTTCAGGAAACTTTTGTTTTCATAATGCCTGGGAATGTTAGATGCCAGAATAGCTTCTAGAAGTACAACATGCTGTCTCTCTTTGCCAACATTGCTTGTAAACTACTAACTTCTTACCTCTTTCCCACCACCTCACCAACTTACATTTTATGATAGGTGACGGTAGACATGTATGAAAGACAGCAGGAGTGGGCCTGCCAGTGCAGGAATTCAGTTACTTCAGTGGGATGGACACATCTGATAATCATAATATGTAGCACTCGCCTTACACGTTTCCTCTTGGGCATGGGTACCTCTATCATATAGTTACCTGGGAAGTAACCTAGTTGCCCCTAAGTTATCTCATTATCTGATGACTAGATTTGAAGAACACCAAAATTACAAAGATTATATTTAATTAACCATTCAGCTGGGGGAAAACATTGTAACTCTAGATCCACATTTCTCATGATAGCAACTATCATTGAGGAGAACTGTGTCGAACATCAGATATTGGATTCTCCTAGAGTTGGCATTGGGGTAGATGGGGAATCTGGGGAGACAGGGACTGAGGCGCTGATGATCTTGTTATTGGGATGGTCATCCTGGCATTCACGTAGATAGAGGAGGAAGCAAAGCCTCAAGGAGTGACAGTTGAGAGTTATCATCAACCTCACTGCTTTTGGCCCTTGGTCTCCCAACGCAGGTGTGACCGACGCAATGACTGTGGTGACTACAGTGATGAGAGGGAATGCTCGTACCCGGTGTGCCGGGAGAATCAGTTTACCTGTCAGAATGGGCGCTGTATCAACAAGGCCTTCGTCTGCGATCATGACAATGACTGCGGAGATGAATCTGATGAGCAGGAGCACCTGTGCCATGCCCTGCAGCCCACGTGCGCCCCTCACCAGTTCAGGTGTGACAATGGGCACTGCATCGAGATGGCGAAGCTCTGCAACCGCCTGGATGACTGTGCAGACAACAGTGACGAGAAGGGCTGTGGTGAGTGCAGCAGAAACCTGGGGACCACGAGGAAGGGAGACTTTATGTAGTTCTCCGTCTGTGGACACATACTAGGGCTTCTCTTCTGTCTTCTATGTAGAAAAAATTTTTTTTGTTGTTTTGTTTTGTTTTGTTTGTTTTTTTCCGGTACCAGGAATTGAACTCACAACCTTGCGCTTGCCAGGCAGGCACTGTGCCACTGAGCTAAATTCCCAGCCCCATTGTAGAACATTTCTAAAGAATTACTTCCACTTTTTTATCAGAAGGTTAAGGTTTCATGGGTATAAGGTAAAGACACCAACACTTTGGGCTCCTTTTTCAGTTAGGCAGCCATTAGAAAAACAAAGGTGAACAAATATCTGGACCAGCACTCGAGAGCATCGCAAAAAAAGGTGTCCCTGAAGGAAGGGGACATGTTGGGTCTCTCTGGCCACTTGGAGTGACTTGTTACCCAGAGTGTGCCTCTCCTGGGACTCTTTAGCCTCTCTGAATTTTCATACTCGGGTGATGCAATGGGAGTGTTTAGTCTCACCCAAGAACCATAAGTAAACCAGTCGAGAATTTACAAAATGGGTACTGTTTGTTTAGTATCATCTTAAACTCTATAATGTTGGTAAGTCAGACTGCTGCTGATGTCCAGTCCCAACACTGTTCTATGTGTGCTGACACTGCCTCTGTGATAGAGTAAAATTGCTTTGAAGGAGAGACCATCTTTTTTCCTTTATTTTATTTCCCTGTTGCACTGGCTTGTGGTCAGCACTCATCAAATGTGCTTGCCTAGTGGACTCAGAAGTATAGAGTGGTTTCTGCTATTGTTGGAAAGAAGACTTGTGAAGCAACACTGAAGATGCTGTGGATATTAGGAGGAGGCGTGTCTGTGTATATTGTGAAAACCATGTGAAACTGGCTTTGCTCTAACACAAGAGAATCTTCTACAAGTTTCTACCAACATTTCAAAACCATGACATCAATCCAAAACCGTAAATTAAATTAAGAGAAAAACACTTTATTACATATTTATACCAAAATTAAAAGGAATTTCCTTATATTTAATTGTAACTCAGGTAGATTCCCATTAGGTTTTAATCAATATTGTTTGACCTAAACTATAGGAATGAGAATCTGCAATTGTACAGAATTCAAAATGAAATTTTTAACTTGAAGAGGAGGTCTCTTCCAAGCCTGCTAAATATCTCTTGCCCCCTTTGAGACAGTTGTCTTTACGTTGATGAAGCTGGCCTGAAACTTGTAGGATTCCTGCCTTAGCTTCCTGAGTAGCTGGGTTTATAGTAGTATGCCATCATGCCCAGTTTAAGCATCACTTTCTACCAAAAGGGAGTTCCAATGATGTTGTAAACCATTTTCTTTTGCAAATAGAACTTACAGATGCGAAATGAATTGTTTAGGGCTACATGGCACACTGCTAGAAGTAGAACTAGATATTTGGATTGTGGATTTTGCAACAGATGAAGTAATTTTAGTCTGTCACTCTTGCTGAGCGGAGAATTGAGAAACATGAGTTCTGTTTCCTGCATGGATGTTTGTGGGGTGGGGCTGGCCACGTGTCACAGGACTGCCAGAGGTAAACTGCTGCAGTGCGCCTAGGGTTGAACGCAGGCCTCTTAGGAGAGGAAAGCTGTGTGCTCAGGGAGGGCACACGGTGTATCATACCACTGGAAGGAAGACATTGTGAATCTGCATTTTTCCCCCTTAGAAACCGATTTTCCTAGCACACTGGGAAGGCTCTTTTCTTTTTTGCTTATCTGTCTCCTCTCCCCTCTCTGCTGCCATTTTGCTTTAAAAATTATTCATTAATAAAAGTTTGGCAGACATGAGACTAGGAGTCAACTGATTTTGTTAGTTGTATTAGTTGTTAAATCCATTTTTAAAGGATTAAATTAGGTGGGGAAGTAGAAAAAATAGTGCCTTTGGAATGCCCCATGGCCTTTGGAAGTCCCTATTGTCTTCTGACAGGATTCATTCAGTTGGCGTTGTCTGGTAGAGACGGTGACTGGACCAGGACGGTGATGCTGATATGTTAGATTCTCTAGTAACTGTCTTCTGCCTACAGGCATTAACGAGTGCCTGGACCACTCCATCAGTGGCTGCGACCACAACTGCACAGACACTCTGACCAGCTTCTACTGTTCCTGTCGTCCTGGCTACAAGCTCATGTCTGACAAGAGGACTTGTGTGGATATTGATGAGTGCAAGGAGACGCCCTACGTCTGCAGCCAGAAGTGTGAGAATGAAATAGGCACGTACATCTGTAAGTGTGCCCCAGGCTACATCCGAGAGCCTAACGGAAAGAGCTGCCGGCAGAACAGTGACATCGAACCCTATCTCATTTTTAGCAATCGCTACTACTTACGGAACTTAACTATCGATGGCTACTCTTACTCACTCATTTTACAAGGCCTGGGCAATGTTGTGGCACTGGATTTTGACAGAGTAGAAAAGAGATTGTATTGGATTGACTTAGAGAAGCGAGTCATTGAGAGAATGTTTCTGAACAAGACCAACAGGGAGACAATCATAAACCACAGACTGCTGTTACCAGAAGGTCTGGCTGTAGACTGGGTTGCCAGGTAAGAAAATGTTATGAGAGTTTTAAAAGTAGAATATTAAAAGAACATTCTAACCATGTTTTTATCTTGATACAGAATTGATCTTTTCAACTTGGGCCAATATTGGATACATTTTGTATATCTGCCGAATCCCCCCGCCCCCACTTTGTATCTAATATTCAAGTGGTACATTACAGAGCTTAGAATCTTGAGATTATGGGAATCTATGGTATTATTTTTACTAGGAGGAGCTTTATAAGGGAAGTAAGAGCTTGCTGTCACTGGCTATTCAGTTACTTGGACATGGTATCATGGGGTGATGATCCATGTAGTCGTTGTTGTACTCAGTCTTTTAAAAATACTGGCTGAGCCTGGCATGGTAGCTAGCGCACG
This sequence comes from Chinchilla lanigera, assembly GCF_000276665.1. Classification (NCBI taxonomy): domain Eukaryota; kingdom Metazoa; phylum Chordata; class Mammalia; order Rodentia; family Chinchillidae; genus Chinchilla; species Chinchilla lanigera. Next base: position 5,269,591 of record NW_004955449.1, read on the forward strand.
CCTGTAAACCCAGTACTCAGGAGGCTGAGGCAGGAAGATTGCTGTGAGTTCAAGGCCAGCCTGGTCTACAAAGTGAACTCAAGGCCAGCCTGAACTATACAGTGAAACCTGTCTCAAAAAGACCAAAAAAAAAAAAATTGGCTGAGGACCCCTACCTGGTGGTGTAATGGCAGGCATGAGGGGCCTGAAGGTGAGTAGGGGAGACACTGCCCTCCTGGAACCCACAGCCTCGTCACATTCCCCACCTGGGCTGTTTCTGAAGCAGAGGATGGCTAGTGTGAAATCCTTGTCCTCTGAGATAGTCCTGGAGGTGGAGACCTTGAAGGTAGGCCATCGATAGTTTAAGTACAACTTACCAGGTCAGCCGCACTTCTTGATAGTGCTCCTGAGCGGCGAGGCTATGAGGTCCTTAGCAGCACGGGCTGTTTGGCTTTGGTCAGTCTGCACCTTCACATGGCTCTTTGCCACCTCCCTCACCATGCGACTATTCTGAGGGAAAAGGCCCTGAACTTGGAGGGAGAGTTTGCTTCCTGGTTCTCCCTCTCAGCAGCTGGCCTACTAAGGGTGTTCAGCGAGTGCTTGCTGAATACCAAGAGAATACCGAGCAACTCTGCACGCGGAAGAAGAATACGGCTCTGCTCTGTGTTTAAAAGCATAGCAATTAGTGGTTTGTAGGAGCGGAACTAAGCATGGTTCTGCTTCTGTGTGCATTATTTGCTTCAGTGCAAGTGGAAATCATATTTTATTTTGGAGAAATTGCCCTTCAGCTCACTCTCTCCTTGACTGGTACAATGCTATTTCCCTCTGAAGACCAGCTCTTTTCCTCTCCATTGCTGTGTATTCTTGCCCCGAGGAGAGAATTGCATGTATGTGTGGTAGTGAGAAAAGAGGGGCCCAAAGTCTGTGGGTAGTAAAAGTGCCTGTCGCTGAGGATGTTCCAGCGAGCACAGCCAGGCTAAGCCTTCCTTAAAAACCCGCGAAGAGCCCAGTCACACTTACCTTGGTAAGGAACGTGCCTAAGACACTACACTACAATGAGAAGTATTCCCCGCCTCGTATCAATACTGTCCATTGGTAACACACAGCTGTTTTAATTTCTGAAGCCTTTAAACTTCGTACACTAATTTTCAAAAATAGGTTGGACATGGATACTGGGTCTGTGTCCTCTGCCTTGTTCAGTAGTGGAGATGGAGGCCTTAGGTTCTCCCGAAAAGAGTCTGATCACAGGATCAGTCTTGACTGTGGGAGGAAGGAAGCCTAACGGGAAAGCAGGGAGCACAGCAGAGTTCTGGGTGGCGCAGTACAGCCAGTCTGCTGGGGCTTGAGTTGCTGCTCTTTCACTGACCAGTTGCCTTTCCCTGGGGGCCCTGCAGCCTCATCAAAACAGGAATGAAGCTAGCACCTCTTCCAGGATCTTTAAAGCTCTAGGCTTAGCATTTAGTAAATGTTCTGCAATTAGCTACTAGCAAATTGCTGTTCTTTTCCTCTACAATGGTGGAATCCAAGACTGCGGCCATCTCACTCATCAGTACGGACCCCAGGGAACTAACTGACAAGGCTTCTGCATTTATGCAGAGTCATCTCCTCATCCTTAGGCTTAGAAAGATGCTGCTGTCCTAACCACTAAATATGCTGACATCCAGTACAGTTGGATCAGGACTTGCTTCTTACAAAATGGCCTTCAGTCTTTTGAAAGGGAAACCGTACTCTACCCATTTAGAATGGTTATCAGCTCCTAAATGACCCTCTGATTGTAGGGGTATTGCAACTTTTGGAGGGGTCTGGATATATTAAGACTTGGGTGAAAGAAGGCCATGGGCCCTGGATGCTGAAAGCACTTGCATATGTGTGCTTACAAAGTTGTGTGCCATATCTGGAGAGTAGGGACCCCCAAAACCCACACTTCCCAGATGCCAGGCTAAGGACATAGGGTTATGGATACCTGTCCTATAGAAAATATAAAAGAGTTTATATAAATATATAGCAATATTTTTAGGCCTGAAATATCCCTGAGGCAGGAGTTTCTAACACATTCTAATACATTTTTAAGGCTTATTAAGTTTGATTAAGCAAAATGCATCACAGGATTAGAAACTCATTTTGCCACCTAGTGTGACAGGGCCAGGGGTGGGTTCCTTTTTCTGTGGAGAACGTTGGGATTTGGAGTGTCTTTTCGTAGCTTCAGTGATACAGGTAGACAGATCTGTTTCCTTCATTGCACCATTTAAACCATAGCCCATGGCACTCACCTCTGCTCACCTGTTCCTCTAAGTTACTGTGTTGTCTGGGAAGGATGCCTTATGGGGCACGAAGGAAGTAAAACCAGGCTCCTGGGGTGATGTGTGGCCCTGGAATTTCCAATGTCACCTCACCTGGAGGTGGGAGTCATAGCATCTTCTTGCATCTTCCATTGCCTCGTTGCAGCAAGGCCGACTTCCTATTTCCGCTGTCTTCCTTTGGCCAGGGAAGGTGCCTTCTAACTGCTAGCTGGCTGTCTATGTGATTCTCAAATAGCTTGGCTTGGAAATTGGGTGGCTAAACAAAACATATTGATATCAGTAACTCCTGTCTCTCCATTTCAGAAATCTCTACTGGGTGGATGCCCAGCTGGACGGCATCTTTGTCTCCAACCTCCAAGGTCAATACCGCCGCATGCTAGCCCAGCACTGTATGGATGCCAACAACACCTTCTGCTTTGACAATCCCAGAGGAATTGTTGTCCACCCTCAATATGGGTATTGTCTCCCTGTCATGTCGGGCTCTTCTGTCATGCCCTTATTCTGCCTCTGTCACCAAAAAGGCTGCTCACATAGCTATCTCAAGGCCAATATCTTCCTGGGACTTGTCTTCCACTTTTTCTGCCTGGTAAATAGTTTAGCATAATGGGTAGACACGTGGCTCATTCAGTGATGTTCATCAGTTCTTCTGCTGTCTTTGCCATGACATACTTTTTCACTGTTCAAACCATATGCCAAGAAAAGTGTGGTGAAAGAACTACTTCTTCACCGGACCCTCCATGTTAAAGCTACTGAAATCCACAGTTAGTCATGTTCATTCCTGAGCATTTCCTGTCATCGTACCTCTTTTTTTTTCCTTTTTCAGACTATTTTCTGTTAGTTCTCTTTCCTTTCTGAAAGGCTCTGCAGGCTGTGAACTCCATTTCTCTGAACAGAGAAAAACTGTCATTTGGGTACTGACTTCCTTCCGCTGCAGGGACTGACTCTGTGTGTTTGCCCCACAGATATGTCTACTGGTCAGACTGGGGTGAGCGTGCCTACATTGCCAGAGTTGGCATGGACGGAGCCAATAAGTCTGTGATTATCTCGACCAAGTTATCGTGGCCCAATGCCATCACCATTGACTACACCAATGACCTCCTCTACTGGGCAGACGCTCACCTGGGGTACATCGAGTACGTACACAGAAAAGAACAGAACTGGGGAGCTGCTCGTTGCAGAGACTGGGGCTCGTGCTTCCAGTGTGTTTGTCCCACGTGCCCTCTTCCTGGCCCGTGTACCCCAGGGCACTCTGAGGTCACCTCTAAGTGAAATGCCTGGAGGCAGGTCACTGAGCTGTCTGGTATGGTGCCGTGGAAATAGAGTAAACTTTAAAGTTACACTGAGAAAGGCTTATAGCTTGTACTTGCATTTCTTACTGCTTTTATTTTTAATCTAGAAAATGAGGCTCGTAATCTCTCCCCTGTGATAGCTCAGTGGAAATTAAGGAAATCTCAATTTCCTTAGTGCTTGACCTTGTTCTTCGCCTCAAACATATGATGAATAGATTTCAGTACAGTCTTTGAAAGACATGAAGAGAATGAAAGTGTTGGACAAGCCTTCCCTGAAATACTTTCATGCATTTCTTGATAAGTACAATGAAGTGTTTTATGTGGCAATAGGGTCTTTTAACATTTATTCAGTGTATAATACATTGAAGTCTTTCTGGAAATAGGATCACATTTAAACTCTGTTAAGTATTATACTACTGAATGAGACATTCTTATTTAAAAATAATCCGTATTATTAACCAACCAGTACATGTTTATTTGGGGGCATTGCTAGCTGTGGCCTAATGGGAGCATAGTAGTGTTTTTAGTATAGCCTGCTGCATTCAAAAACTAGGCAGTGCCATTATTTTTTTTTTTTTTTTCTTTCGGTTTTTCTCCGGTACCGGGAACCGAACTCACGACCTTGCGCTTGCCAGGCAGGCGCTTTTGCCACTGAGCTAAATCCCCAGCCCCAGTGCCATTATTTTGAACGGGTCCAAAGACACCTACAAGTTCTGCTCCTTGGTGGCTAAATTCAGATCATTACTTGCATTCTTATCAATGAAGGGCTAGCAGGGTTTCATGTTTCCCATGGCTTCTATAAATGACAGGATTTGTATTTGGGAAGTATTTTTAACACTGTGTGGCTAACATCATGTTTCTTTCTTTTTTTTTTTGGTTTTTTTGAGACAGGGCCTTGCTGTGCAGTTCAGGCTGGCCTTGAGCTCACTTTGTAGCCCAGGCTGGTCTGAAAATGCAATGATCCTCCTGCCTCAGCCTCCTGAGTGCTGGGATTACAGGCGTGCACCACCACACCTAGCTTTTCTTTTTTTTGGTTTTGACTTCATATTTCTTAGAGGTTAGATCATTCTATTCCTTGTTTGGATTTTAGGATCTCTTTTAAATTTTTAAAATCTTAAAGTATCAGTTATTTTAGAAACAACTTCTAATAAGGCCTCATAGTAGTGAATGAGACATCGGAACTAGGAGGACTTGGAAATTTGGCTGAGGGTGCTGTGACACTTTGAGATCCGAGAATCTCCTGGAGGTTTATTCATTGGGAAAAGTATTCATCAGTAGTGCCTATGGCATGGTTCCTAAGAGACATTCTGCGGTATTTGCTGTGGGGTATCTTCCTCTGAGGTCATCCTGAGAGTGCAGCTGTCTCCTAGGACAGCATCTCACTTAGACTGCTCATGAGAAGGTGAGATTTCAGCTTTATATCGCTAGACTCTGATTTCTTCTAGTGATTTAAGAAACAAGAACAGTGCTCACCCCCAGGTGTCAAGCAAGAGCTTAATGCATAATATCAGCATAAAGGTTATAATCTTACAAGAGCTGTACCAGCTGGACTGCAGCTGTGGTTAGAAATTAGTGATTGCTTTAAATCCTGTGGCTTAAACATAGCTTTCTCAGCTTTTTACATCTTTTGCTCAGTCAAAGTAAATTCTTTTAGTGTTTGTTTTCATTAAAGACCAAAGAGGGTAGAGTTTTACTGACAGATTGGTTAATTCATTTGTCCTGAAAGGTGTTAGAGGTGGGGTTATCTTCTCATGGTGATTGTTCTTCCTCCTGCTCCAGGTACTCTGATTTGGAGGGCCACCACCGACACACCGTGTATGACGGCATGCTGCCTCACCCTTATGCTATTACCGTATTTGAAGACACTATTTACTGGACAGATTGGAATACAAGGACAGTTGAAAAGGGAAACAAATACGATGGCTCACATAGGGTGGTGCTGGTGAACACAACACACAGACCCTTTGACATCCATGTGTACCACCCATACAGGCAGCCGATTGGTGAGTAGGTGATGGGGCGTTGGCACAGTTGGTTTAGTTTATGCACACATTATTCTTCTGTTATGAAGCTGAAGCATGAATAGTCTGACATATATGAGGTTTATTGTTTCTTGTTAATGTTTTCTTTAGAATGTATACTGTGGCCTGGTGTGATGGTACACACCTGTAATCCCAGTACTCAGGAAACTGAGGCAGGACGATCATTGAGTTTGAGGCCAGCCTGGGCTACCTAGTAAGACCCTGTCTCAAATAACCAAAATAAAAAAAATTGGGGGGTACTGGGGATAGAACTCAGAGCTTCACCTATGGTGGGTAAGCACCGTACTACTGATCTACACCCCCAGCTCCAGAAAGGCTAATTATACTTCTTTTCTTTAAAACTGCCCCTTCCTTTGAGAGAGGCTCTCATCATGTAGTTCAGGCTGGCGTTGAACTCACTATGTAGCCCAAGTGAGCCTCAAACGTGTAGTGATCCTCCTGCTTCAGCCTTCAAGGTACTGGAATAACAAGCATGCACCACTACACCTGGTACTTGCCTTATTTTTAAAAAGCAATCTGATTTTTTTTGTTTTTAATATGATTTAATAGTGGTTGTGTTGCATAGTTCCTTCCTGTGTCTTGGTGGGACTACTGAGGTACTTTAAAGTGGGTTACAATATATGAATGACATTTGAGCCTTAAATATTTGAAAAAGCACCTTTGAAAAGTAAGGGCATTTCCATATCTAACCATAATGCAATTGTGACATCTAAAATATTAACAATCATCTCTTAATAATACCAAGATCAGAGATTAATCTACTTAAATATTTAAAAGAAAGTTGCAGCCGTTATAAAAACTTTATTCAATGTTTGTTTGTATATGGTGTATTGTATATCAAATAAATGTTACTCCTCTCTTCTAGAAGATAATAATGTCAAAAACAGTGTCATAAATTAATAAGAGTTTTTTTTAATTTTTGCTTGTGGATTTATATTCCTCTCCATGCAATTAAAGCCATAGAGATGATCTGGCAGATGTCTGCAGTATACCCTGGGGGATAGACTGGTTTCTCTGGGTCCACTTTGTTGTGATGTCGTACCAAAACATATGATAAGCTTAGAAGTAAGGAAATTGAGACATGGCAGAGTAAAGGCATTTAATATTTCCTTCATTTTATTGGAAGTTTAATCTTACCTCCAGGCAGTGATTGAGAAACTTAGTAAATGCTATCCCAGTTATTCATGGCCCAACTTCTGTGCCTCTGTGTTAGGATGAGGGAAAAAGACAGCATCTGCTGCAAAGCAAAGCTCCCGCTTAGCTTCTGGCACGCTGTGAGCTAAGTGTCCTGCCTGCTCTCTCAGGCCCATAAGAATATGTCTTTCTAATCAGGAACACCAGTGAGCGTGCCTCACTTCCGGTAGCACATGCCTGACTTCTCTCAGTACACAGTGCTTCTGGTGTAGCTCTATCAGCTGTCCTGCTGTATGACCTTTGGGAAAAGAATCAAGCTAGGGTCATGCTTTTTCTTACTCTTTCAAAGGTGATGAATTCGATGTCAAGGCGACTAACTTCCTAAACTGCGCTTGCTACTCTCTTTAAGCAGATGGACCCATATTTTCTTTCTTTTCCCCTAGTGAGCAATCCTTGTGGTACCAACAATGGTGGCTGTTCCCATCTCTGCCTCATCAGGGCAGGAGGAAACGGATTCACCTGCGAGTGCCCCGATGACTTCCAGACCCTGCGTCTGAGTGGCCGAACCCTCTGCCTGCCCTCGTGCTCCAGCACCCAGTTCCTGTGCGCTAACAACGAAAAGTAAGGCGCCCCTCCCCCTCCACACGGCCTCTCCATCCCTTGGACACATTCCCGATATGGGAATTTCCTAATGACCCAAGATTTCAGTTAATTTGGTGCATGTGGAACACACCAAGACTCTCAACTTTAGGTAATTCCTTCCTAAATAGCACGAATTTGTTAGCTACACTGATAATGCCTATGTAGGTAAGTTTTTATAGAGAAGCAGGAAGTGATTTCACATTTCTAAGAAAGTGTCCTCCGTGTACCTGAGGGGCATGAATAACAGCCTTAAAGAGGAACAGAAGTTCACTGTCTTTCCCATGTCTATACTGTACCACCCCTTTAGTTACCCATGCCGGAGAATCCAGTCTGTGCATTCAAATCCACTTCTGGTCCTTTGGATTTGCTGCGAGACGTGGCTACAGATTATTTCCCTGTCCATGGCTATAGGCAATGGGGTCAGAATGGGGTGAAGAGCAATGTTAAGGCAAATTGTAACATCCAAGATGCAGTGGCAGATTGTATTGGTGATTAAATACCATACCTGAGATTGAGACCTACTCTATGCCTTTTATGACACAGGCATGCAACAGTTCCCAGCACCCTGCAGTTTTCCAGCCAGTCCCCAAATGCCTTGTATCACTTGGCAGACAGTCTTCACCACTTGTGTCCAGAACCTGGGTTTAAAACACCTGCTCCAGTGTTGGCTGTGGGAGGGATTTAATTGTCACACTCAGAGCACATTTTCAGTGTGTATTTATGACCTGTTCCATCTCATCGTTATCTTTTCTCTGACAATGCACCACAGAAACTGAGGTTTAATTGATCCTCTTCTAGGACCTTCGTGTCAGTCCTTGGGGTTCAGTGCTGATTTCTTTTAAGTGGCCCCTGTTCCCTCCCCTGGCCACCACACTGCTTTGCTTGAGCAGTGCTGTCTTTCCTTTGTGAAGGTGTATTCCCATCTGGTGGAAATGCGATGGGCAGAAAGATTGCTCCGATGGCTCCGATGAACCGGCCCTGTGCCCGCATCGCTTCTGCCGGCTGGGACAGTTCCAGTGCAGGGACGGCAACTGCACCAGTCCGCAGGCCTTGTGCAATGCTCACCAGAATTGCTACGACGGCTCCGATGAAGACCGCGTGCTCTGTGGTGTGTTCACGGCTTCGTGCTCTTCTGTCCTCTCTGTTGCCGATGGCACCACAGGAGTCTGTGGGCACTTCTTGCATGTCAGAAATTGAGAAGTGGCTCAAATCCAAGGAGAAAACTCAGGGCTCCCTCTATTTTTATAGGGCTTTAAAAATCGAACTTCTCAGGTCTGTCCAAGGCAAGTGGTTGAGTAGATAGCAAGACTTCAGGCAGATGGCTCTTCTCCGTTAGGCGCAGACGCCTGCTTCAGAGCTCACACTGGGGGTGGAGTGAACTTCTCACCTCTTTTGGGCAAGAACTCTTCATTGTAATATTCATTTTTTTTCACTTTAAAAAGAGGAGAAAACTCTGTAAACTAAAAACAACATATCAACAGTAACAATAAACACAAAGTTTGAAAACCACTGTTCACCAGGGGAACAGAGACAGGAGAAGGTGTGTTAAGCAGGACAGAGGGATTTGTCCCCAGCCCTTAATGCTGCATGCAAGCAAAAGATATTTAGGAATTTGGGAGACAGTAATAGTTAAAGGAATAGTTATTCATGTAGTATTACTGAATGATAATAAGTACATTACATTATAAATCCTAAAAGTTAGACATCTTGGCACAATGCCTGTAACTCCAGTTCTTGGGAGGCTGAGGCAGGAGGATTGGAAGCTTAAGGCCAGCCTGAGTTACATAGCAAGTTCAAGGCTGATCTGGACTACGTAGGAAGACCCTGTCTCAAAAAACAAACAAACAGGCCTATGAGAAGTAATTGTAATGGAGTTCTTCAGGAACCACTAGTGTAAGTGAGAAGCTTTTATTCTCATCCCTCTGAAGCTGATGACTAAGTGTCCCTCCTTGCAGAGAACCACCGCTGTGAGCCCTACCAGTGGCAGTGTGCCAACAAGCGCTGCATCCCGGAGTCCTGGCAGTGTGACTCCCTGAACGACTGCCTGGACAACTCGGATGAGGACAGATCCCACTGTGCCAGCAGGACCTGCAGGCCGGGCCAGTTCCTGTGTGACAATGGCATCTGTATCCCTCAGTCCTGGAAGTGTGACGTGGATAATGACTGTGGAGACTACTCGGACGAGCCCCTCCACGAATGCAGTAAGTTCCCTGGGGCACCGGGAGATGAGGGGACCTCGTGTGCACTGAGAGCAGACACAGAGCCCGTGTATCAGCTTCACGGGTGCTCTCAGCTCTGGCACAGCAAGGCACAGAGCCGCTGAACGGCGTACAGTAGCCCAGAGCCTGTTTCTCAGGTGTCTAACACTGCCCCTCAGTGACCTGCCGTTCTGACCATCCAGAACACAGTGAGAATTTACATCCTGTCTGTGTAGTACGTCCTCACTGGAGGACCTTGTGAGGTAAGGAAGGTGAGCCTTAATCAGTTCCCACTTTACAGATGAAGGTAGTGAGGCTCCCATTACGTGGACGGTCATGCTCCTATTTTGTGGCAGAATGAACACTTCGACTTGGGTTTTTACTTCAGACCCAGTCCTTTCTCCCATACCGTTGCACTGCAAACCAAGTGAGTGGTACTGAGACAGTGAGAAGAAGGCTCCCACCTCTGGCAGACACGTGCTGTGGAGTCAGTTTAGTTGGTAACCAGTAATGGTTACTCGTCAGCGCCTTGTCCTCAGTGTGACAGTGGCAGGTTACGGCCCAGAGCCGTTTCCCGGTCGGACTGAAACCTCTGTTCTGACTGCTGTGTCCTCCCTTTTCAGTGAGTGCTGCCCACCGCTGTGACAACCACACAGAATTCAGCTGCAGGACGAACTACCGCTGCATCCCACTGTGGGCCGTGTGCAATGGTGCCGACGACTGCAGGGACAACAGTGACGAGCAAGGCTGTGGTAGGAGGGCCGTCCGAGAGTGGGGAGGGACTCGAAAGCAGAGTGGATTTCCCATGTCACCTTCCCTTTGTTTACCTCTGAAAAAAGGATTTGTTAATGCTCCTAATAGCATGTCACATTTTGTAGCATTTGACAGGGTTGTTGGGGGGATTTGATTTACATGTGACATCTGGTCCCAAAGGACACTGTAAATGGGGAAGGCATTAAGATGTTAGGAACTTGTGCAATTTCTCCCAAATATAGAATCCTTATTCAAGCACATTAAATGGTTTGTCTAATCTTATCGATTGACTGAAATGGAGGGGTTAGAGAAGAGTTAGATGGTAGCTGTCTCTGCATGGTACATAGCCAAATCAGAATCTCTTATTTGGTGATTTCCACATCTGAATGTCTTTCTATTATTCACTCTGGCCACATGGAAAGAATTTATGGACAAAAGCCCAAAGAAATTAGTGGATGGTGTTAAGACTAGGCAAATACTCTGACTTGAAACCAAAATGTGTGTGTGTATGAGAGACACAGGGAAAGAGAGGAGGAGGAGGAGGAAGAGGAGGAGGAAAAGGGAGAGAAGACGGGAGGGAAGAGAGGTTTAGTGAGAAGACAGGAAGATAATGGGCTATTTTAATAACACAATATCTAAGCCATGGAAAGCAATATGATAAAAATATTCTATTGACTGGTGGCCCTAGTTTACCTTCCTTTATTTGGCCAGTTGTAAACTGGGTACCCATCTAGTTTTTGAATGGCCTCTAGTTTCAAGCAGTAGGATAGGTTCAGGTTAGCTAAAAGAGGGATGGATCATGACAGTGAATACTGTTGGCATTTCCCTCTCTGGGAGCTCCAAGAATATAGGAACAATTCTCAGGCTGTCACAAGGACTCCAGTACTACTTTGTGCATTTTCCGACCATCATCTTATGAAGGCTTTGCAATGACTTGCTTTGCAGAGGCACGGACGTGCCATCCTTCAGGGGATTTCCGCTGTAAAAATCACCAGTGCATCCCTCTTCGTTGGAAATGTGATGGGGACAATGACTGTGGAGACAGCTCAGACGAGGAAGACTGTGGTGAGTGCTCACCGTTCTGTGATCCTTGTGTGCCCCCAGGGCTAGGATGGCCCTTCTTTGTTTGCAGTTGACTGTGTCATTCATCCTCAGAGGGTGGGATGATGGTCTTTATTCTGGTTGGTGTATTTCCATGTTTTCTGTGACTAAAGACACAGCATCTCCTTCTGAGATACTTATTATCAAGCTTTGGGAAGAGGATATGTACTGAAGGATATCTTTTTTGTGTTGAATTTATTTACTGGACTATTTTTCCAAAAAGAATTTGAGATAAAATTTTGATAAAGGACAAACAGAATAGGATAAATAGAATAGAAATAGAAAATGAAGACCCAGAGAAGAAAGGAAAGGGGCTCACCCAGAGATCCCGTTTCTCAAACTCTTTCCCCAGAATGGCCCAAATAGCAAAGGCGAGAAAACTCGTGCTGCGATTTTTATCCTTCCTGGAGTTGATTCTGTTACGAGGGCTATGGATAAACATCAGGTTAGGTTTTGGTGCTTCTCTTCCAGATGATGTGTCTACTGGGAATTAGACAGGGAGGTTGAGGAAAGGAAGTTCTGAAGAAGTGGAAGTGTTCTGAGAACAACTTTATGATTCCCACCCTGAGCTTTTATCATGGACTCCTGAGATATTTTCAGTTTCAGATTTTCTAGTATGAAAATTTTCTAGTCACTTTTTGTTGGAAGACATAAATCACTGTTTGTCACATGCAGTCGGATTAGAACATGGATTATACCTGCAGACCTAAAAGGGCAATCCATTTGACATTTTGTTGTTTGTTTTTAAAAGTTCCTATTGAGTCTTAAAGAGGTTATCTAGAGCTTCAAGAAATGAAAAACTTACTGTAACATCCTCAAAGCCATTCTTTACCAACTTAAATCCGTGTGGAAGGTCTACTTTTAGAGGGTGAGTGACCTGCCCTAGCAGACCTCTGGGACTTGAACTGCACAAGGGAGGCTACAGGGCACTGTGGGTGCCACAGCCAGCTCCCAAACAAGTTGTGTGTGTGTGTGTGTGTGTGTGTGTGTGTGTGTGTGTGTGCTGCTGCATTCACGGCCATGTGGCTTCCTTTTCAGCTCCCCGGGAGTGCACGGAGAGTGAGTTTCGATGTGCCAATCAGCAATGTGTTCCCTCTCGATGGGTCTGTGACCAACAGAATGACTGTGGGGACAACTCGGATGAGCGGGACTGTGGTAACTGTCTTCCTGAGGCTTGCTATAGAATCTTACACTGTGGCAGAGTAAGCACTTCAAGGTGTAGTGCTGATAGAATTTTTCGGAGTAACAAAACTTTTATGTAATTTATGTAGTACTTAAACCTTAGCATAATAAAATAACTTACTATTTATTTTCTATGCTTTACTCTTACTAGCTGCCTAGATCAGTTATGCTATGGGAAACTAGCAAGGAGCTTTTAAAGTTTCATTTTAATTTTAACATTCCCCAGAGCAGACTTTAATGTACATTGGCCTAATAAACCAATACATTGGTCTTCCTAGTATTCCACAGGTCACCCTGGTATAGCTGATAGAGCTCTGGAATAGGAATCCTGTCTTAATGATGGGTCTGAGGAAAATCAAGGAACATTAGAAATTGGGAAATCTGAGGAAAGCTTGAGAGCTACAGGTCAGTTAACAGGGGCAATGAGGACTTCCATCTTCATATGTTTAGTGGCGGACGTGTGACCTTGAGAGCCTGTTCCTTTGCTAGCACGGTTGTGGGTTTGCAGTGAGACAGTCAGGAGGAGGAGACAGGAATGCGAAGTACTCACCACACGCCATACGCCTAATACCTGTGTGCCAATGACAAGGCCTTCCAGAAGTGACAGTCTTTTCTCTTCAGAGTTGAGGACCTGCCATCCTGAACATTTCCAGTGTACAAGTGGACACTGCATCCCCAATGAACTGAAATGTGACGGGAGAGCCGATTGTCTGGATGCCTCTGATGAAAGCACTTGTCGTAAGTCCCTGGACACATGTGGGCCTTCTTGCCTGAATGTGTAGCTGTGGGAGTGGAGACACCCATCAGCTACCACTTCCTAGAGTAAAAGACCACAGATATTTCTATTCAGCCTCCACTGGTAATTATCAGTTTGCCCTTGGTGTGAGTCATTGTAACTATGTACTTCACAGTGGTCATTCAAGTGCATTTCGCTAGCAATATTTTAAATAGAGAACATATTAAGTAGTCTGTGCTAGCAAAATATGTATTATAAGGTATCATAAAAACCATTAATTGGATAAAAACATTTCAATTAAGAATATGAGGGTAGTGAATAAATGAATACAGACAAGTTGGGTTGAGTATTAGAACATGGCATTTAGGGTATGAAATTTTATCTGCATTGCATCATGGCATATAAAATTATTAAAAATGTAGAATTAATGTGCTCACTCATATTTTGCTCTGTATGAATCACTGAATACGTATTTAACTGTTGATTATTACTCATGGTAGATGTTGTTGTTGGAGGTGTTCACCACATCTCCAACCCTGGCTTCAAGGAGACTTTATAAATGTATGATGAGCAGAGCCAGTCTCCCTGTAGCTAGAGGCGGGGCCTGCCCTTAGAGACAAAGTCCAGTGCTACCCCTGGAACAATTCACATTATTGAAAACTGGCTCAGACAGTGGTTCTATGACATATTCCATCCGAATCTCAGAGAGGTTATAGTCCTAGTACATTGGGGTGGGTTATAATAGCAAGAGCTAACAGAGGAGTAGCAGGAAAACTTTCCTGAACTAGTACTTTGGTCTCATAATTTACATGTGTCTCCTCCCCACCAACAGCCACTCGCTTTCCCAATGGTACATACTGCCCAGCTGCTCTGTTCGAGTGTAAAAACCATGTTTGTGTCCAGTCGTATTTTATATGTGATGGAGATAATGACTGCGGCGATGGTTCCGATGAAGAGCTTCACCTGTGCTGTAAGAGAGAGGGGTCGGGTGGGAGAGGTGTTGTCTGGTGAAATCTTCACATTTCTTACCTGTGGCGTACAGTGGTGGAGGCAGCTGTGCAGTGTTTGTGGCCTAGACACAGGCGCTGGTTGATTTCACTTGGTCTTCTTGCTTCAGTTCTCTATCTGTACCTGAGAAAGTTAGGCCAACATCCATTGGTTTTTTTTTTTTTTTTTTTGTCTTTTTGAGACAGGGTCTCGCTATGCAGATGAGGCTGTCCTTGAGCTCACTTTGTATCCCAGGCTGGTTTCAAACTCAATAGTTTTAAATATATGGCCTTAGGAAACAATTTCAACAAAGGAAATCTTACTTGGAAACCCAGTGTGCATAGACAGAGGCAGGTCTGCCATGGCTGAAGTCCGAGGAGGAAGAGGGGTGATTTGTAGCTTTCCTGTTTCATGCTACTCTTGGTGTCCCTTGAACTACCCTCTCCAAATCCCCAGGGCAGTGGTGGCGAACCTGTGGCACGTGTGTGCAGGGGGTTGTTGGTTGCAGGCTCTAAAAGTTTTGCCATCACTGCCACAGGGCTTCTTGGAGCACTTTTAGAGAATGCTTAATCCTTAAAGCCACTTCCTTTAATGTCATATTCAAGGCCATCTAAGTCCCTTTTATTGTGCATTGCCTATTTATCTTTCAGATTTCATTCAGTTCTGGTGAAGAACCCATGGGTGAGAGGTGTTTCAAAAACAGGTCCTGTCCTCACCCTCATTAAGCCTACTGAGGCAGAATTCCCAAGGATGGGAGCTGGCATGTTTTTTTTTTTAAGCTCCTTAGCTTTTTAGTTTAAGCCTCCTGGTTGAGAATCATTTATTTTAATGAAACAAATGAAGATAGGGTTGTTTCCTTTTGCTATATGCTTTGAATCACTAGAGAAAAGCTAGCGTGGTAGTTCTCAGGGTGTCTTCCTTGGACTAGGAAAATCATTACACTTGGGAATTTGGAAATTCATGGGCCCCACAGACAATGGGGGCCCTGCAATCTGTGTGTGAGCACGTCTGCCGCAAGCCAAAGTTTAAGGCTTCATCGCAGGTGAAGGGACCCCTGGACACACTGTGCTGTACCCTTCCCGGCCTCCCAGGCTGACTTAGCTGCATTTGCTTCTGAAGTTCACATTGTCTCCTTCGTTCCCTCTCCTGAATTCCTCACACTTCATTTTCAGGCTTTGACACGCCTGAAGAACTGCAACAGGTGTGTGCTGTGTTGTCCAATGGTATCTGACACTTTCCTTGCCATTTCTTTAGTTGCTAGAAACTAGCTGTGTTTGTTTTGTGTTTAATTTGGTAAATCTTGGGAAAACCTCTCAAGCATGTGAATTTTTCAAAGGGATCATTTTCCTCCATAAGATGAAAAAACACTGGTAAAATTAAATTTTGGAGAGGCAGGAACACAGCCATATTTTTTTTAAAAAAAGATCAGTACTGTTTTGTAATGTTGCGCTTACCCTTCAGAGCAATTAATTCTTGGACGGGTTCTGTTCATATTTCTAAGGACCCTTCCTCCCCTAAACAGCTTCATTCCAGGTCTCTCCTCTTGATCGCAGTGTGTGGTATAAAGTCAAAAGGAAAAGCAGATTGCTCAAGCCTTCAAGTCTTTCATGAGAAAGAGCACACTGAAATCGTGATGCATTTCCCCCATACGGGGTACTGCACTTGGATTCCCCCATCTCTGTGTGTACAACAAAATGAGTGAGGGTTTGGCTGTGAGGTGTCCGCTTTAAGTGTAAGAGGTGAGGGAATTCAGCACAGGGTATAATGTCGACGAAGACTTTATGGCCTCGGGACTCAATGACAGTTGCAGTTAATAGAATTCACCAGTGGCTTCCTGGCTGCTAGGATAAGAGGCCATGTAATGTCCCCCTGGCCTCTCCAGCCTCCTGGCCACCTCTGTCCTCCTCCCTCTGTTCTACAGCCAGAGACTTTAAGGCCTAAAACACTCTATGCTCCTCGCAGATTTCACATCTGCCAGTGTGGAGCCTCCCCTGACCTGTCCTTCTTGTGCTGAATGTCAGATCCCCCAGTAGTATGTCTGTGTTGTAATTGAACCCACCTGGGTTAATCTGTTTTCTTCTAGAATGACGTTTCATGGAGTCAAGGACTGCCTCTTTCTTGTTGCTTGTTGTCCTTGGTACCTAGTGCAGTGCCTTGATGTGTGCTAGGTACTCAGGATGTATTTATTGATTGAGTAATCAGAAGAGCTTGAATGAGTGAATGCAGCAAGCCTGATACTAGACTGGCATAGAGGTTTTAGAGACTGACACGTGTGTTCTACACTTAACTGCAATTTAATTTTCCCATTTTTCCTTCCAGTCAATATTGCTTGTGAACGTCCTGAACGTTTCCGGTGTGACAATAGTCGCTGCCTTTACGCTCACCAGCTGTGCAATGGTGTGGATGACTGCGGAGATGGAACTGATGAGAAAGAGGAGCACTGTGAGTGAAAGGCAGTGGGAGGGGGGAACGCTCAGGGTGTCCAGCTGCAGTTTGCACATACACCTCTGGCATTCTGCATTGCTCTCCACAGGCCTGAGTTGCACCTATGACAGCACGTCTCTACCACAAAGTTGTTTACAGCACCATGCAAACACATGCATTTCTCAGATGCAGCCCAGTTCTCTTCTTCCTGTTTCATTTGAGCACTACTTTAGCACATCGCTTAATTTTTCCAGCTTTCCTTTATGTTTAGTAAACTCTTTCCTCCTCTTTTCTGAGAAAACGAGAGCAGATGGAACAAGCAGTGAATGGGGGCTGAGTGACACTTTACAAGTTCATGGGGTATGTGTTCCGAGTTGAGGTTTGGCCGCTCTTCATCCTGGAGTTGCGCATTGTGCATCTGAGCTTGTGAATGAATGTTCACTGTCAGTGCCCAGTGGGAAAGATGGTGTTGAGTAAGGCGGCACTGGTGTTAATGGAGCTTATCTAATACCCTTCCTGAAAATGCAAATTCATTTCATTGATAGGTTAATTTAAGGTAGGAATTTCAAACTAGTTGCATTTAATATTTTAGGTATTGAAGTATCTGTACCTTTTTTGTACTTTGGGAATATTTAAAACTTTATCTATTGAAAGGAAGAGTGAGTTTTCTGGGCAATTTAATTTCCCTAGAAAAAAATTGAGTGTGGAAAATTATTTCCAGAGGTTGCAGTTACTTTTTTTCCTAAGGATACACTATCTGGGAAAATTTTGAAAAATAGTTACTTTTTCCACTTTCCATCCATGTACTTTTTTTTTTTTTTTTTT